>NC_141375.1:6935044-7350044 GCF_017979445.1 Akebia trifoliata | reverse complement strand
TCGGTGTGGAAGTTGTACCTACTCAAGCAGGACTTTTTCTCTCACAACACAAGTACATTCAGGAGCTTTTATCAAATACCAACATGAGTGGCGCCAAAGATGTCTCAACTCCTCTTTCAACAACTCAGTCTCTCAAATTACTTGATGGCACGGCAAATGTGGACAGTACAGAATTTCGAAGAATTATTGGTAGCTTGCAATATCTTTCTTTAACACGTCCAGATATTTCATTCGCGGTCAACAAGTTGTCCCAATTCATGCACAAGCCTTCCATCACTCACTTCACAGCAACAAAAAGGCTTCTTCGATACTTAAAGCAAACCATTTTCCATGGTATACAGCTCACCAAATCTGGACCTTCAACTTTAATCACCTACTCCGATGCCGATTGGGCTGGAAATGTAGATGATCGAACCTCCACATCAGCCTATATTAGTTTCTTAGGTCCAAATCCCATTTCATGGAGCTCAAAGAAACAAAGAGCAGTTGCAAGATCCACCACCGAAGCTGAATATCGAGCCCTTGCCAATGCGGCATCCGAGACAATGTGGCTTCATGGACTTCTTCACGAGTTGGGATTTCCACTAAAAGCAGCTCCCTTATTATTGTGTGATAACCTTGGTGCTACGCATCTAAGTTTGAATCCGGTCCAACATTCGCGTATGAAACATATACAAATCGATCTCCATTTTGTTCGTGATCTGGTTCAACGTGGTTCTCTTCAAGTTCGACATGTTCATACACAAGACCAATTGGCTGATCTGTTGACCAAGCCATTGTCAAGACAAAGAATAGAAATCTTGAGAAACAAGATTGGGCTTGCTGATGGAAGCTCAATCTTGCGGGGGCGTATAAAGACAGAATGCAAGAATCAATGCCAAGATTGAACAGAGCACATCCAGCCTACAATCAAGCAAGATCATTCAAAATCAATTTTGAATATTTGTAACTGCTGCATTGACTTCAACAAATCTGTAACTGTTGCATAATCTTAGCCAAATTTATGTACATTGCCATAAATAGTTTATTCCTGCCAATGTATATAAGTCAGCTCTTACACATCAATAATGTGTGGGAAAACATTCATTGAAATACAGCTTTGCTATTTCTTCTATAGGGAGAGCTTGAAGATGGTTTATATGAGAGAAAAATAAGGATTTGAGGGGAAAAAAAAAAGGCAATTTTATTATTCAATCGGCCGAGTTGATTTTTCAAGTATGCAGATCGATTTACCTCGAAATCCAACAGAGTCGAGTCAACTCGGACGAGTTTCGAGTTGACACAACTAGTTTTAAAACAATATGAGGGAACTCCTATCCAGATTCAGGTTAGTCTTGGTCTCTCTTCTTCCGACGACCTCTTCAGATCCTACATATCTTGTAAGGTAAAACTACATTGAAGGGTATCTTTAGATTACAATGTTTTGGGTTCAATATTTGTTCTAACCATACACTTCTTTTAAAATTGTTGGGATCTGAGCCTTTTGTGTTCTTTAGTATACTATTGAGATTATTCTCTTCTTCATGGCGTAATTTCTTTTCCTTTTATTGTAAAAATTCAGTACAGTTGAATATATATATATATATATTGTCCCGGTTTGGTTTTCTCACCTCTAAAATGCATTTGTTCTCTTCATTTCAGATTGAGCCTTTTATTTATAAAATAATTAGTAACAAAATAGCTTGCAAGGCTTAGTAAGATGAATCGTCGTACCGACAGTAGCAGATCTGGCTTCAGCAACTATGTTCAAGTCCCCAAAATCGATCGTCTAAGGATCAATAGTGAATTAGGCTTGAACCACCCTAATCCTGAACTCAACAAACACTCTCTTACACCACTGAACAGTGGATTTGACCACTATATTCAGGACCACAGCATGGATGCTCTAACTGCAAACAGAAAATCTGGCGTTTACCCCAATATTCAGGAAGACGACACAAATATTAGTACGATGGCCAAAAGCGATTTTTGTTACAACCGCCTTATTCCGGAGCTCAACTCATATAATCTTACAGCCAACAGTGGATTTGACTCCAACCACTACATTCAGGAGCACAATTACTCTCGTAGTTTAAAGGCCAGCACCGGACTTGCTCTGTATCGTCATCCTTTCATGGTAGCCATGAATGATTCAATGGACGGCATTACAAACTTGAAAGGGGTATGATTTCTTTTTCAATACTTTATATATCTAATTAGGATTGATGCAATTAATTAATATTTACAGAAGTCACAACCTTGCTCAGAACTTGAAAAAGGTTGAATTTAGCATATAAACTCACTCGTTGAACTCAAATGGGTCCAAATTAGCAATCCAACGCCACAAACTCAGTTCCAAGAAAAATAATTTTTTTGGGGTTTGATCCATTTCTATTTGGAATCCCTGGAGACTACACTCTCCTCCAAGTCATTCATTTGATGGAGAGCGTCGTCAATCAAACCTTGTTTTACGCTAATATTTTTCAATATTAATGTCACCACATCAGATATAGGCTTTAGTCTACTTGTTGTGATTCATGAAATGATTTTCTTCCAAAATGGACCATATTGGAAGAAAATCTAAGATAGTATTCATTGGATTACAACAGACCACCATTTCTGATGGAAGCTCAAAGCCTGCACCACCTTCGGTCCAGCATTATGGTTTCCTGGTAAACGAATCATCATTGTCATCAAGTACAACTATTCAGGGAAGCTCAAAAATGTCTGAATTACCATTAATAGAGAAACAAGAAGACACAAGTTTGTTGGAAGCCAAGTTGGAAGAATTGAATACCCAAACCTCCCCTCATCATATTCAAAATGATCAGAACCCACAAGAATTACCAATACTTGACGAAAAAGAAGAAGAAGATGACCTAACTCTCCATCCTGAGACAATGAGTTTATCCCCTCAAGTTTGCTTACCAGATGATTTTGTCATGCCAACGATGGATGATTATAAGGGTTCCAGCTGTGCAAGAACCCACCTAAAGACTTACATAACACACATGCAATTCAAAGGCCTAACCGATGCTCAAATTGCCCTTCTCTTTCCACGGACCTTATCTGGGCCTGCCTTGCTCTGGTTTATGTCTTTAAACTCTTCACGCGTCAAGTCATGGGAAAATGTGGTTAAAGAGGTACTCAGGGAATACGGCTACCATGGGATCAGAATCATTTAAGAGGCAATTAAATGTCTCAATATTAAAGTTGGAAGATATGTAATACAATTCTCTTTGATAGAGATTAGGATAAGATTAGAGTTCAGACGTGGATTAGATTTGTTAGAGGTGGATTTTATCTCAAATTAGGATTATTGTAATTGATCGATGAAAAGAATCAGTCCAATTTCATTTTGTAGGTCAATCTTTTTAATCCACGTTCTGTCATGTGGACAACTACTCATTAATCATGAAGTATTTTATCAAATACCTTATATGCATCATCACAATCCAAGAACTCATCTTTGCATCCAATTCCCAAGCTCAATCATCTTCTGCAACATCAAGAGTGACATGAAAAAGAACAAATTGTCTACTTGTGCAATCCCTGCAAACTTCAACAATCTATATATGAAGCTTGAATGACTGTGTGAAAATACGGAAATTTGAATTATTCTTAATGATGATTATTTGTGCCTAATAGGATTTGTATAGAAACTAATAACAAACTCTAATAGAATAGACACAATGTGGAAAAAGCCCAAATTTGATGGCCTTGGGCCATCAAATTTCATAAAATTAGACGGACAAAAGTGTCGAATTGGCGTCGAATTTTTCATTGTCAAATTTTTGTTTTTGATGGGCTGAAACTATCAAATTAATGAAGGATGGGAGAAATTTGACAACTCTAAACCATCAAATCTGAGAACATCAAGAATTTCAACAGTCCTAGACCATCAAAATTCAGTTTCTAAAATCCTTGGGCCTTGACCCATCAATTTTGTTTGTCGAATTTGCCAGTTTTCATGTAGTGAGATAACGACAATCAGTCCAAATCTCTAACTAATCTATCCTATCTAAATAGTCATGGATATGATTTGGTGTATCATTGTTCAACTTATTATAATGCTTTACATCTAATACTCTTAACACCCCCTCTCGAACTCATAGTGATTGAAGATCGATATGAGTTTGGAAAAAAATTTGAACCCCTGAATATGCACGCTTCTTCATTTTGTAAGATCAGTACTGGCTTTGCCAAATCTTTGTAGCCAATGATCTGAATATAATTTATATATTTTTTAACCTCAATTATAAATTTGTCAACATGATATAATCTTAAAAAATTTGATTGTCGACCGAATGTATAAATTGTAATTGACGAAATTTGTCAACATAATTAGAACAATTTGTTAATTGTATAATTTTTTAGGTTCGAAATTATAAAATATATAAATTACCTAGGAGGTGTTCATTCAAACCCTAATCAAAATCGAAAAGATTTTGCAAGCAATGAATAAGATTAAAATATGTTTAAAAATTATGACCTAAGTTGATATGGTTTGCGAAAAATCGGACATATTGTTTAATAGTTACAAATTTATAATTGTGATTACAAGAAGATAAGTTTTGTAGAAATCCACGGTTGGCCCTATTGAAATCGAATTTTGACCCACTTTAACTCTGAACCAAAATTTCTCTAAAACACGAAGGTTTTAGATCTAGAAGTTAACTTTTTAATCCTTTTGAAAAATACTAAGTGTGTTTTCCAAAGTAATCTAATCTTTAAAATGTAACAGTTTTGCCCTCAATAGGACAATAGACCTTGATCTGCTAAATCTTTAAATTACATAAGTAAATTATTATATATTGCATTTATTTTATATTTTATTTTAAAACTAATTAAATCATGTTTCTAACGGTATCTAACACATTCTATTCCAATTTGTTTCGAATAGTCAGTACAATTATTTTTTTCCAAATTGTCGAAACTCTATTATTAAACACTTTGGTGTAAAGGATTTTTTATCCAATACTTATCTTATGGTATTTTTTGTGAAAATCATATTGAAAAAAAAAATTAGCATGTTTTAATTAAAGTCACACGCTTGTGGTGTTACTAGCTATCATCGCATACAAAACAATATTGAACTATGATACCACGTTGTCACTCCCATAAATCCAACATGAATCTTAAGGATTCCTTTGCTAGATCTCGAGGTATGATTATCTATCACATCCCATTTTAACATATAATAATAAATAATAATTGTTGTTTAACAATTGTCACGCAACAAAAATTTATAACTAATAAACAATAATCATGGTATGGAAGCTAAACTCAAACATAATCATGATCCATAATCCTCCATCTTAAAAAAAATTATAATAAAATGTCTCCATATCTGACATATAAATTTAGCTAAAATATACTACTAAAATAAAATGGCACGTAGTACCTTGACATAACTTTCTCAAACTGAATCATAAATAACTAAATTCTTATGAGAACCTTCTATTAGATGTAGGCTGCAACTTGTCGACATAAGCCTTCTTAGGGACTTCCTCATAAACAAGCTCCTCAATAGTCAAAATATCTGAAATGGTGAATGGTAGGGTAAAAATAACAGGGAATTACCTAACAAGAAATCTACCTAACATCCAATATCTAATCATACTAGAATTTAAATCATGCAAATTTTGATATAATACAGTAGTTAGATAAGAATTAAATGAAAAATAATAAAACAATTAAGATAAGTATCAATGTATCAATTCTATTATCAAAGTATTCTATCATGCTTTAGAACTTTAAAAACATCTATGAGTTATCACATAATAGAGAAAAATACAATGTAATCGATAAGGAAGAATATTGAAAAACACACCGATACAACTGCCTCGACATGACAAATTGATATTCCAAACTACTCTCAGTGTATCTGTTGTCTAAATTTACGCACGCAAGTATACGTATCGAAATAAGTAATAAAGTGATAAGAAAGTATCGTTCCCAGGACTCTAAATACCAATCTATTGTTAATTACCAATTTATCTCAATCTAATTTTATCCAAACAAAAGTAAAAATAGGATTTAAAACTGAAAAAGAAAATAATGCAGATAATAAATTTGAAGTTTAAAATCAATGAGTGATGAAATTTAGGTTTATAATTTCCCCTAAACAATCAACTTGATTAAATTCTCCTTCCTTCTATGATAAATTAATCCACTATGATTGTCATCCAAGAGCATTAAATTCTCTACAAACCTCTTCCGATGGTCATGTAAAAATACCCTTTTAGACTAACTCCCTATATACCTATGATAATTAAATCAAGAAGAATTCATTAAGAATAAGTTCTCATAAGGACTGCACATGAAATCTGAGTATATTCCTATCTCAAATTAGCATATGTTAATCTATCTAGGTCATGAACACAAAATAACTCTACCGATATTATTAACATTCACCAAATCAATTCAATCAATGATCAATTAATCAAATCGCATTAAACATTAGATAGAATAAACAATCACATGTGGGATCATAGAAGAAAGAAACAAAATTAATCAAATATCATGAATGGGTTCCATTATAACCTTAGTGGAGAAATTAGTTCTTCATTGAAAAGAAAACAAAATCACAAAAGTATTCAGCCATTCTTAGAGATTACAAATATCTAGAGAAGAGATAAAGTTTAGAAAGATAAAACTCAAAAGTCGAATTTTCAATTCTCCTCCTTTTTCTCGATCTTGTGCCTCCAAGAAAAATCCAAAAACTTCTATCACGAATAAGGCTTAATCATTTCTATTTATAGGTATGGAGTCATTAGGGTTTAAGAGTCTCAAAATACATCTCTAATTCGATCACCACAAATTAACGTGTAAAACTGGAAACGTAAGCAGGCCATGGCCTCCCAATAAATCATGTCGCGGCTTGTATTTTAATATTTCTGTTGTGCAATTCTTGAATTCCCGTCGCGACCTCATTTTTTATCAAGCTGCGGCTTGAACACTTTTTTAGCTTGTATGCTTATCTTCCTTCTTTTGAGAGTGAACAAATTTGAGTCCAAAATTTCTCCTAAACGTATGCAAACATCCCAATGTTCCATATTGTTCATAATCTACAAAATAAACATAGAAATCAAATAAAAACATAGAATCACAAAAAAAGTATAAAACAAACTAAACTTAACTAAAAACAATTAAAAGACTTTAAAATTAACAAAATATTATATTTAAAAGTAGTTAATTCGTAGGTATAAAATCTACTCATCAAATACCCCCAAACTTAACATTTTGCTAGTCCTCGAGCAAAATAAAATCAAATAAAAACATAGAATCACATAAAAAGTATAAAACAAACTAAACTTAACTAAAAACAACTAAAAGACTTTAAAATTACCAAAATATTATATTTAAAAGTAGTTAATTCATAGGTATAAAACCTACTCATCAAATACCCCCAAACTTAACATTTTGCTAGTCCTCGAGCAAAACAAAAACAAAGAAAAACCTAACTACGGGAAAGAAATCTAAAACACAAATAAAACAAAAGTGATGATACTAGCTTGATTCTCCACACTTGCCTCAAAGATTATACAAATTTCATAATTCTAAAAAAAAATTAGAAATTGAAACAGTCTACATTTTCAACCCAAATGTCATTCAACCTCACCTTGAACCCTCCACATATATGCAAACAATCCCTTATCACTTAATCAGTTTCCAACTCAAATTAGTTTAAGCAATCAAGAATAAATACAAGTGATCTCTAGATATTGAAATTGATGAACTCCATAGGCTTACTTTTCATGCTATTCTCCACTAATGTAGGTCGTCACTCAATCAAGAATCAATAAGACTTTTATTCAGCTTGTAATGTGCGGATGGGTTAAAGGTAGGATAAAAAGAAATTTTGTGGTTCAGATCACCCCTTAAACACATCAATCTCTTAGGATTCTGACAGAGCGCAAACTTATACTTCAACATCAAGTCACTCCGCATTCTCAATCTTGTTTCAATACATTCCCTTGACAACTTTTTATTCACCACTTTTTTTTTTCATACTACACCCGCAAACTTATTTGATTCAATGCATTCTTTTACAAGAAGGGATGTAGTAATAAGAATTTTTTTTTCTTTTCTTTCAACATAAGTACTTCCGAAGCCTCAATTGAATATTCTCGAAACTTTGCCTTCCACATTCATAAAACTTCACCTTCAACCCTTGTTTGCATAGCTCAAAATTATCTAGTAACAATCAATATGCCTTAAGAGGTGATGGGTCAAATTTTGAAAAAATTAAACAAAAAGGCTTGGTTAAAATTGTGGGTGCCAAAGAACATGGGAAACAAGGCTCAATGAGGAAGACTAGTGATAAAATCAACATAGATAAGCTTAAAAGGCTCAATCGATCCAAGAATGGCCTAAATCATGTCCCTAGTCAAGTGTAATCTAGGATTTCACCTCGAGTAACAATCAAATAAGTTCTAGAGTTCATTGAGATCATGGATAACTCTCAAAAGTATAAACATTCTCTAAGTGTATCAAACAACCAAGTGCATCAAGATTATAAGCTCAATGTAAACGAGTTCAAAACAAGATTGAATTTCATCAGAGTTAAGCACATAGATAAGTTCAACCTCCATCATTTTTCAAGAACCATGTCTATACTCAATCAAAATCATTATCATTGGTTGTAGATAATCAGGCAAAAATCATCACAAAACAAATTTTGTTTTGTTTTGTTTTTTTTTTTTTTAAATACTAACTTAAACACATGAAAGCAAACACAAAAATCAAAAAAAAAAATTTCAGAAAAATACTAACACACCCTCAAACTTAATTATTGCACTGTCCTCAATGTAATCAATTAAAATCAAAGGTAGGTGAAAAAACTTCCCTGACATATTTATTGGCGGTTAGGAGTCATCAACATCATCTGCGCCATCTTTATTGCTATTGTCATTCAGTCATAACAGTAGTGATGAAATGTTGAAGTTCGTGTTCTGTTACTTTTCACAACTGGTAGTTAAAAATCACGACTCCAACAACAATTAATCGTAACCCAATCACTAACAGCCGAAATGACAAGTATCACAGCTGCACTTAATTATATCCAGCAAGCACCATGTATATCAAACAACCCCCAAAATTTTCAACAACTTAACCTTCCCAATCTCTCTCATTGTCATTGAACTTTTCACAAACACCTGGTGTGCACAAAAATTTAATGATCTCCCCAAAATTTAGTAATACCAGCTACTGTCACAAAAGACCATACATATTGCAGCACATAGTACTCCACCAATCAAACACTCCACACACCTATTCCAACATCAATCACTCCACCAATCACTCAACATCAATCACCAATTAAATCCATCAAACACTCCCAAACAACCACAAGTGTAATCAAAACTCGAATTTTTCAATCCAAATAATCAAATATTTATTCACAATATGCAACATAGGTTAATTAAATGTGAGACTTACAGACAAAACCTGATGGTGTTTCACTTGATTTGGTCAAATCGACAAAGAAAGTACTCGGAATATCCATTGAAATTTGGTGAAATCATGCTCACGGATTTGATCTCTCTTTTTCCACCTTTGGATATTGAGAGGGAGATATAAGAATAATACTGGATAAGAGGGAGGGAGATGAAGAGTTTTCTATCGTTGAGGCATGAAGAGAAGGTTGGTTGTGAAGTTGTGTAACATTAGAAATATTAGGGCAAGTGTAACCCTTTTCTATTTGGGTACGAGTTTGAGCAGAGGCCTGGTAGAATATCATGCCATGGCCCGTATTTTTATATTTCTGATCAATTCTGTTACGGATTCGTGCCTTGGCCTGAGAAGAGTTAAGCCACGGCCTCTTCGAACTGTGAGAACATGACCTGCTGTCTATGTTAGATGCCACGGCTGTAAATGAATAGATGCCACGACTTCTTCAATTTGTACTTCCACAGCCTTGCATCATGTTACTAATGACCTTGAATTGCTTAGAGACTCCCAACATGTTTCAATCAAAACATAATTAAATAGAATTAAAAAAAATTGTAAAAACTATGATAAAAGCAAACTAATAATTTTTTTTTGAAATAAAAATAAATAACGAAGAATAATGAAAATCAACATAAAAGAAGAGAGAGTTTAGAATGCTTGGGTTGCCTCCCAAGAAGCGCTTGTTTTAAAGTCTTCAGCCTAACTTTCTCTGAAATCACGTCAGGTTTGCTAGAGTGATGGTGCATTTTTGATGGTCAATTCCCCACACATCAAAGATCTCCACCTCCTTCATGATTGGGTTATGTTGACATTGGTACTCAATAAAGGGCTTATGATATTCCTCCATACAGATTTTCTGCATGCTGGTAGAAGGACAAATCCCCTTAATATCCGTTATGGACCATCCTAATGCTTTCTTGTAATCTCTCAACTCCTTCACATGACTAGGAAAAGACTTTAGCTCTAATGATGACGATTCTTGAGTTGACAACTTCAAATGAGAACCTAATAGTGGTACTTCTAACAATTCCAATTCTGGTTTAAATCGAGAGAATTTTGATGTAGTCTCCAAGGATTTTACCAACTCAAAACACTTAAAATATTTCTCATTATAAATATTAATGATTGCTAATTCAAATTGGTTAAATGAGAGTGTTTCTTCATGGTCATGTCGAACACATGTGTCAACTGCATCAATTCTATAGCAATTTTCAGGCTCTTCAGTGGGGAACTTCATAGCTTTGAAAACATTAAACATCACCTCTTGATCTTGAACTCTCATAGTAAGCTCTCCCTTTTGTACATCAATAAGAGTTCTGCCTGTTGCTAAGAATGGTCTGCCAAGAATGATTGGAACATTCTTATCCTCCTCCATATCAAGAACAATAAAATCCATAGGGAATATAAATTTGTCAACCTTAACAAGCACATCTTTAATTTTTTCCCTTGGATACTTTAGTGATCTATCCGCTAACTGGAGTGTCACAGTAGTAGGCCAAGCTTCTCCCAATCCCAATTTTTGAAATATAGACAATGGCATTAGATTAATACTAGCTCCCAAATCACACAAAGCTCTACCAGAGAATTGGTTACCTAATGTGCACGGTATAGTAAAGTTTCCTGGATCCTTAAGCTTTGCTGGAAGTTTCCTTTGAATGATAGCACTGTACTCTTCAGTCAAACCCACTATTTCAAATTCACTCAATCGCCTCTTTTTAGTCAAGATATCTTTCAAAAACTTGGCATAACTTGGCATTTGTTATAAAGCTTCAGCAAATGGGATATTAATATGCAACTTCTTGAAGACATTTAGAAACTTTGCAAACTGCTCATCATGTTTTTGTTTATTGAGACATTGAGGAAATGGTGAGGGTGGGTTGTAGGGAGTAATATTTTTCAAGCCCGGCTTTTTATGCTCCTGGTTTGTAGCTTCTTTCTCTTGTTCACCATTCTCTTTAGAAACTGTTTCTTCTGCTACAAAAACATCTGGTTCTTTGACAACATGATTCAGTTCTTTTCTACTCCTCAATGTGATAGCATTGCAGTGTTCCTTACCATCTCTTTTTGGATTAGTCTCTGTATTGCTAGGCAAGGTTCCTTGAGGACGGCTATTAATTGTTGAAGCAAACTGACCCAACTGAATTTTCATATTCCGGATAGAAGTTACTTGGCTATGGAGTTGAGTTCTAGTCTCTGTCATGAACTGCTTAGTATACGTCATGAACTGATTAGTATTGGTTCCCATCTGATGTACTAAATCTTCCAAAGAAGGCTTATTTTCTCTAGGGAGAGCTTGAGGGTGATAACTAGGTTGAAACATGGGCTCTGCAGAGGAAGAGGCCTCAACTTGATTATTGTTACTCCATGAGAAATTTGGATGATTTTTCCAGTCCGGATTGTAATAGTTAAAGTATGGGTTATTCTACCTGCTACCAACAAAATTGAGAGACTCTGGATTATTAGGGCACATATCTCCTGAATGATTGCCTCCACAAACCTCACATGTAATGGTAGGAGTTTGAATAGCATGAACTCCAAATGAATCAAATTTCTTAGATAACGATGCTACTTGAGCTGTTAAAGCAGTAAGAACATCTAATTCATGCACTCCAGCTGTTCTTTTTAGATTCATCCTCTCTATATGGTGTTGGAAGTTGTTAGAGGCCGTCTCCTTTAATAAATTATACCCATCCTCAAATGTCTTCGCCATAAGAGATCCACCTGCTACAGCATCAACAATTATTTTGATAGATCCAACTAATCCATTGTAGAAAATTTGGATGATCAACCATTCTGGTAGAGCATGATGAGGACATCTTAGAAGCAAATTTTTATACCTTTCCCAGGCTTCATAGAGAGATTCACTGTCCAACTGCACGAAAGTAGTGATATCATTCCTCAACTTTGTAGTTTTTGACGGCGGAAAGTATTTAGCGAGGAACATTTTCGCCAAGTCATCCCAAGTAGTAAAAGACTCCCTTGGCAATGAGTTTAACCAATTCTTAGCCATGTCCATCAATGAGAATGGAAATAACCGCAACCGGATGGCATCATCATCAACACCGTTATACTTAAACGTGGCACATATCTCTAGAAAATTAGCTAAATGTGCATTGGGGTCTTCGACATGTGAACTCCCAAACTGAGATGCTTGTACCATTTGAATAGTAGTCGACTTGAGTTCAAAATTGGTGGCTTGTATCATTGGACGATGAATACTAGTATGAATCCCATCTAATAATGGAACAATATAATCCCGCATAGACTTAGGACCTTCATTACTATTAGGTTGGTCGGCCATTGTATGGTGTTGAGAAGCTTCTCGCTTATTCTTTCTATTTCTTCGACAAGTTTTCTCGATCTCAAAATCCAAAGGAAAAAGTTCTGAATTTCCCGTACTACGCATACACTAGCCAAACACCTACAAAATAAAGAAAAGATTGATCTAAAATCAAATAAGATGGAATTAATATTAACAAAAAAGATTAATAAATTAGTCCCCGGCAGCGGCGTAAAAAACTTGTTGTCTAAATTTACGCACGCAAGTATACGTATCGAAACAAGTAATAAAGTGATAAGAAAGTATCGTTCCCACGGAGACTAAATATCAATCTATTGCTAATTACTAATTTATCTCAATCTAATTTTATCCAAACAAAAGTAAAAATAAGATTTAAAACTAAACAAGAAAATAATGCAGATAATAAATTTGAAGTTTAAAATCAATGAGTGATGAAATCTAGGTTTATAATTTCCCCTAAACAATTCACTTGATTAAATTCTCCTTCCCTCTATGATAAATTAATCTACTATGATCCAAGAGCACTAAATTCTCTACAAGCCTCTTCCAATGGTCATGTAAAAATACCCTTCTAGACTAACTCCCTATATGCTTATGAGAATTAAATCAAGAAGAATTCATTAAGAATAAGTTCTCATAAGGAATGCACATGAAACCTGAGTATATTCCTATCTCAAATTAGCATATGTTAATCTATCTAGGTCATGAACACAAAATAACTCTACCGATATTATTAAAGTTCACCAAATCAATTCAATCAATGATCAGTTAATCAAATCTCATTAAACATTGGATAGAATAAACAATCACATGTGGGATCATAGAAGAAAGAAACAAAATTAATCAAATATCATGAATGGGTTTCATTATATCCTTAGAAGACAAATTAGTTCTTCATTGAAAAGAAAACAAAATCACAAAAGTATTCAACCATTCTTAGAGATTACAAATATCTAGAGAAGAGATAAAGTTCAGAAAGATAAAACTCAAAAGTCAAATTTTCAGCTCTCATCCTTCTTCTCGATCTTGTGCCTCCAAGAAAAACTCAAAAACTTCTATCACGAATAAGGCTTAATCGTTTCTATTTATAGGTATGGAGTCATTAGGGTTTAAGAGTATCAAAATCCATCTCTAATTCGATCACCACAAATTAAAGTGTAAAACTGGAAACGTAAGCAGGCCATGGCCTCCCAATATATCATGCCGCGGCTTGTATTTTAATATTTCTGTTGTGTAATTCTTGAATTCTTGCCGCGGCCTCATTTGCTATCAAGCTGCGGCTTGAACACTTTTTTAGCTTGTATGCTTAGCTTCCTTCTTCCGAGAGTGAACAAATTTGAGTCCAAAATTTCTCCTAAACGTATGCAAACATCCCAATGTTCCATATTGTTCATAATCTACAAAATAAACATAAAAATCAAATAAAAACATAGAATCACAAAAAAAGTATAAAACAAACTAAACTTAACTAAAAACAACTAAAAGACTTTAAAATTAACAAAATATTATATTTAAAAGTAGTTAATTCGTCGGTATAAAACCTACTCATCAGTATGATCCCATTGCTTCTATCTAATTTTGTAACCACTTGCTACTACCACATTTGCGTGACCATTTAACTGGCTTAGATTGGCCATTAACCAATGTTTAAATACTTAAACCAATTATGTTGATCATTCATTTGACGACTATAGACTCTCAGTGATGACTAACAAGTCTAGGAGAAAGTTATTCCTGTCTAAACCTATCAAGAGACAATATAATGTAAATCTCGGCTATCTCTACATTATACAAAGACTACCTTTACGGACATACATTCATTAAAAAGAATAGGAGAAATTTTTGAATCTCACAAGTTGTACTATGCTCTAGGGTATTTCATACTATCAAAAAAGAATATAACATCAAGTGTTATCCTAAATTGACTCGTCATTTCCAGAAATATAACAACAAATCACTCTTTTTAACTTCTCGAAATAATTTCATTTTTGTAAATATATATCTTCTTTTTTTCGAAAATACAAAAAAGGTATGGCAGTACCCTCCAACCAAGAACTACATTGCTTCTATCTAAACGTCAATCTTTCAATCCATCTATCTATCATATCTAATGTAGCCATTGTCCTATCAATTAGTTGAGAACATAAGTACTCTCTATCCATCCATCAATCCATTGGTAAATCTATCATCCTAGGTATCTATCAAAGTATATATTTCTTTAAAATATTTGTGATCCAAATATTTCAACGAAGTCCACATGATGGCATTGGTTAAGTAGAAAAACTCAAAAAACACGATAAAACAATTATTAGTTAAAATTTTAGAAAATTGTGAAAATTAGGCTAAGTGTCAAAAATGACATTTTTCAAATAAAAAATAAATTTTTGAAAATGAAAGTCTTAAATAAAAGAATTGACATTATATAATTTTTAAAACTAGTTTCAAAGAAAATTTCAAGAAGATGGAGAATCATTCTCACTTGTCTCAAGTTGAAGATATGTTGAAAGTATTAAGGTAAGGGTATGTGAGTATCCAAAAATTCACTAATTAATGTAAAGTTGGTGATTCGCATAGGATCGGCCAATCGATATAGGTTCGGTTGACTGAACCCATGAAGTGCACATTTTATACTTTTTCATGGGATGATCAATCAATCTACCCAGTTTCTTAATCAGTTGACCGAACCTTTCTTGGGTTAACCGAGTGATGTAGTTTTAATAGATTTTGAAGAAGTCTTAAATCCTCTTATGTAAAACTATTTGATAGAAAAACCTTAGTAACTAGAGGATAGAAGGGAGGAGTTCCAATAATTAAATTTCATCAAAATTTCTAAAATCACATGTTATATAATCAATTTAACACATATAATCAACAATTCAGTGGTTCAAGTCAACTATAACGCATGTTTTTGAAGAACGTTAACCCTATATTGAAGCCCTAATCTAATTATTTGATCGAAAACATTTTCTCCAAAAATTTCATAACGAAAGGAAAGGATAGAAAAGTTCTAATCTCAATTGCATTTTCTACTAGGATCAACTCAACACGCTCATCTTTGTCCGATTTCAAAACTTCCTCTTCAACCAAAATGCAATTTTCTTGGACGAATGTGAATCCTTCAACGGCCCGAAACTTCTATTCTCATTCATTAAGTCTTGGATCTTGCTCTACGTCTCTAGATCTAGGTTTGAAGTTTTAGGGAGGATAGTGTAGACATCCCATTTTTGCACTAGCCTGATTAACCAACTCGTCAACCCGATCGCGATGATTCCCAATGATGGATGATTATTCCAATACTTTATTTGTTATTAGATATGTTTCAGAAATTCGGATGAGGTATCTCACACTAACCAAACTATAAAAATCACGTTACGCTAGGAAAATATAACCCCAAAAACATAGAAATCATCATTTTTTAGACAAAAATAAGCTTTACGATAAAAATCACTAAAAAATGACTAAATTATCAAAATTCCCCTAACATCAAAACATCCTTAGAGCCCCCTTATGCTTAGGAAAATCCTTTCGAATACATAAAATAACAAAGTGAAACCAAATATACTATTTCGTCAATTTTCACAAGATTTAACAAAATTACGAAAATACCTCTCATAGGGTTCGCGATCATTTCATGCCAAAAATTCATAAATGACACAAACCAATAATCCCATTGAATGCCTTACAAAAAAATTGATTCCAAAACATCCCGAAACATTGTAAATCGACTTGAAACGCAAAAGTTCTCTTCGGGGGCAAAACGATAATTTTTCAATTTCAAAATTAATAAATAAAATATTAATTAACGTAAAGTAAAACCTTAATGAAATTAATTTAAAAAATCTAAACCAAGTCAATCTCATAAGACTTAAGTCAAAATCCTAATTAAAACCTAATCTAAAGAAACAAAGTCAATCTCATAAGACTTAAGTCAAAATCCTAATTAAAACCCTAATCTAAAAAGACCAAGTCAATCTCATAAGACTAAAGTCAAAATCTTAATTTACCTTATCTAAAAGAAACCTAATCAAATACTAATTCTACCTAAAAAACTCTATAAATAGAGAGCCTCCACAACCAAATTTCATAGGTTAAAGAAAACTCTAGAAAAAATAGGTCAAAAAGTCTCCCTAGCCTTCTCAAAATCCTGATTTTGAAGTCCTAACCCCTCACCTATCATCCAAATCCTAATTTTTGTTCATAAACCCCAGAGACTCTCCACAAAACACCCAGAAATTCATCAAATGTTTTTAAGAAATACCTAGATATAAGAATGAGGCATTTCATCTTGGAGATCTGAAGCGGATCTAGTAACAGAAACAAAGCGAGGAGTATCTTACGAAGAGGCGGGAACAAATCATTACAATCATATATATATATATATATATATATATATATATATATATATATATATATATATATATATATCTTTTTTTTATTTAATTTATTTATTTTAGGTCTTTTGGTAATGTAGTCTTCTTGAAAAATTGTAGAAATCGACATTTGTCGAGCGGGGTTGGTGCCTAACACCTTCCAATCCCGTAACGTGATCTCCAAACTTAGTTTCTTCTTGTAGATTAGTTGTTTTTATCCATCTTGAGTCAATGCTCGGTTCTTAGACCGTAATAACTAGGTAGCGACTCCCAAACCTCAAAAATCAAAAGCGGATCCACACACCCCCCGGATCGAGGACGCTTTCAGTGGCGACTCCATTGGGGATTATTGAAGATCCAACTTAAAAAGCCCCAAGTATGTGAACATTGCCATTTAGACCTAATTTTTTTATGTTTATTTTATTTATTTTTAGTTTATTTGATTCGTTTATTTTTGAGATTATATTATATTCTCTCGGCATCTTTTTTAGCATATTATTATGGAATATTATTTATTATTATTCAATTTAGGGTCGTTTGGGAAGACCCTAAATAATGCAGGATATTGAGAGGATGATGATGTGAAAAAATGAGTGTTGACCCATTTTTAGTTGGATTATTTTTTAGGTTTGTATTATCCTTTATTGGTATCCTTTGATTTGATTTTGGATACTTTGATTTGACATATAATTTTTTTATGGTTCAATCGAGGGTCATTTAGAATGACCCTAAATAATGAAATATTCAAATTGACTTATAAGTTGAGGATGGAATGATAGTGGTTGGGATGAGAGTTATGGATTTTTTTAATTCTTGGATGAATTTTTTTTAGCACTGAAATCACCCTCGATCCACGGTGTGCGTAGATCTGCTTTTGACTTTTGAGGTTTAGGAGTTGTCACCTAGTTTTTATGGTCTAGGAACCGAACATTAACTCTAAAAGGTAAATATTACTAATCTACAAAAAAATATGGGTTCGGGGATCACATTACGGGGTTGGAAGGTGTTAGGCACCAACCCCGCCCGGCAAACGCCGGTCTCTACTTTTCCCAAATAAAACTACATTGCTAAAAAGACCTAAATAATAAAAAAAATAAAAGAAATTTACCTTCACGAATGCAACGATTTTGTTCCTTCAGATCTGATAGAACAACTCATCATACAACACTCATCGCTTCGTTCTGTCACCGGATTCGCTTCAGATCTCAAAGGCGAAGCACCTCCTTCTTAGATCTGAATTTTTCTGGTTTGTTTATGGATTTCTAGGTGTTTTTGAAGGGTTTCTAGGAGTTTTTTGAGATAAAGTTGGGGTATGGATGTTAAGGAGTTAAGGCTTCAAAATTAGGGTTTCGAGAAGGTTGGGGAGGCTTCTTGACTTACTTTTTCTAGGGTATTCTTTTTTATACGAAAATAGGTTGTAGAGACTCCTATTTATAAATTTTTTAGGTATTTTTTAGATAGAGTTAGTGTTTAATTAGAATTATATTAGATAGTTTTAGAGTTTGATTAGAATTCTATTAGATAATTTTAGAATTTAATTAGAAATCTATTAGGGTTAGGATTTGACTTTGGTCTTATTAGATAGATTAGGGTTTTGACTTAAGTCTCACTTGATTGACTAGATTTTAGAATTTTGACTTAAGTCTTACTTGATTAACTTGATTTTAGAATTTTAACTTAAGTCTTATTTAATTGACTTTAATTTTAATTAGGATTTCACTTTACATTAATTAATGTTTTAATTCTTAATTTTAGAATTTTTAATTATTAAAATTGTAAAATTATTGTTTTACCCTCGGAGAAGACTTTTTACGTTTTAAGTCGTTTTTCAATGTTCCAGAATGTTTTGGAATTAATTTTTCTTAATTAATTCAATGGAAATATTGGTTTGTATCATTTATGAATTTTTTTGTGTGAAATAATCGTGAACTTTATGAGGGGCATTTTCATAATTTTTTAAAATTTGGTGGAAATTGACGAAATGATTTATTTGATTTCAATTTGTTGTTTTATGTGTTTGAAAGAGTTTTCTTAAGCGTAATGTAGGCTCTAGGGATGTTTTGAGGTTAGGGGTATTTTGGTAATTTGGTCATGTTTTAGTGATTTTTATCATGAAGCTTCTTTTTGTTTACAAGATGATGATTTCTATGTTTTTGAAGTTATATTTTTCTAGTGTAGCGTGGTTTCTAAAATTTGGCTTTAGATACTTCATCCAAATTTTTGAAACACATTTAGCAAAAAAATAGAACATTGGAATAATCTCCATCATTGGGAATCGTCGCGATCAGGTTGACGAGTTGATTAATCAGGTGATTGCAAAAAAAAGATGTCTACAGATGCCCCTCTTTGATAGAGGGTTGAAGCAAACTAGATAGCAAATTTATTTCGGTAGATAGTGCGATATCCGAAAGCCAAAGCTAGTAATAGTTCATTTTGCAGCCTGATTTAGCAATTCATCGGGGCGTTTGGATCCTTGAAAATAAAATTCTCCTCGAACTAAAATTTGTCAGGTCCTTGAGCACGAGCTCTCACTGGCAGCATCAGATCCTTGAATTTTAGAAAATTCTCCTTGACTAATGTGTGCAATTGTGTACTCGAAATTTGAGATAAATCTCAAAGATGGTCTGAGCTAGATCTGAACATAAAATTGAGCATAAAATTGAACATAATCTGGGTATAAACTGAACATAAAACTGAGCATAATTCTGAGAAAACCCTCGACGGTATCTGAGAAAAATCCAAGTTAACTCTTGACAGCAATTGAGCAAAATCCAAGATAATCCTTGGCGATAACTGAGCAAAATCCAAATTAACCCTTGGCGGCATCTGAGCAAAATCCAAGATAACCCTTGGCGGCAACTGAGCAAAATTCAAGATAACCCTTGGTGGCATCTAAGTAAAATCCAAGTTTACCCTTGGCGACAATTGAGCAAAATCCAAGTTAACCCTTGGCAGCAACTGAGCAAAATCCAGGTTAATTCTTGGCGGCATCTGAGCACAATCCAAGTTAACCCTTGACGGCAACTGAGCAACATTCAAGTTAACCCTTGGCGGCAAGAATGATTAAAATGAATTTAGATGAGATTGAAAATGAATATGGAGAATGACGATTGAATCGGGAAACGAATGAATAAATCTGGAGGATAATGAATCTAAAAGATAATGAATCTAGAAGAGAATGATCGAATCTATGAATGAATGGATCTGGAAAAGGATCTGCGAATGAAAGAATGCCCTATCTGCTGCTCTAGGTTAATAAGTTATTCTCTAGGTAGAAAATCAAAATGTGAGATCAAGAACGTTTTTGGTTTGAACCTCAAGGTTTTTTTTTTTTTTTAAAGTTTTATGAGTTTAAAACCTGAGTTTTTCTTTCTTTTGAACCTCAATGGTTTTTCAAAAAATTGTTATCAAGAGGGAACCTTAAGTTTGAGACTTCTTTTATCTTTTAGGATTAATATTGCTTAATCTTAAAAATAAAATGCCCCTAATTTGATGGGAAACATGGCATTGGAGATAATTGAACACATAATGTAAAAATTAAAAAAAAAGCCCCTAGTATAAGGGGGGAAAGCTACATATTAGAGAAAAAAGAAAATGCCCCTTGTATGAAGGTTTGAAATATTTGATTATCATAAATGCAATAAAGATCCAACTTTTAATTTTCATTAATTTTATTGAAGATTTTGAGTCAGGCTCAAGAAAATAAAATATTTCCTTTTAAAATTCATCATAGAATTCACCCTTCTCTCCCTTGGTTCACTTGGGGAAGTAAAAACTTTCAAATCGATCGTAGACAAGATATTTGTGGCTTCTGAGTCTATGCCTGGTTTAAGCTAAGTATTGAACTTGATTATTTAGATTTCTGATGTTTAAGCTCGAATCTCTTTTAACATTTTAACTCCCCGAAGATTTTTTTACTTTTTTTTGTTGTCCTAACTTTTGCCTAAATTGCCCTTTCATGTTTTCAAACTAGCGAGCATGCTCTAGCTTTTGCCTAGATCACTTTTTTAGGTTTTCAAACTAACGAGCTTTTTTTTCTTTGCTCTAATTGTTGTCAAGACCGTCATTTCAAACTTTCAACCTTGCGAGCTTGCCTTAATTTTTGTCTAAATCGTCCTTTTCGGATTTTCAACCTAGCAGGTTTTTTTCTCTTTTTTTTATTTATTTTATTTTCTTCCTTTTTGAACTTATGGAATTGCTGTCTGATCATGCTTTGCTATCTTCCTTGATTTTTCGTACGGTACTTAGGAAGACTTTTATGTGTAAGCTTAGGACTGGGTATAAAAAGAAAGGGATTTTGAGGCTCAAAAATTCGAATGCCCATTGTGTAGTATTTCTTTTATTTTACTTTGAATTTTCTTTCCCATTTTGAAGATATTTCTTTTTTTCTTTTGAATTTTTTTAGGATTTTTTTTGGTGTAGGGAAACATATTTTTTGATTTTGATGTGGTCGGGCCTAAAGTAACTTCTCAAGTTGCCTACATACCCTAGAATTTTGGGATCAGACTAAAACGTAATTCAAATTTTCCCTCCCTTGGGTTAGGTGATCAGGCTAAAAAAGAAAAAGAATATATATATATATTTCAAAAGACTGCAAAGGACTTGAGAAAAGATATATTGAACTGGGTAATAGGATAATTGATTCGACCAAAGATGACCTCCTTAAATGTAATACCATTTGATTTGGTCAAGGTTGGTTGGTTCTGGTAATTCAATTCCATCATGGTTTTAAAGTCTGACAGTTTTTCTTGATAATATTTCCTTGATGATGAACGGTCCTCCCCAATTTTGTTTGAACTTCTCTCTAGGGTCAAAAATAGGTGCCCAATTCTCTTTGAGTGTCTGCAAGGACGTCAATATGCATGAGTGATAAGTTGTGAAAATAAATTATTTGTGAGTGATGTGCTAAGAAATAAAAAAATTTATTTTTGTAATGTTGTTTGGGATGAGGATAGAATTCCAAGAAAAAAATCGTAAAAAAAAAATAAATAAAAAATTGTTATTTTTATGCGCGGTATGCCGTTAGCGGAAAATGATTTTTTTATTTTTCATCTTCTTCTCAAATAAATTATTTGTGAGAGTGATGTGCTAAGAAATAAAAAAATTTCTTTTTTTAATGTTGTTTGGGATGAGGATAAAATTCCAAGAAAAAAATCGTAAAAAACTAAATAAATAAAAAAATGTATTTTTATGCGTGGTGTGCTGTTAGCGAAAAATATTTTTTTATTTTTCATCTTCTTCTCAAATAAATTATTTGTGAGTGATACGCTAAGAAATAAAAAAAAATTACATTTTTAATGATGTTTGTGATGAGGTAAATAAAAAATTACAGTGAAAATTCCTTAAGTAAGAAGGTGGTTTAATAACCCGAGAGGTTCTTCTAATTGGAAGGGAAGATTGTAAGATAGGTTGAGCAGGAGTATTATGAGAAATATGCTTAGTAGGTAAAGGAGAAACTGGTGGTGCAGAATTATTAATAGAAGGTGTTGGTATAGGAGGTATATCAGGGATGGGTTTTGGTAAAACCAAATTTGGGAAAGGGTCAATTAGATCATTGGAATGAGGTATGGAATGAAATGGAAACAAATTCTCATGAAAATCTACATCTCGAGAATGAAAGAAGGATTTTGTGACAATGTCATAAAGTTTATACCCTTTAATACCTAGTGTGTATCCAACAAAAATACAAGTTGTGGCTCAGGGATAAAACTTGTGATGATGAGAAAGAAGAGTTGATGCATAATACAAGCTTCCAAAGACTCAAAGAAAACCATAATTAATAGGACAATTATACAGCAACTGAAAAGGAGCCTTGTTATGCAATAATGGTGAAGGAGTTCTATTTATCAAATAAGTTGTTGTGAGCACACATTTTTCCCATAATGTTATAGGAACTCTAGACTGAAAGAATAGAGTTCGAGCCACGTTGAGAAGATGCTAATGTTTGTGTTCCACGACCGAGTTCTGTTTAGGTCTTTGTACATAAGAAAACTGATGAAGAACGCCTTTGGAACTGAAGAAATTTGTGAAACGTAACTCAGGAGTATTGTCTGAATGAAATTGCTTATTGACTGTGTTAAACTAAGTTTCAATCATGGAGAAAAACTTAAGAATAACAAAGGTCACATTAGACTTTTGTTTCATGAGAAAGATCCAAGTGAAACGAGTACAGTCATCAACTAAAGTCAAGAAATATTTGTAACTAACATGTGTTGGGACCTAATATGGACCCCATGTATTACAGGGAACTAAATCAAAAGGAGACTTGGAAAGATTACTATGAGAAACAAAAGAGAGCCTTTGTTGCTTAGCCAAAGGGCAAATGGTACAATGATCAGTCTTAGTTTCAAAAAATTGTAATCTATCTTTTAACATGTCTAGCTTCTTAAAAGATAGATGTCCAAGCCGATGATGCCAAGTGTAAGAATTCACCTTATTATCAACAGATAAACTGGAACTACAAGAATTAGTAGCAATGAAACAACTATGATTATTTGATATTGAAAAATCATCATCAAGAACATAGAGATCTACCATTCTTTTACCCATGCCAATCATCTTTAGGCAGTGCAGATCCTTGATGAAACGAGAATCAGTGAGAAATCTAATATCTAGATGAGCACCTTTCGTTAATGAACTCACTGATACCAGATTAAATCTGAACTAAGGAATATAGAGGACATCTTGTAAACAGGAATTGAGCTTCATAGTTCCAGAAAAATGAATAGGAATACAACTGTGATTAGGCAAAGTGACAAAAGAATTCTTGAGAGGTTTCATTGTGTGGAAGGCAGATTGATTGAGACAAATATGACTGGTGGCATCTGAATCTATAATCCATTATTTAAGAAAATTAAAATTTGGATTAATAGCAACAGAAAAACAAGTACCTGATGCCTGAGTAGAAATAACATCAGCTTTCGTGCCTATCTTTGCAGTAGAAAGATGAGTATTTAACATAGTCATCAAATGTTGATACTGAGATGGATTGAGCATTTGAACAAAGCTTCCAAGATTTTCAAAGTTTTCAGCATTCCCATGAGATAAATCATTAATTGAATTGGAGACTTGATTTGCAACAGCAGGAGTCTGACTGGAAGAAGCTTGATGAGAAGTATTAGACTTAGATTTGGGCTTATATCCCGAAGGATAACCATGCAGCTTGTAACATTTATCAATTGCATGGCCAACATAGCCACAATGAGTATGGACGGGCTTGTTAAAATTGAGATTATAGGAAAATTCTGACCATTGTTGGATCGAGCAACATTGTTTTTCACAGCCAAGGCCATTGATGTGCTTCTTGAGAAACAAGGGAGAAAACCTTGTTGATGGGAGGAATTGGATCCATTAATAGCAATTGACTACGTACTTTAGCAAAGGAATCATGCAAGCCCATCAAGAAACTCATAACATACTCCATTTGATAATAATCTGCAAGTGCTTTAGTTCCTCCACAAACACACTTTCCACAAGAACAGAAAGGCCTGTAATTACTAAGTTCTTCCCAAATTGTTTTCAATTTGGTTAAGTAAGCACTAACAGAAGATGAACCTTGAGTGTGATTCATCAAGTCACGCCTAAATTTAAAAATACGAGGTCCATTTTTCTACTGAAAACATTCTTTAAGATCGAATCACATTCCATAAGCAGAATCAGAGTATATAATACTAGTAGAAATCTCTTTAGAAACAGAGTTAAGAATCCAAGAAATAACCATGTTATTGTTCCGATTGAGAAGAGGATCATTGCCTTCAAGACGAGGAATGGATCCATCAATAAACCCTAACTTGTTCTTCACTGACAAAGCAATCACCATAGCTCGATTCCACGAAGCATAATTGTCTTCAGTTAGTGGTTGCAACACAAGAATCAGCCCTGAATTATCAAAATGATGAAGATAATAAGGACTGGAACCATCTTCAATGGTGGAATTGATCCTCGATGTAAACGAAGGACCGGATTGAGAAGAAGAATCGTTCGCCATGGAAGACCAGAAGAGAATGAATGAATCACAAAGAACACATATCGAAAACCATTGATTCCAGAACGAAAAGCAAGAACACAAAAGAACGAGAAAATCCCAGAACGAGGATGTGCAAGAAGCACTTTAGTGCTCGGATACCATAATGAAGAAGAAGCTCACTTCATTGATTGATTCAAGCCACTTTATAGGAAGCAAAACTTTTGATATATAATGGCTGTGAAGAAATTGACTCAATCAAAAAATACAACCTGTCTACAGCTGTACAACCAATGAACAAATGACACCTATTCAAGTCTAACAAACTCCTATATACAGTATGTACGCGTGCTCTGTCACTGCCCATTTTAAAGATCCAATGATATCTGGCACTGTTGAAAAATAGACGGCATCCAGACAGTATTGTAAAAAACATTGTAACAATGCAAATAGTTGTCCCACTATTCTAGCCCTATATATATACTATTGGTCAATCTTAAAGAATGATTGATCCATTGATTCTTTATAGTTATTCTAATTTTTTTTTTATATGTGAATTAGAATTTAAACCACATAAACGAAACTTACTAAATTAGGAAGAGAAGCGTCCTAAGAGACATAAAATTATAAAAATTTCCATACATCAGGTAATGTCCTGCTATCCAAGAAATTGTGAATTTAATGAAATAATTTGTATGACTCTTGGGAGAATTGAATCCATAGAAATGCATCGATAGCTAGAAGGGATATCATTAATCAACCTTATCAATACAAGATGCCATTATCATATGTGGACCGGACTAGTTCCACAAAAAGGGGAAGTTGTAGCAGCGCAAATAAGAGTGCTGGAAAACAAGCAAGTGAAGTTATAAGAATCGCAACCCATTCAAAATGATGGCCAAACATGATCAAGTAGGCAGAACTAAAGGCTGTTGCTGTGGCCGCAATAGACATGAAGAGTGTGGAGAGACCAATTACCAACTTCCTGGGTAAGGACACAAGAAAGTCTTCTTCCGCATAGCGTGATGAGAGAATAGATAAGAATATCAAAACTGAAGTTAAGGAAGAAATCAGCCCAATTGCATCTGAAATGGCAAATAACATGAAGTATCTATTTCTTTGAAAAATGGGGATGCCCGAGTCATTATTATTTCCACCTGGTACAGTAAAAGCTGCGGCAAAGACTACCGTAGCAATTAGCGTGGCTACAACTGAGCATGATGATGCCATATCCCTCATCCATTTCTCTCCTTTTTCAACTAAGTCTTTGTGTGCCTCTGTAAACAAAACTCGAGGTGTTTTCTTATCTTTGTTTTGTAAATCCTTGTACGTCGGTCGTGTGATCCTTTCCACTGCCTACAAATATAAATTATAATAACTAATTATATTATTTAAAATAAATGTTCAAGACAAGAAATACATAAATAAATATTCATACAAAAATTTATGTTTCCTCAAGATGGAAAGAGAAAGATTTAATTGAGAAAATGTTTGCTTGTATAAGTTGATGAAGGCCTATACTGTAATTAAGTGGTAGGTTTGAGTTTAATGTCGAGTTTGCTTTTCTAATTGACAAAATCTTTACTATGGAGATAGTACGTATCCAAAAGAAATTTTTGTTATTACATCAATCACTCTATGAGAAGAACTTCATTTTAATTTAATATTGTACTTTATAACAGTTTGATTTTTGTTTTAAACTATATTAATTGTATCATGGTATTATACTAAAGGCTCATATTGTTGCTTTAGATCTTTGACTTCATTTATGATACCCCATCCATACGCATTACTAAAAGATTACAACAACTGCCTAATCTAAAACAAAAAAATGAAATGAATCCTAAATTGATAGTGATAACAATTTGTTATAGCTATCCATCCCGGGCAATATTTTCTTGTTTGATTTATGTGTTATGCCACAATTATCGAAGAACAGAACAAAAAACTAGGAGTTCAGGGACTGTTAGATATTAATTATATGAAAACCATTCTCTCATTCATTTCCATCTGCACTCAAACACGGCGTTATATATTTTTTTCTTTTTATGTTGTGCGATGGGATTTTTGTAAAGAAAAATAAATAAATGTTTCTTAATTAACGATATATATTATGAAAAATCGATCATGGGTTATATATGGAACTTGCTAATTAGCTTCAATTTTAAGCTAGAAAAAAGAAAGTGATATCACCTTGAACCATTGGAGTTCCCTTTGCATTTGTAGTGCTGTACCAGAGACAGCTTTGAGTTTTGGGGAAGGTGCCAATTTTGCTGCCAAATGCAAGATATTGTTCCAACCAGGAGCATTATAAGACGCTAAGGTATTCGTACATGCACTCATCTTCTGTACAAAGTTGAAAACATTTTCTTGTCGATGTTGGATCGCAATGTGAAGTATTGTACAAGAATCGCTGTGGACCCAAATTAGTTGAGGGAAAATTTGAAAACAAATGGTTATAAAATCAATGGTTCCATACTCTGCAGCTACCAAGAATGGGATATTTATCAACTTTGTAATCTGTGAGTGATTATCCAAACGTGAAACTTTGTCACAAATGCATTTGACAAGTTTTATGGCTTGGGCATTCATCAATTTAGTATCATATACTTCCTTGACACCTGGCACTGTGATTAAAATAAAATTTAGGGAAGAAAAATGTCTATTCAGAGGTTGAGATAAATTAGCAAATTAACAAGGAAGAAAAGTTGAAGGAACAAGGTGATAAAACAGTTACCTAGATATTTTGCAGCATTCCAAAAGATACCGTTGAACCACTGAAGCACTTTTGTACAAAATGAGACTAGTTTAGTAATTGTTAATTAGATAAATACTAGGTAACTACATTGATAAAGGGTTATTCCCTATGAAATATTTTCTTTCCATTTAATACAAAAATTTCTGGCTTGACTAGCAAATATATATATATAGGGTCCCGATCAGGTGACAACTATTTGGCCAATGCTTTGGCCAACACGTTTTGTCCTATATGGGTTAAGAGTTTTGGAATGGGTTGATTTTTGGTGAAGATGATCTCTGTGATCAAATCAATTCTAGATCCTATCAGATCATTTCGAATTGGTACCAAATTGACTCCAACCAGTCAATTTGCTAGTCAAGCAAATTGTTGTCACCTGACCTTATAAGAAACCTAGTGGGGATAAAATAAATGTTGGAACCAATCAATTTCCATGTTTAAAAAGCAAAGTAAAGAAAAAGTCAATTCTATTAAAAAATTCCTTATCTTATAAGAAACCTAGTGGGGACAAAATAAATGACCCAAAAAAATTAAAGTTGACATGGAACTTTTTTTAATAAAACTCCTAACTAACGACAAATTGATACTCTATAATTTATGTAATAATTTAAAAATCCTAATCGTTGGTATCCCTAGAATAGACGCCCAGGTTCTCAGATTTATCCAATAGACTTGGTACTGGTTTGATGATCAGTTTATATAATTATCCTTTTAAATTAGAAAATAAAACTGTAAAACATATGAAAATTAATTGACATTGACTTACCATGAATTATTTGAGACAATAATTGGAGAAAGCGGAATGGGGAGACCATTTCTGTGCTGTCTTTTGAGTCTTGTGTCTCGGGGTCCTCTATGTCTCCTCTTCTTTTGTGATTTGAGGTGGACTTTTCTTGGACATGAACCACTTCAAAACACAGAATTTTTAGTTCGAATAGAATGCATTCTTATTTCTCTTTAAACATAAATAGAAGAACAAAGTAATAAGAAATAGGTTGAGACACCAACTTGGATAGATGCATTTTTGAAAAAATCCAAGCTCACTTCCACTTCTGAAGGCAGATGGTCTTCGAGCCAAAAAGTCCAACGCAGAATTCCCATTTCCATAGCTTGTAGTTGCTAATTCTGGGTAACGCTCGATAAGATATAGTGCTACATCTGCATGTACAGAGACAAATAGAAAATTGGATCTCTAATTTTTTTTCAAAGCATCTACACACTAGGGTTGTCAATGGCGGTTACTGAGTAATTGGTTCCAATCAATTTTTACAGAATTTTTGTGTGCACATATCCGGGATTTCACATTAGCTCGGATTGATCAATCTCAGGATGCTACGTGTAATTAATTAGGATCTAACATAGGGTAATTCGGTGAAAGCTGGGATTGACTTCTCTGTGCAGAAACAAGTGCTCCAATTTTATCGATTCAAATATTTCAATTCTAAAACAGGGGTTTTAGATTCCAATTCTAGTTTGATTCTCGTTAAATGGGTACCCCTTGACACATCTAGTAAAAATTATTTATAACCAATAAGCAATTTGTTTTATATATATATATATAGATATAGGTACCAATAAGCAGCATTTTGTTACTTACCATAAAAATCAGCAGCCATTACAGCATTTAGAAGACGAAGCCCATCTTTGCCTCTAAATGGACTCAGATCTTCATATTTTGTTTCATAACAGAGGTACTTCAACAAGTCCTTATGACCTAGTAGAGCTGCTTCATAGATGGGTGTATTTCCTAAATTGTTTCGAATCTCTGGCAATTTAGGGTTTTTGTTCACCATTGCCTTTGCTGCCTTAATATTTCCAGCCACAACTGCAAAATAAAGAGCTGTATGACCCGATGTATCCGTGTGTTCTAACGCTTCTTTAGGCATCTTTTTCACGAGCTTCTCTACAAACGATGTTTGTCCGGATATTGCTGCAATGTGGAGAGCGGTCTTCGATGATCCTGAGATCCCTACAGTCATCGCAGAAGAGTCCTTTTCAAAGAAGATTTCTGCCGCTTTCCAATCACCTTCAAATGCAGCTTTGTAAAGTGGCAAGTACAAAGCGAAGTCTTTGTTGTTCTCGTCTGTTAATTGCACAACAAAATTAAGAGTAGAAAATAAAATTTTCGAATCATTTAATTTTTTTGCTTATTATATAGAAGAAATTCAATTAAGTTTGGAATGATGGGATGATTATGGAAAAATAAAGTTTCTTTACCAGATAAGTTTTCCACATGTTGAGTGTGTTGAGATGAGGAGGCCATTGTTACCAAACCTGTTCTCAAAAAGCTCTAAGAACCTCTTTCAGCTCCCCTTCACTTACATTCTGGTTTGATTTCAAGAAAAGATATATAAATCTTCAGATTGCAACTTGCAAGCCAACGACTTGCATTGACTTCATGATTGTCGAAGCAAATTCTAAGAACTTTCAGCAGTCCTTCGCTTACACAGCCTGGTTTGAAAGGAATCACTCGTATATAAAAAAGAATAATAATTAATGAATATCGCCTATCATGACTTGTAGTTTGGATGTTGACTGACGTGGCAAGGACACAGGAACATCACATCTCTTTATGTGTATCCCGATGAAAATGATCTACGATTCTATACCCTTACCACGTCAGCCACGTTCCAAACCACCTACCAAGACAACTAAACATTCACATTAGATTCCCTACATTCAAGTGCAAGAACGAAGACTTTTACTCAATTTTTTTTTTTAATATAGGACATTGATTTCACTAAACAATGACTTGTAGTAGAATTTTTTTTTTTTAACTCAAATCACGTTTGGTGGAGCTGAACTTTTGGGTTAGGTATGATTAAAACCGAGACCAACCCATTATTTTTTGATTCGGGTTCTAAGTCCAATGGTAGAAATCGAACTTAGACCAAATCGAGTATTTTGGGTTCGGATTCCATCCGGGTAAATTCGAATTTTGACATTAATTCATAAATTTAAAAGAATTTGGATTTAGGGGTCTTGAACCAATGATGTTTTATAAGTAAACCTATAATTCCTTACTAACAAACCAAGTGAGTTTTTGTGTTAAAATTTATAATAATTAATATATTATAATAATTCAGATTTATAAACATATATAAATATAAACCTATAACTTTATATATATATATATATATGAACAGCGTTATTACAACCCCTATTACGACTTATATTGCGACACACCATTTTGTCTTATATGGGCAAAAATGTTTGGAATGGGCTGATTTTTTATGAAGATGATCTCTGTGATGAGAGGATCATCCTGGCAAAAAATCATCCAATGCCAAAACTTCTAACCCCATCAAAATTGATTTACAAAAATTGGACGGTTTATAATTTTTCAACAAAAATTGGACGGTCTAGAAGTTTCGTAATGACCTGATTTTTGGCAAGGATGATCTCCTCACCATAGAGATCATCCTCACAAAAAATCAACCCATTCCAAACATTTTTGCCCATATAAGATAAAATGGTGTGTCGCAATATGAGTCGTAATAGGGGTCGTAAGAACCCAACCTTATATATATATATATATATATATATATATATATATATGGGTTGGGTTCCGTAGACGCATAAAGCTACTCATAAAGATACAACGTTTTTATCTTATATGGTTAAAAAGATACGGAATATGCTGATTTTTTATGAGAATGATCTCTATGGTGAGGGGATCATCCTTGCAAAAAATAATCTCATTCCAAAATTTCTAACCCCATCAAAACTGATTTACAAAAATTGGACGGTCTAAAATTTGTTAACTTATAAACGTGTGGCTAGAAGTTTTATAATAGGCTGATTTTTGGCAAGGATGATCTCCTCACCATAGAGATCATCCTCACAAAAAATAGCCCATTCCAAACATTTTTTCCCATATAAGACAAAACATGTTGTAGCTTTATAGGTAGCTTTATGTGTAGCTTTATGTGTATACCGATCTTAATCCTGTATATATATATATATCTATATATTTATATGGGTCAGGATCAAGGGCCATATGAAAAAACATATGTAAAAACAATGTCACATTAATAAATTTTCAAAATATAGGTTAGAAGTTTCAGATCGAGCTAATTTTTTGTGAGGATGATCTCTATGATGGGAAATTCATCCGAAAAAAAAATCAGTCCAATCTGAAACTTCTAACCCCATTAAAAGTGATTTAGAATGTGGATCGTCAATTTTTTGTCAACTTTTTTCAATAATTTGTAAATCACTTTTGATGGATTTAGAAGTTTCTGATTGAGCTGATTTTTTGTGAGAATGATCTTCTCATCATAGTGACCATCCTCCCAAAAAATCAGCTCGATCCAAAACCTCTAACCCATATTTTTAAAAACCATTGTTTTTTCATATGTTTTTACATATGGCCCTTGAACCGCCCCCTATATATTTATATAGGGTCGGGTTCCTGCAACACACATTGCGACAGACATATAAACAACGTGTTTGTCTTATATGGGTAAAAATGTTTGGACGCTCTATACTTTTTCAACAAAAATTGGACGGTCTAGAAGTTTCATAATGAGCTGATTTTTGGCAAGGATGATCTCCTCACCACAGAGATCATCCTCACAAAAAATCAGCCCATTCCAAACATTTTTGCCCATATAAGACAAAACACGTTGTCTATATGTGTGTTGAAATGGTTGTCGTTTGAACCTGACCCATATATATATATATATATTCATATACATAATAATTTATAATTATATAAAATATAAACTATATAATTTATAAATATACACCTACATAACTTATAAACTACAAATAACTATATAATATATATTTATATCACTTAGATATATTTATATAAATATTTTATTTTTCTAATTATATAACTTACAAATTTACAAAACTTATAAACTACAAATAACTATGTAATGTATATTTATATAAATATTTTATTTTTGTAATTATATAAATTATATTACGTTTAAATAACTATATAACTTACACTTATAAATATATCATAAAATAAAAAAATAAAAAATGAATCATAACTCTTTTATTGATGAAATTGTAAATTATATTAAGTATAAAAGTAAATTTTAAAAATTAAACTGCTTATAATTACAAAAATTGAAAGGCACTACATCACAATAGTTTAAATACATTTCAACTCTCTTCACACCCATTAATTCTATCTATCATATGCACTACTCAACTCAAATAAACAATGAAAAATAAAATAAATTTTGTAATTCCTAAATTGATTATTCTAATCATACTTCTTCTTATTTTTATTGTCCTATTTCACCTAATCACCAATCCTTCAAATAAATTAAAGTTTCTAATGTATCTAGAACTAAACGACTTTTATATTAAGATAAAATCCTTTCATCCATACTAAATATTGGTTCTAAAGCCACAATAGATATGTAAATCATTGGTAGATCACATACTATTATAGATACACACGATATTGCATAGTACTATAACTTTTCCACCATTCTAAAACATTAACATGGCTCTTATTCCCAATTTCTGAGGTTAAAATCCAAATAACGTTGTAATTCGGATGTTGGATTATTATTGTTCCAAGTTATAGGTACTCTTAATGAAAAGTTAAGAAATGTAGTTTTAAAACTAGAAGATGATGATGCTACATTTAAGACCTACTAGTAGCATTATTATTTAAATCATACTTAATTTCATATTAAAAAAATTTAAAAATTCTTTTTTAATTTTTTACATTTCAAATTCAACATTAAGATCACTACTTAAACTAAAAATAAGTTCTAAATCTAGGATCCATAATTGAAGAAAATGTAAGTTATGTGGAATAGTTTTTCAATAATTATTAAAATTTTAATTTATTTATTCAAATTCAAATTTAAAAGTTCTTTAATTTGAGCTAATTGCACATAAGATTCGAAGGATGTAACACATTTTGTTCCGAAAAAGGTTTTGTAATTTCGGAATAACTTTGAAAATAATCACAAATATTAAATGTATTATCCCAATTATTTTTTTCTAGTTGTGTTCCACTACATTTGTCTTCTAAAAATTTTTTTATTGAATTTTTATAATGAACCGTGTGTTGTCACATTTAATAGGTAGAATTTCATTGATGTGATGCATATAATGAAAATCTAGTGAGTGGTAAACTAAATAATACACAATATTCATCAAATCATTTTTTTTAATATGTGATACGCTTATAGTACTGATAATTTCTCTAATAGTTTTAAAAATAATATTTATGCATTGAATACCATCTTGTAATATTAAATTTAAAATATGTGTTATACAATGAACATGAAGCAATTCTATTAAAATCAGTTCATTAAATAAAGCATCGTTAAGGTAAGTATTTTTTATTATTATCAGTAAGTTGAGGCTATAGAACCCTTATTATTAAAAGCTGTTAATGTCGAACAAAACAAACATTAATATCCTCCAAGAGGATATCATACAAGTCCTTCAGAAGATTTGACAAATTAAAAATACAAACATTTTCACTTTGAACTCCTCTTCTTGCTAACCAGTTTGCTGCATTGTTAGTTTCTCTCACTCGAACTTCAACACAACTGAATTAAAGCCACGCAAACTATTTTAATATCCCTGACTAGGCACAACAATCTCCAAAGGGAGTTCCATTCTTCCTTAAGGCTATTGACAACAACTAACGAGTCGAAATTAATGACTATATCCGTGAACCCTTGCATTTTTAAATGGTTTAATCCCATAAGATTAGCTTTCATTTCAATAGCATTAATATTACTATGATTTGAACACCCCATACCTGCTGTAATTAACTCACCATTATTGTTTCTCGCAATAAACCCATATCCTGCCCCACACTCTTTTAAGGAACCATCTGTATTTAGTTTGATAACTCTCATAGGAGGAGAACGCTATCTAAATACAAAACTCTCCTTTGCTTTGAAAATTACATTACAATCCCAACTTTGAATCACTCGCAGAATTTCAGCATTTTTCATTTGAGTGCCTTCAAGTTTACCACAAACATCAGTCATAATAAGTCGACTTAACTGCTACCCATTCACCTCTTTTTCATTGAAAATTCATCTATTACGCTCCCTCCAAATATGATAAATCGTAGCACAAAACATAATACTAAGAATATGCGTTATTGAATGATTTCCAATAAACTCCCTCTCCTCGTCTAAGCTCCCCACTATACCTTTATCAATTTCAGCCCACAATAATACTAATTTCTAACAATCTCTATTGTACACACAAGTGAAGAATAAGTGATCATTATCCTCAGCATTTACGGCACAATGCACATTTAGACACCACCATCACACCTCGTTTCCTTAAGGTTTCTGTTGTTAGCAAGCTTATGTTCAGCGCCATCCAAGAAATAAAAGAGTGAAGAGGATTCTTTTTCTTAATCCATATTACTTTGCACAACGTAACTTCCAGATTCAAACTTCTAATAGTGTTCCTAGCTAAGCTTAACGTGAACTTCCCATTCGTAGTCGATGTCCACACTATTCTATCTTCTTCATTTGGCTAAGGAGAATGGTGTTCTTCAACTTGATTGGTAATTTCTGAAAGACAAATCTCATCTCTTATTAGACATTCCCATCCATTAATACCAACAAAATCAAACTCCTTAGCGTCAATATTGTTACTCATGCAAAGAATCGGCCTTCTACCAAATTGATCAATCAAAGCACCCTCTTCAAGCCAAGGATCATTCCAAAATGAAGTCTTAGAACCATTTCCCACTAGAAATCGAATCTGATTTTTAGTAATCTCAGAGACCTTTAGAATACCTCTCCAAGCCCAAGATGCATCTCTCGGGGGGAGACATCTCCATGTGCTTCCCTGCTTTACATACTTCCTTCTCATCTAGTCGGACCATAAACTATTGTTATTGATTAATTTTCAGAATAATTTCATTAATCCGATAGTATTCCAATCTCTGATCTATCTAATTCCTAGTCCACCCTTTTTAAAAGGGCGACAAACTTTAGACCAACTAACTGGATGAAAGGATTTGCTAAAAAAGAACCCACTCCAAAGGAACTTACTCAACAAGGATTCAATTTTGTTTATAACCCCCATCGGTAAAAAGAAACAAGAAGACCAATAAATTTGGAATGAGGATAGAACCGCTTTAATGAGTTTAATCCTACCCCAGAACGATAAAAATCTCAATTTCCATCCCTCAATCCATTTCTAAATTTTCTCAATCAAAGGATAGCACATAGATGACGTCAAGCGAGAGGTAAAGAATGGAAGACCTAGATACCGAATTGGAAGATTTCCCTCTCTAAAAGATAAGACATTAAGAATACGATCCTCATTACAGCATGAATAACTAAAGAAAACATTACTCTTCTCGACATTAGTTTGAAGACCCAAACAATGGAAAAATTCATTAAGGAACGTTTTGATATGAGAAGCAAATTGAACACAATTTTTCGAAAACTAAACAATATCATTGACAAACATAAGGTAAGAAATATTGTTCTTGACAGGAATAGAAATAAGATTCTTCCCAATGTTATCTTCAAAAATGCAAGAGAACTCTTTCATAACAATAGTGAAAAGATAGGGGGAAATAGGATCCCCTTGTTGTAGCCTACACTTACTAGGAAAGTACCCAAGCGATGACCCATTAAAAATGATTGAAAATTTAGGAGTGAAAATACATTCCCTTATCCAAGAAATCTATTTGCCATCACAACCCAATTGATTGAGAATATTCAAAACAAAATCCCATCTAACTTTTTCATAAGTTTTTTTTAAATCAACTTTAACAGAGAAAAAGGGAGGACTTGAATCAAGATGAGAATTACGAAACAACTCATGTGCTAACAAAATATTATTAGAAATATTTCTCCCTTTAATGAAAGCCAATTGATTCAAACTAATGATAGAGGGCAAAACATTTGAAAGGCAATTAGCCAATATTTTTGTAATCATTTTGTATGAAAAATTATAAAGCGATATTGGTCTAAATCTATGCAATCAGTTGGCATCTTTCTCTTTAGGAATAGGGACAATAAGTGTAGAATTCAATTCCTTAAGAAGTTTCCCATGAGAAAAAAAATTTCAAGATAACTCTAACGAAATTCTCTTCTACACTGTCCCAAAAGAAGGTAAAAAATTCAACGCAAAACCTATCCAGACCAGGAGAGGAGACTGGAAAACAACCGACTTAATTTCCTTTCTTGAAATTGGACTAGATAACCAACGAGATTGGTCCAAAGAAAGCCTATTTTTAAAAGGAATAATTGGACAATGAGAATTAGAAGAATAAGAAAATACCTTTTGAAAATAATCAATAACATAGTCCTCAATACACTCTTCACCTCTTATGGACTCCCCATTATCATCAATAATTTCTTAAATCCCGTTTCTCGCATTATTGGAAGCCACCAAAGCGTGAAAAAACTTAGTATCTGTATCCCCCTCTTCTAGCTATTGAACTCGAGATTTTTGCCTAATCAACCCTCTCCTGACTTGCAAGCTTTGTATTAAGCGGCTCATCTTGAATTTTTTGTTGAATAATTTTAAACTTATTTTCTACCACACTTTTCCTGCTTGTAACACTCCCATATTTCTGTTGATTCCAACTTTTGATAGCCATTTTAACTCGACGGATTTTTGTAGCTAAGGTAAAGGTTGGATTTCCTTCAATGCGACAACTCCAAGCATTTTGCACCAAGTCTCGAAAACCCTCTTGGTTTATCCAAGACATGAAGAATTTGAAGTTAGTTTTACAGTTTCTAACTTGATCGACTAAAGTAAAACTCATCGACGAATGATCTGAAATTCCTGGATGGAGATAGTTAAGCCGAACATTTTTCCATTTCTGAATCCATGGAACATTTACTAGCACTCTATCCAACTTACACAAAATCCGCCTATCATTCGTTGCCTTATTACTCCAAGATAAAAATTTATCCGTCATAATCATGTCTTGTAATCCACAGGAATTAATGTAATCATTGAACTCTTCTAAGTTATGACAAGGAGCAAAATTCCCTCCAATCTTCTCAAATCTAAATCTAACCGTATTAAAATCTCCTAAGACCACCCAAGGAGATTCGATGCTTATTGCCAAAGAAACCAACAAGTTCCATAATTCAACTCTATCTAATCGGAAGTTCAAAAAAATAGGAATTATTGCTAAGCCGATGCACTTGACAATGAAGAAATTGGGCTGACTCTGAAATTTTGTCCACTCTAATCTTCATTGAATTCCATCCCAAGTAGATCCTCCCTAACTCTTCTGATTCATAGTTATCAATGAAGTTCCAACATTTTTTAATGCTTCTACAATACCCCACAGCTATAAACTTCTCAACTTTAGTCTCATTGAATACAAGAATATCAAAAAATTTCGAACATATAAGATCCCTGATCACTCTCCTTTTGTTGATATGGTTCAGGCCCCTTATGTTCCAACACCCCAAATTTATAGAGACTTTCTTGATTTTGTGCCTTCCACAGTAGGCACACCCTTAGAATGAGTCATAATCTTTGTGATTTGTTTCGACTTAGACTTCTTTTTTGCTTTCTTTGACTTTTCTTGAGGTCCTTTCTTTTTTTCCTTTTTTTTGCCTTGAGTAGGCTATCTTACAGAATTATCTCTAAATCCTCTTTCGCTATCATCCGAATCAGATTCCTCCAAGTTTGAACTGTTAATCCCATCAAAACTATTTGCTAAAGCAGAAAACTGATTTCGACCATCCTAGAAATCACAAACTACAATCTCATTCTCAGGTTGATTTTCAGTTTTGAAACTCTCCCCCAAATCTACTCCTGCTGGACTTCCATCTATAGACATCATTGCTAAAACGATACTTTCCATTAGCTGTTACTCTAGAATATTCTTGCTAGAACACAAAAGCATGGTTTCTAAATTTAAACTACCACAATCGACAACTAATGGCATAGTTACCAAGTTTGGAACATCAATTGGTCACAGTTTCCATCAGTTGTTGCTCCAAAATATTCTTACCTTTGCTAGATTCCAAAGCTTTAGAAACATCCCTCAACTGTTGCTGATTGGATTCCAAATTTGCACCACCACAATCGACAGCTAATGGCCTAGTTTCCAAATTTGGGACATCATAATCGGTCACAGCTTGATCTCCAACTTTTCCTACATTGTTTTCCTTTGCTGCACAAATTTCCTTTTGTGCTAACAACTCAACCTCTCTGCCATTGTCGTTGTTCTCTATAACTAGAACAAGTTCCAGGCCTTGCCTTCTCGTTTGATCCATATGTGAAGCTTTAATTCTCCAATCAACCACTTGTGTAAGATGATTGTTTTTCAATTATGCTGTTGTTTAATCTTTGGACACCAATCCTTTGAATGATCAAAATTCATACAATCAGCACAGCATTTAGGCTTCCATTCAAATTGAATCGATTACAGAATCTCAGCCCCTGACTCCTTTTAAAGACCAATTGAATCTGGAAAACAACAGTCTGGTTCAATCTCAACGCATATCCTCACATATGATAAACATGTTCTATTCGCTGTAGGCTCATCCATATGCAACAGGATCCCAAAAGTACTCCCAATAGAGCCTAGACATTTCGGACCCCAGAACTGAAGTAGTAGTCTAGGCAGATGAATCCAAACTAGAATCGATTTGAACATTTCCCTATTTAGAGACAAACTAGGTTGCCATCTCCTTAGGATCAAGGGATGCCCCCCTATTGTCCAAATGGTTGAGTTCAAGATTGATGAGCAATCTTCCAATAGGCTGAACTTAAACAATAAAAAACCATTTTCCATCAAGATAATCTTGACAGATCTTTTGATCTTCCACAGTTTGTTTAAGGTAACCTTTAAACTCATAAAGTATGGTCTTTTGCCCAAAACATATCTAACAAGTGTATTTTCCCATCTATCTACTTCCTTTTGGATTGCCTCCTCCGAGATAGAAATAACTCTATTCCCTTTTAAATCTGGTTTAGCTTCGAGGGATCTATCCATGGCAGACTCTCCTCCTCTAAACAGATTTCTCCATGAAAAACACTCGACGTTTCACCCATTCTAAGAAAAAAAAAAAGAGATTTACACATTGTGGCACCTCACCAAACACTAACACAAAACCCCATTTCAAAAGTCGAGGTACTAGGTGGCACCTCAAAATTTCGGCATAGTCCCCTCTGTTTATGTTAGCATTCCAAGGCGTTCAACCTGCACTTAATAAACAACATACATTCTTGTATATATACACTCAAAATATAATACTAGCGGAAGTCTATATGCATCTAATAACGTATAAAAATCAGAATGCGGAAGAAGAAGTTTATATACATGATTATACAGGAATTCCTCACTCTAACAAAATTCCTAACGCTCAAAATCAAATCTATATTACTTTTAGAAAAATCGACACCACTAGGGGCAATAACCCCAATACTCACCAGGTAATGGACTCTAGTCGTTTATCTGACCTACCAGATAGTCCTCACTCGCTGGTTCTATCCCGCCTCGCCAACTGTAGGCTCTGAAGCTAAAAAAAATAGAAAAGAACGGGTCAGTAACAATGGTTACCCAGTAAGAAAACAAACAATTTCTGTTAATAACCTCTCCTGACATGAACGAATAAACATACTGGATCATTTTAAAATATACAAAATTTTACAGAAGAAATTACGATTAACTGGTACATATAGCCAGGGATGAGTAACTAAATATTTTAAAATTCACATTACATCAATCAACAGTACTCACTATAATGTTCTCTTTTTATACAAATCTAATTAATCAAATGGAAATATTAGACATGCATTTCATTTTATATATAAAAATAAGACAGCAGATACATAATACACAATGGTGGAGTATTGAAATTAGAAAGTTGGGATTCACGACTGGATCGCTCCCAGTCGGGACATGATGCTACAATTCTTCTTTGACTTTTAATTCTTGATTTTGTGGTTGGTCACTGCACTTACCATGCTTGATTGACCATTTATCCTGCTTAGGCTGACCGTTTGACGTGACCGTAAGCAATGGGTCTTTTTTCGATGTGTCAGAACGTTCGACTACTATACATTGTTAGTGATCACTGACTAATCATCTTCGTCCATGTTCAATAATTTTTCGTTATGAACTCAATGGTATGATTGAATATTAATAATTCTTTCTCTAGTAAAAAGTCACTATTTTAGCCTGGTTCGACTCGATAATTGAGGATTTTACAACTTTTCTATTTGGACTCGCACTTGAGCGTGCTTACAAGCTAAACTATAATTTTCAATCATTTTGAATCCAATGGTGAGGTCAGATTCTATTAAAAATGATCAAAAACATCCTAAAGTTTTACTCCTAAGCCTCACTTTCAAGATTTTCTTAAAATTTTAATATTTATTTTTTCTCGAGATACGAATTGAAAATTTGGGATTTTACACACATAGAAAATTGCAAGTTATTCATCTCTCAATCCAAAGATTGAATTGAACTCCCTCAAAATTTTCTTTTGATAAGTCACAAAAAACTTAGAATAGTGAAAAAATAGCCAAAGCTCTTGCAACTTTTTGAATTAATCCCTCCCTTTCAATTACGTAAGTTACGACACTATGACTACTACTAGCATTATCTAATGTAATTGTAAATATTTTATTAGTAATTTCGTAATCTAATAAAATATTTTACAAAGTTTCAAAAATTACTAAATCGATATATTTTTATCTAATGTAATTGTAAATATTTTATTAGTAATTTCGTAATCTAATAAAATATTTTACAAAGTTTCAAAAATTACTAAATCGATATATTTTGCATTTAATAAAAAATAATATAATTCTTTTATTTAAATTATAATTTTCATCTATTAAATATGTTGTAACACACACATATGGTATACATTGAATTAAAGTCCATAAATCAGAAACTCAGATTATTTTGCTAAGTGTATTTTCTAATAAATTTGTAATTTCTATTTTTTTATTTTTAAACATTTTCATTACATCTCTTTTTAATGTATTTCTAGAAATATTTTCAAAATTAAAAAAATACTTTTTTGAATAAATTATTTATAATGTATTTTTTTAATTACTAGAAATGACATTTCTTCTATAATACAAAATTTAATGGTTTTCCGTCGCACTCGTTCGGCATCATTTGACCATGTGCTTATTTTGCCGATAGTTGATTGATTAAGTAGATTTTGAGTAATATCAAGTTATTCTCTTCTTCGATAAGTATTTTTTATGTGTATTCACTGTGCTTATTCTAGTAGATGTACTAGAAAAAGCTAAAATTTAACCACGATAATTATATTTTACTTCCGTCTAGGTTTACAACATTTATTAATATAAAATATTGCAATGCCTCGGATTGAAATTTTTCTCAATTTTTTTGGGAGATAAGAATTAGGATTAAATGATTCCGACTCATTACTAACCCCCCCCCCCCCCCCCCCACCCTGGTAAGTAAATGAATTTAAATAAATATTAAAATTGATTAAAATTTTGATAATCATCACAATTTTAAAAATTATCAATATTAATATTTTGAGGATCCATTATATAAAAATTAGCACTAACATTAAAATTAATAAAAGTTGATTAAACTTTACTTGGAAGTAGAGAAGACTAAAAAAAGGAGAAGAGAAGTTATTACTAATAATATCAAGAAAAAAAAATTATAACCACTACATCTTAAAGTCAAAAATTTTGATTTTGATGTTGATCACTTGATGATGATTTGATCACTTTGAAGATGACTTGATCTTGATCTTGCCACGTAGAAGAATTTTGATCACTTGATGATCAAATTAATTGAGAATAAATCGCAATTTAATAGGGACCTTAGAGAATTTACTATACAATTATGAAAATAATTAAAGAGATTCAGAGAATTTTGAGAGATCGTTTTAGAGAATCTGGAGTAGTAAATTATGAAAATGATTTTGGGGTATTTGTAAATAAATAAAAACTCAATATTTCCCCTCACCCCCTCCCAATGGTAATAAATCCATTGGGGATTGGGTAAAAATATTTCAAAATGTTTGAAAATCTATTATCTTTTTTTCAAAATTAGGGTTTTGGGTTGGCCGTTGAGGGGAAAGGGCGAGGGGGGGGGGTGACTGTAAAAATTCAATTTTTTTTGAAAATTTTGATTTTTTGGGGGTTCGATTTGGTCTAGGGGTTAAAACCGAATTCGAACCTATTTTTATTGGGTTTGGTTTAGGTTTCAGGTCTTGGGTAAAATGTACATCCCCTTGTTAACATGCATTTTCATATAATTAATGATAAAATGCAATGTTTTAAAATTGGACCGATGATTGAATGAAAGTTTAGCTCAATTAGCCAAATCAGGTCCAGTTGATGTTCAATTCAGTTGAACCGATTTAATGGGGGAGCGTTCAGAGGCACCCTAAAGAAATCCAAACATTGTGCCATACATTTTTCAATAAATGGATTGAAAGTTTTGGAATGAGCTGCTTTTTTTTTTGGATGATCTCTATGGTGATGAGATCTTCCTCACAAAAATTTAGTCCATTCTGAAACTTTATCAAATGTGGCTTACAAAATAATTGATAATCCATGATTCTTCAACTTGTAAACTGGATTTAGAAGTTTCAGATTGGACTGATTTTTTGTGAGGACGATCTCCTTACTACAGAGATCATACTCATAAAAAATAACCCATTTCGAAACTTCTAACCTATATTTTGAAAAATGCTTGGATTTTCTTTAGGGCCTTCGGACTCTCCCCTAAAGAGAGCCAAACATTGTGCCAAACATTTTTTCAATGTATGGGTTAAAAGTTTTGGAATGGGCTGATTTTTTGTGAGGATGATCATCCTCACCCAAAATCAGCCCATTTTGAAACCTCTAACCCCTCAAACGTGATTTACAAAAATCAGACGGTCCACGATTCTTTAACTTGTAAACTAGGGTTAGAAGTTTTGGAATGAGCTGATTTTTAATGAGGATGATCTCTTCATCATAGAGATCATCCTCACAAAACATCAACTCATTCCGAATCTTCTAAACCATGTTTTGAAAAATGTTAGGCACAATGTGTGGCTTTCTTCAAGGTCTCCGAGCGCTCCCCATATATATATATATATATCTCATAATGAATAATGTCCAACATTTTTTCTAGAGTTTCTCCAATATTAAGGCCCAACTTTATGTAAAATAAAACATCTAAAACAAGTAGCTAACTTAATAATCAATTGGCGTTTTTTTATTTTATTAGAATTTTAAATAAATAAAACACTACGATTTATTATATTTGTTAATTTTATTTGTTAGTAGTTGTTAGAATTTTAGATATAGTAGGTTTCTATAATTTATTTTGGGGTCTTGTTAATGTCTTCCCTAAGGGCACACATTAAGCTGCATTAACTACACTATAGAAATTGATTTTCCTATCAATAATTCCCTCAAAATAATTTTTATTACCAAAAATACCCTCAAATGCTTATTTCCATGGTGTATTTAATGCAGCTTGACTTGTGCCCTTAGGGCACATGTTAACAAAATCCTTTATTTTATGCAAGATTTTAAAATAAGTAAATAGCATCGACTCTTCATATTTCCTAATTTGGAAAGAGACACATTGAAAATATTTTACGCATCGGTTCTTTGAAATTGGCTGTTTGAACGGTTTATAGGACCGGTTTCCAAAAATATGATAGGTCTTAATTCAATAACGGTTCTTGTTGAACCAAATCGTTTTATTAATAAAATCTTGTCGGACTCGGTCAAACCGTCGGGTGGTCTATACGTGGTTGACATGGTAAGTGCACAAAATCATAGATTTTTTTCTTTGTGTATCCAGTAGAAAAAGATTTATGGTTTTGTGTAATTGCTATGTCATTCACGTACAAACCGCGTACGGTTTAGAACATCATTGATTGTAGCACTTGGTAGATGGTAGAATTTAATATTTATAAAATTTATTGTGGATGGCAAGTAAGGGTCGAACCACTAGGAAAAGGTGAAAATACCAGGCTTCGTACCATGTCTAGTCCTCGGGGGGGTGAATAGGATAATTAAAATATCTTTCAATTTATCCAATTTTAACTTTGATTGATAATGTGACTATTTATTCTATGTCATTCATTTATCCTCAATTTTGCATTATGTCTCTTAAATGCATTTAATAAAAATAAACTTGGAATTTAAACATTCATTTCGTTATGGCATTCAATGGTCCATTCATATAAGATTTTCCTGTTCCGCATTCATGGCATCTTATGACATTAAAAGCACTCAAGTATAAGTTTCAGAATCATAAAACATGCATGAGATATAAGACTTATAATAGTTCGGCAATGTGCCTACATCCATTCTCATGGCAAGTCTCTAGTTTGGAATTGTAATAGTTGATCAGTTAGAATTTAAACATTTATGACATGTCCCACATGGCATAATATTCATTCATAGCATACATCCATCAAAGTGTAAATTAATAGATGTATTTTCACAAATGCGAGATAAACATTTTATATTGGTTCAGCAACATACCTACATCCACTCCCATGGTTCCTACCTAGAACTTGGTGTTCAATATCAAGGAGGTGTATGATTCACGTATAATCTTTGACATAAAATTTTTATACCTAGGCTAAATTCTAAAATCTTAATATCGGATAAATGTATCCTCTCGAAATTGTGAATTTTGTTCATCAAAAATTCACGAACCACTTCTGTTGTCAAGAGTCCTAAACTCTAACAAAAGCTTGGTTTTTGATGGGCTGAACCAAATAATCTTATGCATAGATTTGAAAATGAAAAATAAAAACAACAAAAATTCATTCAATACTTAAGGTTTTCCAATGGCAATCTTGAGTTCTTCGAGTCCTTGAGCTCATAAGTGAGCCTTGACGGTTACATCTTCTAGTCAAGCTTTCGATTTCGACTCATTGTGATCACTCATTCCATATTCTCCCTTTACGCTTTGCTCTATGAGTGTACCAATATGTATGTTAGGTGAGATTTTATTGTTGGAATGATATCAAATGAGGGGTTTAAGAAGGTTGAAGGGGTTCACCTAAGTTGGACTCTCTTGAAAGTAGAATTACCAAAATACCATTTTAGCTATTTTGGCCAAATTGGGTTCTCGAGAAGTTCTGTGATTAAATGATTCAGGAATTTAGTAAATCTTACCTATATAAGATCCCCAAACACTCACCAAGGGTGGGTGATGGTCTAAGGGTGGTCAAATTATCAAAATACCATTTATAACCATTTAAAGCTCTAAAAGGTTTTGATGAATGAATGGGTCGACGTATTTATCAATATGAATCGACCTAATAATCATCTAGGTGTTGGAGAATGGTCTAGGTGGTTCCATTATCTTTTAGGTTTTATGCACACATTATGAGCATTTTGTCGATGTGCTTGAGGTTGAGCGGTTTTACTGGACTCTTTACATGTCTTCAATTGTAAATCGGTCCAACACACAACTTAAGTCTCGAGATTGAAAAAATGTGGAACTAACAAAAGGGCGTAGAATCATGCAAAGAAGGAGATAATTGAATTAAACCAAAAATTGAAATAGTTATAGTAAATTGGAATCACAAAAATATAATTGAAATTGCTTGAAAATTAAACTAAAATATTGAAATTAAAGACCATTAGAGAAGAAGGTCCTCTTAGAGCTATCTACCTAGCCTCATCTAATTCAATCCTTTTTCTTAACTCAATCCAAGCAACTTGGTATTGCTTCTTGTATTAGAAGAATAAGCAATAAAAATTGGTTTGAGAACTAAGTTAGGATTCCTTCACTCATTATAATGTGATATCATTACTACCCAATATCTAAAATATGCATGGAACATCTTGAGCTTATCTAAGTATGCAACCTCAAACTCTAGCATAAAGGGTGTAAGGGTTCATCTCTAATCTTAATCCATTGGAGTTGGACAAGTCTTGATGAGAACGTATAAGCATTAAAATGAAAGTAAGAGGATAAGAAATTAAATTATATCAACATAAACTTGTTTTAGGTTTCTCCTCTCTCTAATGAAAGGAGACTAGCCTAAGTCATTGTAAATAAGAAAGAAAGATAGATGGAGAGCAACAAACTTATATTCATTGAATAAAAATAGAATTGCATACTCTTCTTCACTGTCTCACTTAATTACAGAAACATTAAAGAAGAAAACCTATTTTAAAAATGGAAAAAAAATTATCCAAGAGCCAAAAGACTAATAGAGAGGGGCCCTTTCCACAATAGGCAAGGGGTCCCATTTATATAATAAATGAGATTCAAGAAGATTCCTTTTCGAGGCACCATCATAATTTGGTTGCTTCATACATACGTAAATTTCCTGAGTGAATTTAGGGTGATCCACTCCGTTTTTACCATGTCATGGGCTGGGCATGTCGCGCCGTGATAAAGTTGGCTCTTTTGGGGATAACTCTTCTTTTGGTTCCTTCCTTGACTCTCTTATTTACATTGAAAAGTCATTTTGGTATTTTGGTATTCAATTAGGTTCTTCTCATTTTTAACCTGTGATAAGTGTCTCAAACAAATGACTTACTCGCACTGTTTCCAAGTATTTATTTTGATTTTCGTCCTACTTCATTTGATTAGGCAAATAATCATGTTAAGCCTCAAACAATCTCATTACATGTCCTACCATATTTAATAAGTTTAATTGCATAAAATTAATGCATTTATTAGAAGATTGAATACATGTGTTCATCGTACAAGTCAAATATCAAATCATCAAAATGGACCACCAATCAATCAATCTAGTATACAATACAATCTAGAGGATCAATCAAGCAACCAAGCAAAATTGGAGATCTAGAAATCTTAGCATCAATGTGGTGTAGTCAAGAACCAATGTAGAGCAGTGAATCTCGAACGGAGTTCCCTAAAATTCCTTGAGTGTGTCCCTCACATGTTTTTATAAGCAAGATTGATGATGGTTATTTTTGGGTCATTCTAGAGCATCGAATGTCTATAAATAGATTTTTTTTCCCAATTTGAAAGGGGCCCTTGTACCTTCTCTCTTCTCCTCCTAATGCCCTTGGCATTTTCTTTTGTAATTTTCCATTTTAGAAAGTTTACATTTCTTCAATTTCTCTTTAATTTCTCCAAGACGAAAATAATGCACCTTTGTTACTCAATGAATACAAGTATTGATTTCATGACTTATCCTTTTTTCCTTATAATGACCACAGACTAGACTCTCTCCATTAGTGAGAGGAGGAAGCCTAGGAAAAAACTTTTAAATATATATTTTAGTTCTTATCCTTCTATATTTCTTTATGATTATTGGGTTCTCTTCAAGTTTTTATCCAACTCTAATGGATCAAAACTCTAGATGATTCCCTACACCTTTTATTCTTAATTTTGATATTTTATACTTAAATCAGATTAAGATAAAACATAATTAATCTAAATAATTGGTAGTAGGAGATTCACATATTAGTGAGTGAAGAAGTCATAACTATTGTATTATTCAAGCTTCATATTATATCTTCCAACCCAAAGAGCTCACATCAAGCCCTTGAGGTTGAGTTAAAAAAAGGAACTCTGACTATCTATCTGACCTATCAGATAATTCTTACTTGTTTTCTACACTTGTATCGCCAAGCTTCGGATTTGAAACTAAAAAAAATAGAGAAGAAAAGGGTAAGTAACAATGGTTACCCAGTAAAGAAGCAAACAATTTCTGTCAATAACCTCTCCCAATATGAATAAATAAACATACTGAATCATTTTAAAATATACAAAATTTTACAGAAGAAACTACAATTAACTAGTACATATAGTCAAAGATGTGCAACTAAACAGTTTAAAACTGATATTATATCAACGAACAATACTCACTATAGCATTTTTTTTTATACAAATCTAATTGATCAAATAGAAACATTAAACTTCCATTTCATTTTATATATTAAAATAAAGCAACATATACATAATACAAATGGTGGAGTAGTGGAATTAGAGAGTTGGGATTTACGACTAGATCGTTCCCAGTCAGGACATGATGTTACAATTCTTTATTGACTTTTAGTTCTTGAGTTTGTGGTCGATCACTGCATTTACTACGTTTGGTTGACTATTTATTCGGCTCAGGCTGGCCGTTTGATGTGACAGTAAGAAATGGGTCTCTTTTCGATGTGTCAGAATGTTCGATTAGTATAGATTGTTAGTGATCAATGACTAATCATCTTCGTCTATGCCTATTAGGCGTATATGTGATTCTCAAATATACAAACTATTTGTATACGACCACCTTTACAGTACAAATTCACTGATAAAGATAAAGAGGAATAAACCCGGATTCTAATTGTAACTCCGCTCTCATACGCGTCCCATATCACGTATGAGCTTGGTGGTATTTACCGTACATCCTAAGATAGCACACCACTCCAAATGATATGACGCACTATCCCTTCTAGCATTCACAAACTCTTTAACATCTCACAAAATAACTACATATATATATATATATATATATATATATATATATATATATATATATATATTTTTTCATTTGAAAAAAAAAAAAGAAATTAATAATACAAGATTGAGAATGGATATCTAGTTTCCTACCATGCAAGTGTAGCCAACCAGCCAAAAATAAATAACAGAACGAAAAAGTAAACAGTCCATCGCGCTAATAGAAAGTAAATAAACATGCAACTAGTAACATTATCCTTGGATATCCGTTCATCAACCTACATATAACACAACAATGTAAAATACAGACATCACCCCTCGGGTGTAACTGATATTTTACCGTCTCATACTATTTTTTTATTTTTTTTTTATTTTTACCATTTTCAGTCTTTCAAACAAAATATCCATTTTCTGATATTCATCAACTCAATTTGAGTTCATTGAATATTAAAATCATTTTTTTCAATTATGAAATTCATTTTCATCAATAATATTGAAAAAGTACAACACTTATATCAAAATAGGGTCCGCGCGGTGCACAGGACCCAACTAACAAAAATAGCCCGTTGAAATATCTTACCTACATATAATTTGTTAAAAAATATAGTTAAACATATTAAACATGTAAGTTCTGACGTGAATTTGAAATAACCGAATAAATTCTATATTTTTGGAAACTCACTACAAATTTTTAATAAAAACCTAAATGTAATTTTCATAATCTATGATTACTAATAGAAATTGAGAGTTCCTTAAAATCTCTAGGAAATGGAATTGAAGCACGTGCGCAAAAATCAAAGCGATCGGAGTGAAAATTGAGACGGACCAAACTTCGAGATAACTGATTTTTGAATCTAATCCAGTGGTTTCGAAGATCTCGATACCGTCGTCATTTCTCCCTTTTGCGACGGTAGACGGTTTGATCCCGAAAAGAAAGAAATCCGAGGTTGAAGTTTCGAAATCCCTATATATAAATACAGTTGATTTTTGACGATACGAGGTGAAAGAGAAAGTGAAATGGAAAGAGGTTGGGTGGATTTTGTAGAGAACGTGGCTGCGGACGTTTCTCCCTTCTGTGTCAGTCATCGACGGCAAGCCGTTTGCGAAGGATCTGAGGTGGAAAATCGGAAGAAAAACAAATTTTTCTTTTTTATATGTCGCTGCTGTTTGGACAAGTTGGGCAAGATGAGAGAAAAAAAATTAAAAAAATTTATTTATATAAATTTTGGGATGAAATCGGTATTTTGCCTATTGTTTCGATAGACGATAACTTGACCATCCAGACTCCAAAACTAACAAATGAATACTCTATTTTATCTAATTTTTCATTCCGAATTTAATGGTATCGTTAATTTTTACAAATTTTGTCTCTAACAAAAATTTACATTTTTTGCCTGAGGTAACCCATAAAATTGACGTCATTTTCGTTTTTGAAGATAATTCGACTTTCTGTACTCCAAAAACGACAAATAAATAGTCCATATTCAATAATTTTTTGTTACGAACCCAATGGTATAATAAAATCTTAATAATTCTTTCTCTAGTAAAAAGTCACTATTTTAACCTGGTCCGATTCGGTAATCAAAGTGAGGAGCTTTTCTGGTTAGATCTTCACGAAATATCCTAAATACATAAATAATAATGGCGAAATGAACACTTACACTTCAAAAGCTACGTCAATATCTTGAAAATTATGGAGATGTCATTATCCCACTCTTCGTGATAAAATGTCAGAATAAATCAAAATTTATGTCTAAATTTTTTATACTGTGAATTTATTATTTCCATTCATCATTCGCCCATCACATAATGAATGGATCACTATCTCCTTTGAAAATTTTATGTAAGTCAAAAGATGTTAGAAAGGATGTTGTGCCAAAAACTGGGGGACTGTTTAGAAAGAAAACCCTATATATGTATTAGGTCCATTCTTCTGAAGTTTTTAATGTTAGGGTTAAAAAGATTGTAACGATCTTTTAGCCGATTAAGCAACTGGAATTAAAAAGAAAATTATTGACATTGAAAAACTTGTATAATGGGTGAGGCAAGATACAACATGTCTCCAATATAGGCCTTGGGAGCCAAGAAACGAAGAGTTGCAACCGACAGAAAAAGAAGATGACACATTTGACGATCTGCTATGCAACCGCATTCCCTTCCATAGTATGTGTTGAATAGACCAATGAATCCCCTCATAGTGTGTTATTATTTGTTCAGTTTGCGGATATATTAGTCAACATCTTTCAATATCCCTATAAGTATCTGTTCTAAAAAAAAATTGAGTCTTTCATAAATAAATGTTTATGGAGTGATCCATCCTTAGATAAATCTATCCATTTAATACATTGGAGTAGACTATGTATTTCTTTGGAGTATGGAGGCCTTGATATTCATTGGCTTCGGGATTGAAATTATAAGATTTGGTCATTTGAGTGATGAAATTTTTTTGGAATATGTCATGTGGGCACAGATTGGATGAGAAGTAGATAAATGGTAAATACAAATTTATGGCATTGTCAATCTCCCCAAATTTTTAATTGAACATGGAGGGGAATTCTAAAAGTGAAGGAAGAAATGATGAAAATTTTATCACAATTGTGGTGGAAAGTGGAGAAAAGACCGTTATGTGGATAAATCCATAGCCTAATGGGGAGTCTTTAATCAATGTATATGGGAATGCAATATTCATTATTTTAATAGCTCTATTAGAACCAAAGTAAAAGATTTTTGTCACTCCCCGAATTTTGGGACCCGCGACTCAGCCCATGATCCTTGACCTGACCTAGGGATGAGTTGCAAAGTAACCTAGGGTCAAAGTACTAGAATTTTAACCACGGAGCTTTGTAAAAAGAAAATAATAAAAATCTAGACCTTTTCAAAACAGAGATTTTCCCAAGGAATCGTTTCTAAGTATTTTTCAAAAAAAGGTTTTCGTTTAGAAAAGAGTACTGAAAGCCACACCAAAGAGGCTGCAAATTGGGTCTCAGGTCGGGTCAAATTTTTGGATAACACAAAATTCCATACTCGACACCACCGTGACTTTCAACAAACATAATAAAAAAATTAAAAAAAAAAATACAAGGGCAAGTTTGGCAGATCATGCATCATAGGCAAACATTTAATCAAACATCAAACACAAACATGGCACAAGAGAAACACATTTCCAATCATAATAAACATTTATTTGATAATAAAAACTTCGTTTATTATAGGCTAAGACACATCAACAAACGAATGAAAAAAGATTCAAACTCGTAAGTAATTTGTGATCAATTCCCGTTGACTCTGCCCTTCCTTCTCTCCTTATGAATGTGAAATTTTAAAAGTATGAGCAACAAAGCCGAATTGGATGATATGACACCCAAGATATAGTCCAATAGTAATAAAAATAAAAAACTAAACTAGATAAATAGCACATGGTATAGAGGCAATGAGAATGGACATAAATCAAATATTTCAACACATGGAGTACAACAATAAAAAATCATAGAACTCTTTCATTTATTATAACCATTTTATCCCCGGTCTAGCTAAACAACGACTATCCCATTCCAAAGTCTTTCTTGAGAGCTTATGAGTCTTACAACCAAGGGCCCTTGCCTATTTGCCATTACACCCCCATTTTCCTATAGCATACAATGCATTATCTCTTATTCAACTCAAAAATCATGTAAAGCAATCATTTTAATGATGACATCCCCATAATCATAATAGCATCTACACATGTAACATCATTGATGAGAGTCATATCCTACCTTGATCGGACTCTTGATTATCTATGATTGAGTTTCGTGTTATTTCCACCACCTTGAGATCTTCTTCTTCTGCTTAGCCTAAAAAAGATAATTACACAAGGGTTAAGTCAAAATAAAGAAAGAAGAGAAAAAATTGTAAGATAAAAAAAACAAAAGGTGAAAGAAGATTACACCATGGGAGAGCCTCAACACCATCTATGTCATTTTTCTCTCCTCCTTTTGTCCCTTTCTTACTTAATTGAAGACTGGTCAAATTTTGAAAACCTTAAAACTTAATCTCTCTCTCATAGATTTTTCCAAAGAACTTTCTAAAGTAGATTAGTATGACAAGGAAACTTTTTTTTTTTCAAAATTTCAAAAATACAAGGGATTTCTTTCATTTAGAGGAAAAATCTCGATAATAACGGCAACATACATTTCTTTAATGGGGTAGGGAAAATATAGTCACATAAGCAAGTTATTCTTCATTCCAAGAAAGCTTGGTACATACCACATTCTCTCTCTCTCTCGATTTTTCTCTTCAAAAAAATGACCTCATATGTCCCCTCCCAATCTTGCCCCCTCAAAGAGTGGTATTTGCACTCCTTTTCCCCTTCCAAAAATTCTTTGCTAGCTTCTCTAAAATATATACACTTACCATGGGCAAGAAAAAAAAATATGGATTAGATTAAAACCATATGTAGAGACCAATACAGTAAGGCCAACTAAACAAGTAGAAAAATGATCTTGAGTTTCTACAACCTATTCCCTTAAATAGAAATTTCATCCTGGAAATTAAAAAAAAAAATTACCATAATTGATGAATAGCTCATGATATTTGTTTTTACTGTTAGACCTTAACTCCCTACTCTGTTCAGTGGTGTTGCCGCAACTCTATGAAAAGTTTAATTGTTTTACTACGTAATACTTGCTCCTTAATGTCCAAGAATCAAATGGGTCTTGCTTCGTATGATATATCCCCAGTGATCTCTATTTCCTACCGCTCAACAATGTGAGATGAGTTTAAAAGGTACTTATGCAACATGGATACATGAAATACATCGTGCACTCCTGACAATTGAGGTGGTAGTGCCAATCAATGAGTCACTAATCCCACTTTCTGAAGGACCTCAAAAGCTCTAATGAATCAAGGGGACAACTTTATTTTCTTCTCAAATCAAAATACACCCATTTAGGGTGTCACCAACAATAAAAAAAAAGTTCTCTGATCTAGAACTCTAGGATTCTTATACAATGATCAGCATAGCACTTATGGTGACTCTATGCAGCTCTTATATAGGATATTTATGTACATAGGATATTTCGTGAAGAACTAACCAAAATATCTCATCACTTTGACAATGAATAGATCTTCGCAAAATATGCAAAATATCCAGAATAATTATGTTATTCTCCATTTGTCATTTCCTGACCTAAATAGTTGAATTGGGTCACAATTACAGTTGCAAATTTTAGGTAAGTTAAAAGATGTGAGAAATGATATTTTGGGTACCTTAAAATCATTGTTAACTCGAGGAGAATTTAGATAGTAATTTTTTTAATAACTAAACTTTAAAAAAAAATTATGAAAAAAAATAAAAAAAAATATATATATTATTTCTTAAAAAAAATCAAATTTATTGATAATTATAATGAGGATATTAATTCGACCATTAAACGGCTGGTCAAATTCTCTCTTTCCTTTTCTCTCTCTTCTCATTTTTTTTTTTTTAAAACAAAAATTCGGCCCGGTCAAATTCTCTCTCCTTTTTTAATTTCTCTCTCCTTCCATTTAAAAAAAAACGAAAATATTATATTCGGCCATTAAATGGCCGGTCAAATTCTCTCTCCTCATTTTTTTTCTCTTTCCATTTAAAAAAAAACGAAAAATATATTAGGCCATTACATGGCCGGTCAAATTGTATATATAAACATTCACCACTTCTTTTCATAATATATTCGACCTTTTTTTTCATAATTTCCCCTATTTTATAAACATCAAGATTTTAAGATGATCTAAAATCTTGTGATCTTGATCCTAAGATATTGATGTTGATCATGATCATGATCAAGATCAAAATCTTGATCAAGATCAGATCGTGATCATGATCAAAATCTTGATCAAGATCAGATCGTGATCATGATCAAGATCAATTTTTTTTTAATTGATTTTTCTTCATATTTGAATGTATTTAATGTGATATTTGGTTTAGTAAGGTGTGTCTAAATATTATTTCAATGATAGATTTAGTGGTTGTATGCGATTTTGTTTAAGGGCTGAATTAGTATCCTCATTATAATTATCAATAAATTTAGTTGTTTTTTAAGAAATAATTTTTTTTTATTTTTTTTTCCATAATTTCCCCTATATTCAACCATTAAATGGCCGGTCAAATTCTCTTTTCTTTCACAATTTCTAATATAAAAAAATGAAAACAACTAGTAAACAAAATCGCATACAACCACTAAATCTATCATTGAAATTATATTTAGACAAATCTTACTAAATCAAATATCACATTAAATAGATTCAAATATGAAGAAAAATCAATTAAAAAAATTGATCATCACGATCACGATCATGATCAACATCAATATCCTAGGATCAAGATCATAAGATCAAGATAACAAGATCTAGATCTTAGATCATCTTAAAATCTTGATGTTTATAAAATAGGGGAAATTATAAAAAGAAATGGTCAAATATATTGTGAAAAGAAGTGGTAAATGTTTATACAATTTGACTGTCCATGTAATGGCCGAATATATTTTTCGTTTTTTTAAATGGAAAGAGAGAGAGAAAATGAGGAGAGAGAATTTTACAGAGGAGAGAGATTTTGTCCGGCCATTTAATGGCTAAATATAATATTTTCGATTTTTTTTAATGGAAGGAGAGAGAAAAAAGAGGAGGAGAGAGAATTTGACGGGGTCAAATTTGTGTTTTTTATAAAAAAATTGAGAGGAGAGAGAATTTGACCGGCTGTTTAAGGGCCGAATTAGTATCCTCATTATAATTATCAATAAATTTGATTTGTTTTAAGAAATAAATTTCTTTTTTGGTTTTTTTCATAACTTTCCCTTTAAAAAAAACAAAAATATTATATTTGTCCATTAAATGGCCGGACAAATTCTCTCTTCTCATTTTTTCTCTCTTTCCATTTAAAAAAAACCGAAAAATATATTCGGCCATTACATGGACGGTCAAATTCTATAAACATCTACCACTTCTTTTCATAATATATTCGACTATTTTTTTTTCATAATTTCCCTTATTTTATAAACATCAAGATTTTAAGATGATCTAAGATCTTGATCTTGTGATCTTGATCTTATGATCTTGATCCTAAGATATTGATGTTGATCATGATCGTGATCAAGATCAAATTGTGATCATGATGATCAATTTTTTTTAATTGATTTTTCTTCATATTTGAATCTATTTAATGTGATATTTGGTTTAATAAGGTTTGTCTAAATATTATTTCAATGATAGATTTAGTGGTTGTATGCGATTTTGTTTACTAGTTGTTTTCAATTTTTTTTTTATAAGAAATTGTGAGAGAAAGGAGAATTTAACCGGCCATTTAATGGTTGAATATAGGGGAAATTATGGAAAAAATCAAACAAAAAAAATTATTTCTTAGAAAAAACCAAATTTATTGGTAATTATAATGAGGATACTAATTTGACCGTTAACAAAATCGCATACAACCACTAAATCTATCATTGAAATAATATTTAGACAAACCTTACTAAATCAAATATCACATTAAATAGATTCAAATATGAAGAAAAATCAATTAAATAAAATTGATCTTGATCACGATTTAATCTTGATCATGATCACAATCTGATCTTGATCACGATTTTGATCTTAATCATGATCATGATCAACATCAATATCTTAGGATCAAGATCACAAGATCTTAGATCATCTTAAAATCTTGATGTTTATAAAATAGGGGAAATTATGAAAAAAAAGGTCAAATATATTATGAAAAGAAGTGAATGTTTATATATTCAATTTGACCGTCCATGTAATGGCCTAATATATTTTTCGTTTTTTTTTTTAAATGGAAAAAAAGAGAAAAAACTAAGGAGAGTGAATTTTATAGAGGAGAGAGAATTTGACCGGAGCGAATTTTTGTTTTAAAAAAAAAATTGAGAGGAGAGAGAAAAGGAAATAGAGAGAATTTGACCGGCCATTTAGTGGTGGAATTAGTATCCTCATTATAATTATCAATAAATTTGGTTTTTTTTTTATTATTTTTCAGAATTTTCCCTTTTTTAAATGGAAGGAGAGAGAAAAAAAAGGAGGAGAGAGAATTTTAAAGAGGAGAGAGAATTTGACCAGGTCAAATTTGTGATTTTTTATAAAAAAAATTGAGCTGAGAGAGAAAAGGAAAGAGAGAGAATTTGACCGGCCGTTAATGGCCGAATTAGTATCCTCATTATAATTATCAATAAATTTGATTTGTTTTAAGAAATAATTTTCTTTTTTAGTGTTTTTTCTTATCTTGTTGAGCAAGCAAACGACCCGTATTCGTTTTCATTGTTTGACTTTCGTAAATTAATTTTTCCCTATCAACTTAGAGTAATAGATGGTTTTTACTTGTATCACGAGAAAATAAATCTATGGTTATGTGCACATCCCACGTCAGACTTGTGAGAATCATAGTAAATACTTTGGGTCATTTCAGCATTTTTCATTATAATTTTAAAATTCGACTCGATTCAAAGGTCTAAAGAGTCAAGTCAAGTTGAGTCGAATCAAAAACACCAAAATTGACTCGGTGAAGTCAAAATTAAAATATTTAATGACTAAAAATATCCTTTACTGAAATGCCATTCTATTTTATCCCTGAAAAAATCATCATTTTAAGATTTACCCTTTAATCTAAATATCTTTTCTCCTCTTCAACCTTAAGATCTACTATTGCAATTCTTCAAATTAACTCACGAACAAGATAGGGTTTTCGTCGCCTTGTTCAGTGTTTTTTTTTTTTTTTGATTTTTTAAGTATTTAAACCGAGTCACCTTGAAATTCAATTGAGTCAAGTCAAATTGGATGAGTGTCGAGTCGACTGGAAGAGTTTTAAAACTATAAGAAGCAACTCCTATCCGGATCCAGGTTAGCCTTGGTCTCTCTTCTTTGGACGACCTCTTCTGCTCCTACATATCTTGCTAGGTAAAAACTACATTGAAGGGTATCTTTAAAGTACAATGTTTTGAGTTAAATATTTGTTCTAACCATATACTTCTTTTAGAATTGTTGGGATCTGCGCTTTCTGACTTTTTTTTTTAGTATGTTATCGAGATTATTCTCTACTTCATGGCGTAATTATATATATAAATATGGGAGCAGTTCAGTAGCCCCATTATGGTGCCACGCATTTTTCAAAACATAGGTTACAAGTTTTGGAATGAGCTGATTTTTTGTGGGGATGATCTCTATGATGAGAAGATTATCCTCACCAAAAATCAGCATATTCCAAAACTTCTAACCCCATCAAAAGTGTTTTACAAAAATTGGATGGTCCACGATTCTTTAACTTGTAAACTTGGGTTAGAAGTTTCAAAATGAGCTGATTTTTGGTGAGGATGATCTCTTCACCATAGAGATCATCCTCACAAAAAATCAGTATATTCCAAAACTTGTAACCCCATCAAAAGTAATTTACAAAAAATGCGTGGCACCATAAGGGGCTGCTGAACCGCTCCCTATATATATATATATATATATATATATATATATATGTGGGTCGGGTTCTGCGACACACGTTGCGACAACGTGCTTGTCTTATATGGGCAAAAATGTTTGGAATGGGCTGATTTTTTGTGAGGATGATCTCTGTGATGAGGGGATCATTCTGGCAAAAAATCATCCCATTCCAAAACTTGTAACCCCATCAAAATTGATTTACAAAAATTGGACGGTCTAGAAGTTTCATAATGAGCTGATTTTTGGCAAGGATGATCTTCTCACCACAGAGATCACCCTCACAAAAAATCAGCCCATTCCAAATATTTTTGCCCATATAAGACAAAACACGTTGTCTATACGTGTGTTGAAATGGTTGTCGTTTGAACCTGACCCTATATATATATATATATATATATATATATATATAGTAGCGTTCAATGGCCAACAGTTTGGCAAACACATTTTTCAAAACATGGGTTAAAGGTCTTGGAATGGGCTGATTTTTGGTGAGGATGATCTCTACGGTGAGGAGATCATCATCACCAAAAATTAGCCCATTCCAAAACTTCTAACCCCATCAAAAATGATTTACAAAAAATAGACGGTTCACGATTTTTCAACTTGTAAACTGTGGCTAGAAGTTTTGGAATGAGCTGATTTTTGGTGAGGATGATCTCCTCACCGTAGAGATCATCCTCACCAAAAATCAGCCCATTCCAAGACCTCTAACCCATGTTTTGAAAAAGTATTTGCCAAATGTTGGCCATTGAACGGGACCCATATACATATATATATGTGGGAGCGGTTCAGCAGCCCCATATGGTGCCCCACATGGTGCCACACATTTTTCAAAACATGGGTTACAAACTTTGGAATGAGCTGATTTTTTGTGAGGATGATCTCTATGATAAGGAGATCATCCTCACCAAAAATCAGCATATTCCAAAACTTCTAACCCCATCAAAAGTGATTTACAAAAATTGGATGGTCCACGATTCTTCAATTTGTAAACTTGGATAAAAGTTTCAAAATGAGCTGATTTTTTGTGAGGATGATCTCTTCACCGTAGAGATCATCATCACCAAAAATCAGCCTATTCCAAAACTTGTAACCCCATCAAAAGTATATATATATATATATATATATATATGTGGGAGCGGTTCAGCAGCCCCATATGATGCCCCACATGGTGCCACACATTTTTCAAAACATGGGTTACAAACTTTGGAATGAGCTGATTTTTTGTGAGGATGATATCTATGATAAGGAGATCATCCTCACCAAAAATCAGCCTATTCCAAAACTTCTAACCCAATCAAAAGTGATTTACAAAAATTGGATGGTCCACGATTCTTCAATTTGTAAACTTGGATAAAAGTTTCAAAATGAGCTGATTTTTTGTGAGGATGATCTCTTCACCGTAGAGATCATCCTCACAAGAAATCAGCCTATTCCAAAACTTGTAACCCCATCAAAAGTAATTTACAAAAAATGCGTGGCACCATAAGAGGCTGCTGAACCGCTCCCTATATATATATATATATAGGGTCAGGTTCAAGGGCCATATGAGAAAACATATGTAAAAACTTTCGTTTTTAATAAAATTTTAAAATATGGGTTAGAAATTTTGAATTGAGCTGATTTTTTGTGAGGATGATCTTTATGATGGGAAGATCATCCAAAAAAAAAAAAAAATCAGCCCAATCTGAAACTTCTAACACCATTAAAAGTGATTTAGAATGTGAACCGTCGATTTTTTACCAATTTTTATCATTAATTTGTAAATCACTTTTGATGAATTTAGAAGTTTCTGATTGAGCTGATTTTTTGTGAGGATGATCTTTTCATCATAGTGACCATCCTTGAAAAAAATCAGCTCAATCCAAAACCTCTAACTCTTATTTTGAAAAACGAAAGTTTTTTCATATGTTTTCTCATATGGTCCTTGAACCGCCCCCATATATATATATATATATATATTTTTTTTTTACTTGGGCTTTTTTATTTTTTCTATTCTTTTCTCTCTGTTTGGTTTTCTCAACCTCTAAATTGTTTCTGTTCTCTTCATGTCAGATTGAACCTTTTATTTATAAAATAATTCGTAAGGAAATAGCTTGCAAGCTTAGCAAGATGAATAGCGGTACCGATAGTAGCGGATCTGGCTTCAGTAACTATGTTCAAGTCCCCAAAATGGATCGACTAAGAATCAATAGTGAATTAGGCTTGAACCACCCTAATCGGGAACTCAACAAATATTCACTTACGCCTCTAAACAGTGGATTTGAAGACTCTATTCAGGAAGACATCATGGATGCTCTGACAGAAAACAGAAAATCTGGTATTTATCGCAATAATCAGGATATGGAAGACGACACAAATATTAGTTCGACGGCCAAAAGTGATTTTTGTTGCAGCCACCTTATTCCGGAGCTCAACTCATATAATCTTACGGTCAACAGTGGATTTGTCCCCAATCACTATATTGAGGAGCGCAATTACTCTCATAGTTTCAAGGCCAGCACTGGACTTGTTCTGCATCGCCATCCTTTAATGGTATGATTTCTTTTTCAATACTTTATATATCTAATAATTAGGATTCATATAATTAATTAATATTTATAAAAGTCACAGCCTCAATGAGAACTTGAAAAAGGTTGAATTCCCCCATTAAGTTGGAAAAGTTTCAGGAAATTTAGTAAAAGTTCCAGTTGTTGAGCTCGAATGGGTTAAATACCGAATTGGCAATCAAAACCACTACATTCTTGCGACATTGGATCATGTTTTTTTCAAGTTGAGCTCAACACGACCAGTAGAAAGAATTGAAATCTTGTTAAGTTAGAAGGACTAGACTTACTCATAATAATAAGATTGTTAATTTTCTAGCTTTTTTATTTGCTGAGTAATTTTTTTTTCTTTTTCCTTTTTTTTTCTCTCTCTCTCTCTTATAAGAAGGGATTCAAGGGGTTTAAACCTAAAAAAAACCTTAAGAACAACGTCCGAAGTTCTTACTACTTAGCTAAGTGGTCTTTCTTATTGATTTTCTAACTCAATCTAATAGAATAACTCAAAAACTCATGGACATGACTTGTGCAAGATACGTAGATTTTTCCCTCGTGATATATTTTCTGATCATTGAAATCACTACTACTCATGAAAATGTATCCATATTCTAGGGGTGCACATTGGATTGGATAAATCCGAGATCCGAACCAATCCGAAGCTTTTGGATTGGATTGGTTCGGATTAAACACACACATGGTTTGGGTACGGATCGAAGAAAAAAAAATCCGATTAATTTGGTTCGGTTCCGGATTAGGATATAATAGAACCGAACCAATCCGAAAATCGAACCAATTTTATATATATATATATAATTATTTAAAAAATAAAAATTTCAATTTTTTATTTCTTTCTTCTTCTTCTTTTTAATTTTTTTATTATCCCAAAGTCCACGTTTAAAAAAAGTCCTACTTATTTTTAAGGTTTGAAGATTGGAGGAGATAGAATGTTTGGATTGAAGAAGAAAGTATCTATCTTTAATAAGTATGAGAACCGAGAACCGATCCGAACCAATCCGAACCAAGATTGGATTGGATTGGTTCGGTTTCAAATTTGTAGAACCGATCATGTTTGGTTCGGTTCCAATTTTGTCAAAATCCGAACCAATCCGAACCATGTGCACCCCTACCATATTCCATGGATATTAGGTTTGATCAGAATTTTTGAGTTTTAAAATGTTAATTCGCCTCATTTTCATCGAAAATCTCAAGGACATGTATATATATATAGGGTGGCGTTCAATGGCCAACTTTTTGGCAAAACATTTTTCAAAACATGAGTTAGAAGTTGTGGAATGGACTGATTTTTGGTGAGGATGATCTCTACGGTGAGGAGATCATCATCACCAAAAATCAGTTCATTCCAAAACTTCTAACCCCATCAAAAATAGTTTACAAAAAATGGACGGTCCCCAATTTTTCAACTTGTAAACATGGGTTAGAAGTTTTGGAATGGGCTGATTTTTGGTAATGATGATCTCCTCATCGTAGAGATCATCCTCACCAAAAATCAGCCCATTCCAAAACCTCTAACCCATGTTTTGAAAAATGTTTTGCCTAAAAGTTTGCCAAAAAGTTGGCCCTTAAAACTTTTTTCAAAACATGAGTTAGAAGTTTTGGAAAAATATATGGGTCACGTTCAAGGGCCAACTTTTTGGCAAAACATTTTTCAAAACATGAGTTAGAAGTTTTGGAACTGGCTGATTTTTGGTAAGGATGATCTCTACGATGAGGAGATCATCCTCATCATAAATCAGCCCATTCCAAAACTTTTAACCCATGTTTACAAGTTGAAAAATCGTGGATTGTCTATTTTTTGTAAACTATTTTTTATGGGGTTAGAAATTCTGGAATGGGCTGATTTTTGGTGAGGATGATCTCCTCACCATTCCAAAACTTCTAACTCATGTTTTGAAAAATGTTTTGCCAAAAAGTTGGCCCTTGAACGCCACCCATATATATATATATATATATATATAATTTCATAGAGCAATTGGTGCGCATCCTCAAACATTAGGTTTTCTAGGGATTGCCAATTATTCATTTGACGGAGAGCGTGTCAATCAAACCTTGTTTTTGGCTAATATTTTTCAATATTAATGTCACCACAACAGATGTCGACTTTTAGTCAACTTCTTGTGATTCATGACATGATTGTGGGCCAAAATATTCCAAAAATGTTAAGCCTTATCTGAAATTGTATTTATCGGATTGCTACAGACCACCATCTCTGATGGAAAATCTAAGCCTGCACCACCTTCTGTCCAGCATCATGGTTTCCTAGTAAACGAATCATCGTTGTCATCAAGCACAAATATTCAGGGAAACTCAAAAATGTCTGAATTAGCCCAAACCTCCCCTCATCATTTTCAAAATGATCATAACCCGCAAGAATTACCAATACTTGAAGAAGAAGAATTGCTAAGTTCGAGGAGTGGAATGGACAAGAAAGGAAAAGATGCCCTAACCCTCCATTTCGAGAGAATCAGTTTATCCACTCAAGATTTCTTACCAGATAATTTTGTCATGCCAAAGATGGATCATTATGATGGGATTGGCTGCCCGAGAAATCACCTGTTGGTTTACTTAACATACATGGAACGCAAAGGCCTAAATGATGCTCAAATTGCCCATCTCTTTCCACGGACCTTATCTGGGCCTGCCTTGCTCTGGTTTTTGTCTTTAAACTCACGCGTCAAGTCATGGAGAGATGTGATTACAGTGGTACTCAAGAAATACGGCATGGGTATTAATGACGAAGATTTTCTCATTCTTCTATCTACTGAACCCGTTCGGTCAAATCGCTTATTAAACATGTCTATGATGAAGTGGTCAACGCCCGACTACTCAGTAACTATGGCTATCAGGTATTTTATCAAACAACTTATATGCATCATTACATTCAATATCATCCAACATCTCAAACAACTCATCTTTCCGTCCAGAGCCCAATCTGAATCATCTTCTGCAACATCAAGGGAGACATGATGAAGAAAAAATTGTCTCAACGATCTATTAAGCTTGAATGGCTGGAATTGCATCTGAGAATGGCACATTAGTGAGGATAATGTTCAATCATCAACCTTCTCAGAGAGGAAGATCGTTAACAGCTCTGTTGGTGGCTTGTTGCTGCTTTTCCTATTGATTTGTATGAGTTCAATAAGCGCTCAACTCTTGTCTTTGGTTCGTTTAATTATTGCTTATACATGCTGATTCAAATTGCTACAACTTATTAGGCCCAAATGAATAGTCGATCCTATTAGCGCTGTAACTTACTTGGGCGGCCGAGCTGGCCGAGTTCAACCAAGGCTCAACACGATTGATGGCCAAGCGTGAACCGAGTTATGTATGGAACATGAGTTTGAGAGCCTAAATTAGAATAACTCAAGTGTAATAGCTCAAGGCTTGACTTGAGGTTGGGTTAATAGGCTCCAGCCCAGTGAGTTATGTTTCTACTCACTAATGGGCTATGTTTTTGAGTTTTCTTATTCAAGAGAATGTTTGTCATAGGGGTGGTAATAAATGGATTTGATACCATTGAACTCCGATTAATAGATTAATCAACCCATGACCGGTTTGATCCGATCCAACACCAGGAATGTTGGAGAGATCACAAAGGTTTTGATCTTAAAAACTTTTCAAGATCTATGGAATTGGAAGAGAACATGAACGAGAATCCTGAGAAATGCAAAGAAGGGATTAAGTTACCACGCCCCTGATTTAGGTTCTCGATTTTCCCAAATCTCAATGGTGAAGCGAAAGAAAAAAAATCAAAATCAAAATTTTCAAAGATTAAATATGATATAGATTTCTTACAAATAATTTCGATAAAATTTCTCTAAAAAATTAGATTTATAAAAAAATTTCATCTCTAGAGACATGCATGTATAATCAAAATCCGTATATCCAACTGCATTCCAACCATCATATAATATTAAGTATATATCATTCCAAAAAATATAATTATAATTACAACTAAAAAGTATACATACATCAATTACATATGTCATATGGATCGATAGTTATTTATGTTATAAGCGTTAACTCTCGCACTTTGAACATATATATAAAAGAAGACATAATACACATGATGCTAATATATACAAAGAACAAAATTACACAAAATAATTCTACTAAACTCCAATCTCAATTCATATATAATAGAAATAATATTCATCATTTTGATCATGTGATCCCTCTCTATATAATGTTATCCATCAGGAATATATATCTCGGTGGTTAGGATATATATAATGTTTGTTGGTAGGGTGAGTAATAGAGAAATTATTCAATAGTAAACTCACATTTCAAATTATAATCATAATATGAATAGATAAACAAATTAATCTAATACAAATAATGCATATTTTTAAATAAATAAACAAAAATGAATAACACTTAAAATAGACTAATTTTTAATAAAATAGTAATAAAATATCTTCATTTCATAATATAATATAATAAAATAAATATATTATAAGAATATCAATCTTGATAGTGTATTTGATAAGAATAACGAAGTACAAGATCGATATAAAAGTATCGATCTGTATATCGATACTCCAATACTTAATCAGTGTGGAACTCATTGTTAATTCTTGATTTTATGATTAGTCTATTTATCATATTGGTTGATCATTGCTTAGGTTGGTTGTTTCTCTCTAACAAAGGTCAATCGTTTGACTATTATAGATTATAAATGATCATTTGACAAATCAACTTTATCATATCTCTGTGGAATGCATGTGTCATTAATCAATCTAATCATCTTTATAGTACAATTTATTAGAATTCAATAAAGATAAAATAGGAATTTTTGAATAGTAGGTACAATGATATTCTCAAGTGGTATCCCATATTACCATAAAAAATATCAAACCCCTATTATTCTAAATTAATTGGTTGTTTCTATAAAGAGCTACCATATATATATATGGGAAATGTTTAACAACAAACATTTTAGCAACACATTTTTCAAAACATGGGTTAGAAGTTTTGTAATGGGCTGATTGTGAGGATGGTCTCTACGGTGAGGAGATCATCATCACCAAAACTCAGCACATTCCAAAACTTCTAAACCCATAAAAAATGGTTTACAAAAAGTGGACGATCCACGATTTTTCAACTTGTAAACATGGGACTAGAAGTTTTGGAATGGGCTGATTTTTGGTGAGGATGATCTCCTCAACGTAGAGATCATCCTCACCAAAAATCGGCCCATTCCAAAACTTCTATCCCATGTTTTGAAACATGTTTTGCCAAAATGTTTGTTGTTGAACGGGACCCTATATATATATATATATATATCAAAATTCATTTGAAATAAATTACAACAATTTTGCAAGTGTGATTACCTTCCTAATAATTCTAGAATTATAAACATGCAATAATATAAAGAAAATAGTAAATCATAAAATAATAAACATGCAGGTATACCGTCCCACAGTTATCATTCTAATTGCATCCCATGCTCACAGTGCTTAAAAGCACTCTAAACCTAAAAATTTTCTTAACACAAGTACATACAATTGAAAATCCTCATTTCGATTATATACAATTGAGACTTTTATTCTCGATTTCAAATTTAAACTTAAGAATTTCATATTTTTTAATAGATAATCACGCAATAAAAATAAACTTTCAAAATAATGTCTTAACAGTTTTTAAAATGAACACTCTACGAAAATTACTATGAAAATCAATTTATTTCAAAATAATTTTTTGTTTACACTCACCTAAATTCATTTATTTTTATTTTATAATATTAAAATATCAAAAAAATATAAAATGAATTATTCTACAATTCTATAAATGAATTTTGAATTTAAATCATAATAAATTTGAAACTAACTATTAAAAATGAAATAAAACAAATTTTATTGAAAACTGTACTTTGAATTTGAAATTATAAGTTTTTTATATTCGTAACTGAGTTTTATGCGTCCCTACGATATAAAAATGATTTTTTCTAACTAATTTTCTTAGTAATTCAACAAAATATTTCATTGACTAAGTAGATTTCGACGTTATTGACATTTTGTTCTTTAATAATCGATCTCAATTCATGTCCAAAACACGTTTAAATATCTTTCAAAGATAACATACACAAACTCACTATCAAAACTCACTCGTCTCTATTTTTGTTTCTCTCTTGCGAGAATGAATAAACATCAGTTACATTATATTTTACAATAATATAATATAATATAAAATATTACATTAGATAAAATGGATACACCAGGGTATTGTAGACACCCTTATTTTCGCATTCGCCTGATTAATAAACTCGTCAACTCGATTGTAACGGTTCCTAATGATAGATGAATATTCGAATATATTTTTTTGTTACTAGACGTGTTTTCAAAATTTGGATGAGATATTTCAAATAAACAAATTTTAGAAATCACACTACGCTAGAAAAATATGACCCAAAATATAAAAATCATTATTCTTGGGACAAAAAGAAACTTTACGAGAAAAATCATAAAAAATGATCAAATTATCAAAATACCCCTAACATCAAAACTTCCCTAGAACTTACATTACATTTAAGAAAACTCTTTCGAACACATAAAACAACAAATTAAGATCAAATAACTCATTTTACAAATTTCACAAAATTCAACAAAATTACGAAAATACCCTCATAGGGTCCATGATTATTTCATGTCAAAAACCTATAAGTGACAGAAATTGATACTTTTATCAAATTTCTTATGAAAAATTGATTTCAAAACATTCTAAAATATTGAAAAATAATTTCTCAATGCAAAAGTCCTTTTTGAAGGCAAAACGATAATTTTCCAACCATAAATTCAAAATTTTAAAATTAATAATTAAAATATTAATTAACATAAAGTGAAATCTTAATAAATTAAATTAAATTTTTTGAAAAAATAAAATCAATTAATCAACACCACGAATTAACTTTTAAGTTGTGATCAATTTATTTAAGTGGGGCCGACATGATATTTTATAAAGAACCCTCCACTGGAGGTTCCGAAGAATTAAAAATATAATTTAATAAAGATCTCTCCATTGGGGGGTTCTCCAAAAATTTCAAAAATCATCATTTTACATAAGTCAAAATTTAAAATTCAAAATTCGAATAAAACCTAATTAAACCTTAATTGAAATAACTTAATCTTATCTCTAAATGACCTAATATCCCAAAAGCTTTTTAAAAATGAGCCTCCACCACTTAAATTCATAGGTCAAGAAAAATTATAAGAAAGAGAGGTCAAAAACTCTCCCAAGACTTCCCAAAACCCTAAATCTAAAGCCCCCAAGTCCATACTTAACACCCAACTCTATTTTTTTTACCTAAAAAATACTTAGAAATTCTTTAAACACCCAAAAAAACTAGAAAATATTCAAATCTAGGAGAAGAAAATTTCATATTGGAGATCGGAAGTAGATCTAGCGACGAAAACAAAAGCAAGAAGATTTACACGAGGAAAACTCTTCGCCAGTTCTAAGGGAATCGACCGTCGTAATCGCTTAGGTAAAGATGGTTTACTGAAAGTTGATCGAGGTACTGATGGTTTACTGAAAGTTTTGCATTTGATTGATTGAGGTTTTGCCTCTTGACCATCTGATTTAGGTTTTTAATGGATTAAGGTTTGAGTGGATTTATAAGATTTTAATTAATGGATTAAGGTTCACATGGATTATTTGATTTTAATTAATTGATTTGTTAGGTTTTGTTACAGTTTAAGGTTTAAATGGATTGTTTAATTGTGTTGAGGTTTTGGTGGTTTATCAAAATTTCGAATTTATTAATTGGTTTATATTTTAATTGATTGTTGTCTAGTTAGATTGATCAAGATTTTTAATTTTTCGTTGATTGGTTGGATTGGTTGATGTGATTGTTGATTCAAAATTTTAATTGTTTGTTGATTAAGATTTTTAACGGTTTGTTGATTGGTTGTTTATGCCATGTTGGTTAGCTACTCCTGACACACGATGCTTTAATATGATTCAAGTTATCATTTACTTGGCGTTTAGGGCCTTACCATAAATCGTATTTGGCTTGCTTGTTTTTGGGTTTCGTGGGGCTGGTTTAGGTGGTTTTGGGGTTGTTTCGTTGTTTTCGTCTAGATTGTTGAGAGTTTTAGCATTTGTTTTGTCGATTGTGGAAGGTTTGTTGACTTATTGTTTTGTTGAAGCGTCTAAGGCGTAGTGAGTCCTAGCGTTTGTTCTGTCGAGCGTTGAGTTTTGCCTTTTGCGTAGATGGGTCGTGTTCGGAGGACTACTGTTGCTTTTGAGGGGGAGGAGGAGGGTGTTCAGCCCGCTGTCTAGGCCCGATTCGATACTAAAGCTACTTTAGTGTTGCACGCGGAGGGGTCTTCTTCGTCAGTTCATGTTGCTTCTGGTGGTTCTTCTGATGAGGCTTCATCTTCCAGTGAGTCTTCTCTTGGGAGTGAGAGGGAGGTTAGAGTTTCGAGGTGCCGTACTGTTTCGAGGCGCCCAACTAGAAGTAAGCCTGCTGCTGCTGCTGCTAGGAGGGTGCCAGGTGGATGAGATGACAGGGGACACGACCCTCCTAGAGATAGTAGTGCGAGTAGGGAGAGAGCTCAGGGTAGAGAGAGAGTTGTTGCGATAGCTAGAGTGGAGATTCCAGCCCATGTTAGGGAGCGAGTTGCTGATACGTTACTATTGGCTAGGCTGAGTCGTCATGTGTCTATGCTAGTGAGGATGGATCAGCCAACTCCCTTCCGGTCTGGTCACTTTCGTGATAGTTGGAAGAGATTCTTGGACGTGTACCGACTCTTTTCTGAGGATTTGCGAGGGCAGTTTGCTCATTCTGGCTTTGGACTTTCTTGAGGATTTCTTACTTTCGAGCTAATAAGCCGATATTTATAGCTATGATGGAGCATTGGTTCCCTGCCACCCATTCATTCCATATGCCTGAAATTGCGATTGTCATTCGTCCTTCTGACTTCGTGGCGATTACTGGGTTGGCAATGAAGGGAGAGGTGATTTAGCCGCAGCTTTTGCCCCTGGAGGAGGTGGCTAGCTTGCTAGGGACCCCGTACATCCCTGTAGGCTCGGTTGGCAAGCTGGGCCGTATCAGCATGAGCTATTTATGGGATTTGCTAGGACAGCGTGGACGTACGGTTCAGAGGGGAGATGCTGATTTTGCTATCTTTTTTCGTATAACGTTCCTTTGCATACTGGGGAGCTGCTTCTTCTAGGAGGATGACTCCACCGTTTTTACTACATTTCTCCCTCTTCTTCGAGATATTGAGGGAGTCGATGATTTCAACTGGGGCAGTCTTATTTATGGCACCATTATTTGTGGCTTGGATCGAGTAGTCGAGGGTATCACATCCCCTTGTGGAGGAGGAGTTTCTGCCAGATTCTTCTGGCCATTTATTGAGGTGACTTCTCCTTCTTCTATTGTCCTTATGATTTTGCCCATTTTGCCGTGTAGTTGTCTGATTCTGTCATTTGCTCCAGCTTTTTGTCCACGTGCATTTCCATATTATTTACCGACTATGCGTCGCCCGGATGAGGGGTTCCCTCTTGGAGCATTACTTCCGAGCTTTGTTGGAGCATTACTTCCGAGCTTTAATCGTGCCACGTGTCCATGTTTAAGAATTTCCCCCACAGCTTCGAATCCTTACAATACAAAAAACACTTTTATGTCTTGGTAGAAGTCCTCTACAAGTTGATTTTTGATTTTCTTTCAATTGCAAATACAGATTCATGTTAAAAAAAATATAATAATAATAATAATATTAAAACTCCTTAAGATTTTGTAAAATAGATAGGTAATTTAACATCACCATGATTAGAGTTCTTTGTAATAAGTAACTAGTTTGAGTACTTTATGAAAAAATAAAAAAGAGGGTATGCTCAATAAATAATCCCGCAAAATCCTTCAATAGGATTGGGCGGTCATAATATGTTAATAAATTGTGCATTAACAAAATCACACTCCACAAAGAGTGGGATAATGACATCCCCATAATTTTCAAGATATTGACATAGCTTTTGCATTGTAATTGTTCATTGCCCTATTATATAGGATATTTATGTACATAAGGATATTTCGTGAAGAACTAACCGGTGTAGTTCCTCACTTTGACAATGAATAGATCTTCACAAAATATCCAGAAATATTATATTGTTCTCCGTTTGTCATTTCCTGACCTAAATAGTTGAATTGGGTTACCATTACAGTTGCAAATTTCAGATAAGTTAAAAGATGTGAGAAACGATATTTTGGGTACTGCAAAATCTTTGCGACAAAATTTTTTAAATAACTAAATATTTTAATTGCATTAAGTAATTAACTCTATAGTAGAGGGTCCATTAAGTAATTTCTCTGAAATCTAACAATATGATAGTGGCGGCCAATATAATAAACTTAAAATCCTTTGTCACATTGTACCACTTATGAATCTCTCATACCCCCTTTTTTTTATATCTTATCTTGTTGAGAAACCAAACGAACTCGTATTCGTTTTCCTTGTTTGATTTTCATAAATTAATTTTTCTCCACTAACTTAGAGTCACATATATTATAATTTTAAAACTCGACTCGACTCAAATGTCCTGTTCAAAGAGTCGAGTCAAGTCAAGTCAAAAACACCGGAATTGACTCGGCCAAGTCAAAATTAAAGTATTTTAATGACTAAAAATATCTTCTACCGAAATGTCATTCCATTTTATCCCTGAAAACCCATCATTTTAAGATACTCTTCAATCTAAATAACTTTTCTCCTCTTCAACTTTAAGATCTACTATTGCAACTCTTCAAATTAACTCACAAACAAGATAGGGATTTGGCCAGTTAGAATTGTTTTTTTATTTTTAAATATTTTTTTTAGAAGTACTTAGACCGATTCACCTAAAAATTCGATTCAGTCGAGTCAAATTGGATAAATGTTGAGTTGACTCGAGGGGTTTTAAAACAATATGAGGCAACTCCTACCCGGATCCCGGTTAGTCTTGGTCTCTCGACGTGGTCCTACATATCTTGTTTGTTAAAAACTACATTGAAGGGTATCTTTAGATTACAATGTATTGAGTTCAATATTTGTTTTAACCATATACTTCTTTTAGAATGATTGGGATCTGCTCTTTCTGAGTTCTTTAGTATGTTATTGAGATTATTCTCTTCTTCATGGTGTAATTTCTTTTTCTTTAGAATAGTTTTTTTTTTTTGATATCTCCCTGTTTGGTTTTCTCAAACTCTAAAGTGTATCTGTTCTCTTCATTTCAGATTGAGCCTTTTATTTATAAAATAATTCGTAACGAAAAAGCTTGCAAGGCTTAGCAAGATGAATAGTGGTACCGATAGTAGCGGATCTGGCTTCAACAACTATGCTCAAGCCCCCAAAATGGATCGTCTAAGAATCAATAGTGAATTAGGCTTGAACCACCCTAATCGAGAACTCAACAAATATTCTCTTACGCCGCTAAACAGTGGATTTGAAGACTATATTCAAGAAAACAGAAAATCTGGCATTTATCGCAATAATCAGGAAATGGAAGACGACACAAATATTAGTTTGACAGCCAAAAGTGATTTTTGTTGCAACCACCTTATTCCGGAGCTCAACTCATATAATGTTATGGCCAATAGTGGATATGTCCCCAATCACTATATTGAGGAGCGCAATTACTCTCAAAGTCTCAAGGCCAGCACTGGACTTGTTCTGTATCGCCATCCTTTAATGGTATGATTTCTTTTTCAATACTTTATATATCTAATTAGGATTCATATAATTAATTAATATTTACAAAAGCCACATCCTCGAACAGAACTTGAAAAAGGTTGAATTTCCCAATTAAGTTGGAAAAGTTTCAGGTAATTTAGTAAAAGTTCCAGTCGTTGATCTCAAATGGGTTAGCGAATTGGATCATGTTGATGCCACGGGGTGAGCTCAACGACCCGTAGAAATATTTGAAATCTTGCTATAAGTTAGAAAAACTAGACTTACTCATAATAATAAGAGTGATGATTTTCTAATTCAAAAACTCTCAAAAATTGTATCCATATTCAAAGACCGTAGATTTTCTCCCTTGGGATACATTTTCTGACTCATTGAAATTGTATCCATATTCAATAGATATTATGCTTGAGAAGAATTTCTGAGTTTTGAAATGTTAATTCACCAAATTGTTCATCTAAAATCTCAAGGATATATATTTTTAATTTCATAGAGCAATTGGTGCACATCCTCAAACATTCAGTTTTATAGGGATTGGCAAATGTATTTTAATGATCTATTTCTATTTGGAACCCTAGAGACTACACTCTCCTCCCAGTCATTCGTTTGATGGAGAGCGTCGTCAATCAAACCTTTTTTTAGGTTCATATTTTTCAATATTGATGTCACCAGACCAGATGTAGGCTTCCGTCTACTTTTTGTGATTCATGAAATGATTGTGGACCAAAATATTCCAAAAATGTTAAGCCTTATTCTAGTAAGTCACCCCCAAAAGTGATCATATTCTGAGAAAGTATTCATTGGATTACAGCAGACCACCATTTCTGATAGAAGCTCTAAGCAGGCACCACCTTCAATCCAGCATTATGGTTTCCTGGTAAACGAATCATCATTGTCATCAAGTACTCCTATTCAGGGAAGCTCAAAAATGTCTGAATTACCATTAATTGAGAAAACTGAAGACACAAGTTTGTTGGAAACCAAGTTGGAAGAATTGAATACCCAAACCTCTCCTCATCATATTCAAAGTAATAAGAACCCGCAAGAATTTCCAATACTTGAAGAAGAAGAAGAATTACCAATACTTGAAGTTAAAGAAGAAGAACACCAACCATCTATCTCGAGGAGCCCACTCCTAATGGACAAGAAAGGAGAAGATGACCTAACCCTCCATCCTGAGACAATGAACTTATCCCCTCAAGTATGCTTACCAGATTATTTTGTCATGCCAAAGATGGATGATTATAATGGGACTAGCTGCGCAAGAACCCACCTAAAGGCTTACATAACACACATGGAATTCAAAGGCCTAAATGATGCTCAAATTGCCAATCTCTTTCCACGGACCTTATCTGGGCCTGCCTTGCTCTGGTTTAAGTCTTTAAACTCTTCACGCGTCAAGTCATGGGAAGATGTGGTTACAGAGGTACTCAAGAAATACGGCTACCATGATGAAGGTAGGGTAAATTACTATTCTGTGATGAACTTTTGATGAATTTTTTATTCCGGAGCACTGTTCATTGTAATTACCACTGAATTTGGAGGTTTTAAAGTGACTATTTCGCAGGTTTAAAGTGACAATTTCACAAGTTAAAAGCTAAATTGTCACTTTAAACCTGCGGAATAGTTACTTTTAAAACTGTCGAATTCATTGCATGTTCACATTTTGGTAATTAAAATGAACAGTGAGCTAGAATCTAATTAATACTTGTATGTTATTTTCTATATAAACCCTATTGGATTATTGCAATTGATCAATTAAAAGAATCAGTCCAGTTTCATTTTGTTATCATATTATCATAGCTTAGCCTCTCTTGAAAGATCAATCTTGTTAATTCAAGTTCCGTCAGCTCATTGATCATGTCTATCAGGTATTTTATCAAATAACTTACATTTAATATCACCCAACATCTCAAAGAACTCATCTTTGCTCCCAGATCCCAATCTGAATCATCTTTTTCACATCAAGAATGACATGATGAAGAAAAAATTATCTACTTGTGCAATCCCTGCAAACTTCAATAAACTATTAAGCTTGAATGGCTGGAATTGCATCTGAGAATGGCACATGGTGAGGATAACGTTCAATTATCAACCTTCTCCAGCTCTGTTGGTGGCTTGTTACTACTTTTCCCATTGATTCGTTGGAGTTTAATAAACGCCCAACTCTTGCCTTTGGTTGGTTTAATTATTGCTTATACAAACTAATCCAAATTGCTACAACTTATTAGTCCCAAACGAACATGATTTGAGCGGTGTTTTGAAAACTCGTCCCTATTCGTGCTGTAACTTGGGCGGGCGAGCTAGCCCGAGCTCAGCCAGGATTCAACATGATTGATGGGCAAGCTTGGGCGGAGTTGTGTACCGAACTTGATTTGAGCCTTACTTAGAATAACTCAACCCAGCTTGATTTGGGTTGAACTCGGTTTGCAAATTTGGGTAACCCAGCTCAACTTGAGCCCATAAATATATAATAATATATGAACATATTTATATTAATTTTATATTTATTGTTTATTTTTAAAGTCATTTTAATACCTTCTTACTTAAGAAATAAAATTTCTCTCTTAATCAAAACAAAATTAGACTTGTTTAATGAACCCTACCCAACACGCCCAACCCATCTGAAACTATATAACTCGCACTTACCTGAGTCTAAAAGCTCAAGCTCGAGTTAAGCTTGGGTTAATGAGATCCACCCCAATCCCCAAATTGAGATGCACACAAGTTGAGGACTTTACAACATGAACTGAGCCTAGGTCTACCCTCCAATCCACCCAAGTTACCCCCAATTTCTATTCCCTAATGGGTTATGTTTTTAGTTGTTCTATTGAAGGCAATGTCTCGCAGGGTTGGCAATGGATTAGCTCGGTACCATATTAAAACCATGGTTTTAAAACTCAATTTCTCGTCTCATCTCATTCATGTTAGGTACCGAGTTGTCTCAGATGAATTTTTCGATATATTTGAGACGACTCGCCCAAACGTAAAAAAAATGCACATGGAGTATTACATCTCATTTGAAAAATTGACTTATTTGTCTGTCTCATTCATGCCCGATATTGAGCCAACTCAGACGATCCGTCTTGGTCTCGGATGAATTTTGAAACCATGATCAATACCAACCCACTATTAATCCAAATTTATTAAGATATGATCAAGAACTGATCCAATCTGATTAGAACTCCCCTTGATACGTCCAGTACTTGGTTGTGTCAATCAAGAGCTCATTAGTCGGTTTCAATGATGTTAGTTTCTTTCATGTTTTTAGAGGAGAAGCCAACAAGGTGACTGATTACCTTGCATCTTTTCTTTTTTTCTTTGGGCTGTTCGGAGATTGTTTGTTGATCTTCGTCTTCCCTCGTTTGTCTTCTTTCCCAGGATAAAAAGGGTTGTCCTTTCCAGAGATTGTAATCGGTCTGGGTCTACCTTAACACTGTTGACCTTTCATTAAAAAAAAAGTTTTAAAACACCCTTTCTAACATCTTTTGACTCATCTCAAATTTTCGAAGGTGATTGTGATCCATTCGATATGTGACGGGTGTGAATGATGAAAGAAAACAACAAATTCACAGTTTCAAAGATTTAGACATAAATCTTGATTTATTTTGACATTTTATCACCAAGAGTGGGACAATGACATCCCCATGATTTTGAAGATATTGACGTAGCTTTTGAATTGTAAGTGTTCAGTACGCTATTATTATTTATGTCGACAGGATATTTCGTGAAGATTTAATTGGTGGAAAGTTCAAAAACTTGACAATGAATATAAATGCAAAATACCCATAATTATATGTTGTTCTCTACTTGTCATTTCCTAAGTAGTTGAATTGGATCCAATTTCAAATGCAAATTTTGAGATAAGTTAAAAGATGTAAGAAATGATATTTTGGATCAAATAAAATTTGAGGTAATGCATGAGTATCGAATTTTATCATAGCTCAAATAAAATCTTTATCATGTTGTATAAAAAAAATTTAATAACTATATAATTTAGGTAGAGGGTCCATTAAGTAATTTCTCCTAAAATCTAACAATATGATAGTGGTGACAAATTTATTAAACTTAAAATCCTTTGTGACATTCAACTACTCACGATTCTTATATTCATTTCTTTTATTTCTTTATCTTGCAAAGGAACCCGTTTTCATTTTCCTTATTTGACTTTCATAAAATAAAATTTCTCCACCAACTTGAAATTATATATACATATATTATAGTTTAAAAAAAAAATACATATTTTAAGATCTACCCTTCAACATGATGGGTTTTTCCTTAGAATAATCAAGGGTAGTCTTCTAGAGGTTGATGGATTGAAGATGGAGCTTAAATATTATGATTAATCATTTAATCCAAAAATCAAGGGTTTTGTTTTTTCTTCAAGAGATTAAACTAATGGTTTGAAAATGAAGTTCATGATGAATCATTGAAGATGGTTGATATGAGAGAAAAATAAGGATTTTTAGATGAAATTTAGGGAGAAAATAAGGCTTTTTGAGGGAAAAAAATGTAATTTAATTATTGTCTCAATGCCTCTGACTCGAATATGTAATTTTCAATTTGAATCTCCAAGTTGATTTTTCGAGTACTCATACCGATTCATCTCAAAATCCAACTAATTCAAGTCAACTCAGATGAGTTTCGAGCCCATTGGACGAGTTTTAAAACTATACGAGGCAACTCCTATCCGGATCCAGGTTGGTCTTGCTTTCTCTTCTTCCAATGCCCTCTTGTGCTCTTACATATCTTGTTAGGTAAAACAAACGCTGAAGGGTATCTTTAGATGACAATGTTTTGGGTTCAATATTTGTTTAAACCATATAATAATTCTTTTAGAATTGCTGGGATCTGTGCTTTCTGTGTTCTTTAGGATAGTTATGTTCATAGGATGTTTCGTGAAGAACTAACCGGAATAGCTCATCACTAAGACAATTAATAGATCTTTGCAAAATATCCAGAATTATTATATTGTTTCTCCATTTGTTATTTCCTGACCTAAATAGTTGAATTGGGTCACAATTACAGTTACAAATTTCAGGTAAGTAAAAAGATGTGAGAAACTATATTTTGGGTACTTCAAAATCTTTGTTAAGTGGAGAATTTAGAAGACAAATTATTTTTAATAACTAAATATTTTAATTGCCCCCGGAATGAAAGAAAACTCTATATATGGTAGAGGGTCCATTAAGTAATTTCTCTGAAATCTAACAATACGATAGTGGTGGCCAATGTAATATACTTAAAATCCTTTTTTACATTCTACCACTCACGAATCTCATACCCACTTTTTTCATCTTATCTTGGTTGAGCAAGCAAACGAACCCGTATTCGTTTTCCTTGTTTGACTTTCATAAATTAATTTTTTTCCACCAACTTAGAGTCACATATTATTATAATTTTAAAATTCAACTCGACTTGACTCAAATTTCCAAAGAGTCAAGTTGAGGCAAGTCAAAAACTCCAGAGTTGACACGGCCAACTCAAAATTAAAATATTTTAATGACTAAAAATATCCTCTACTGAAATGCCATTCTATTTTATACCTAAAAAACCATCATTTTAAGATTTACTCTTCAATCTAAATATCTTTTCTCCTCTTCACCTTAAGATCTACTATTGCAACTCTTCAAATTAACTCACAAATAAAATAGGGTTTTGACCAACTTGATTTATTTTTTATTTTTATTTTCATTTTTTTATAGGTATTTAGACCAAATCACCCCAAAATCCAATTGAGTTGAGTCAAATTGGATGAGTGTTGAGTTGACTCGAGGATTTTTTAAACTATATGATACAACTCCTATCCGACTCCAGGTTAGTGTTGGTCTCTCTTTTTCCTCCTCCGACTTCTTCTGCTCCTATATATCTTGTTAGGTAAAAGCTACATTGAAGGGTATCTTTAGATTACAATGTTTTGGGTTCAATATTTGTTTTAACCATATATTTCTTTTAGAATTGTTGGGATCTACACTTTCTGAGTTCTTTAGTATATTATTGAGATTATTCTCTTTTTCATGGCCTAATTTCGTTTTCTTTTTCAGGATCTTATGATCTTAATCTTATAATGAGATTAGGATCTTATGATCTTGATCTTATCATAAGATCTTGAGATCAAGATCTTGAGTTTAATATCTTGAGATGTAAAATAATAATACAAAATTTTGATTTATCTTAATGAGTGAAGAAGTTGAAGAAGAAGATGAAGAAATAAAAAAAAAAATATTCTTTTAGAGAGAAGAGAAGAGAGAGAAAGGAAGAGAAAAAGGTGGATGAGGGAGTAAATTTGTGTTGTTGAAATCGAGTAAAAAGTAGATGAGGGAATAAATTTGTATTATTAAAATCGAGGAAGAAAAGAGAGAAAAAATCGGACATTGAATGGCCGGTTGTTTTTAAAAAATTCAATTTGTTGTTTAAATACTCAAAAGAGAGAAAGAGGAGAGAGGAGTGAAGAGAGAGAAGAAACCGACCCTTTACTCCCTCATCCACCTTTTACTCTTTCTTTCTCTCTCTTCTCTTATCTTCTCTCCAAAAGAACAATTTTTTTTTTACTTCTTCATCTTCTTCTTCAACTTCTTCACTCACTAAAATAAATCAAAATTTTTTATTATTATTTTACATCTCAAGATATTAAACTTAAGATCTTGATCTCATGATAAGATCAAAATCAAAAGATCCTGATCTCATGATAAAATGATCTTGATCTTAATCTTATTGGATATGAGTAAGAGTACCAAAATTCAAAATTTATGATCTCAATCTTCTTTTAGATAATTTTAGAGAGCTTCTCTGCCACACTAACTTTTGCTAATCTCACCGCAAAATGTACTTTAATTTTTTGATGATTTATTAATGAAATAAGGCATGTATTCGCAAAAATTAGCGTGGCAATAGAATATCTCTAATTGTATTAATTAAAGTATTAAAGAAATCGTTGTGGCAACAAAAACTGGCCCTTCAATGGTCAATTTTTTTTAAATACTCAAGAGAGAGAAAGAGGAAAGATGAATGAAGAGAGAGAAAAAATCGACCCTTTAATGGCTGGTTTTTTTTTTTTTAAATCGATTTTTTTTAAATACTCACGAGAAGGAAAGAGGAAAGAGAAGAAATTAACCCTTTAATGGCCGGATTTTTGTCCTTTTTATAAATTTTCAAAAATTATATTATTTTTGTTAAATTATATTTTTTTAGGATTTTTTTTATAATTTTTCCTAGTTTGAAACATGTCTACTTTTTACTCTTTTTATTTATTTATTTATGCATATGATATTCAGTTTGTTTAATTATATGCAATTTATAATAAAATTTAATTAAAAATGTGTAAAACCTAAATTAATTATGCTCATATTTGCATTATGCAAAATGTTGGATAAGTATATATGGTTTGAAAGCATGTAATTAAATGAGATGCATAATATATAGTTTATAAATTATGTAATATTTATGCTCAAAATATTGTTTTGCATAATATTAAATTTAATTATGTAATTTATTACGTTTATTATGAGAATAATTAAGTGCATATAATTAACATAATATACATTTAATTATAGGTAAATTATGCAATATATGAATATTCTCATAAAACTTAAATTTTATACATAAAAGAAATAATGTCTGAGTAATTCATATAATTTTAGTTAATTAAAGAATAGTCACAACATCTTTAATTTAATAAAATTATAATTAATTAGGATCACATAAAATAAATTTAGACATTAATTGTAGTTAATTATTCTTAATATAATAAATTTTATCCTACATGAATTTTTATTATATATAGATAATTAATTAACATAAAATATCAAATTAATCATAACTTACCCACATAAATTATGAATTAAGTAAATGATTTGATAATTTTATCATAAAGTTAATCAAAGATAGAAAATATCAAATTATATTGTAATATATCCTTAAGATTTATGAATTAAGTAAAATATTTTGATATATTTTATCATAAATAATAAATGAATCTTATTGAATTAAAGATTTAGCTCACAGACAATTTTTATGTCATTAGATTTATTTTTAGGATAGTTATGTTCATAGGATGTTTAATTCATGAAGAACTGACCGGAATAGCTCATCACTTAGTCAATTAATAGATCTTTGCAAAATATCCAGAATTATTATATTGTTTCTCCATTTGTCATTTCCTGGCCTAAATAGTTGAATTGGGTCACAATTACAGTTAAAAATTTCAGGTTAGTTAAAAGATGTGAGAAACGATATTTTGGGTATTTCAAAATCTTTGTTAAGTTGAGGAGAATTTAGATAACAAATTTTTTTTAATAACTAAATATTTTAATTGCCCCCCCGGAATGAAAGAAAACTCTATAGTAGGTAGAGGGTCCATTAAGTAATTTCTCTGAAATCTAACAATATGATAGTGGTGGCCAATGTAATGAACTTAAAATCCGCTTTCTACATTCTACCACTCACGAATCTCATACCCACTTTTTTCATTTTATCTGGTTGAGCAAGAAAACGAACCCGTATTCGTTTTCTTTGTTTGACTTTCATAAATTAATTTTTCTCCACCAACTTAGAGTCACATATTAAAATTCGACTCGACTTGACTCAAAATTTCAAAAAGTCGAGTTGAGTCAAGTCAAGAACTCCGGAGTTGACACGACCAACTCAAAATTAAAATATTTTAATGACTAAAAATATCCTCTACTGAAATGCCATTCCATTTTATAGTGAAGAGTAAATCTTAAAATGCCATTATTTTTTACTTTTTTATACGTAAGAAAAACCATCATTTTGAGATTTACTCTTCAATCTAAATATCTTTTCTCCTCTTCAACCTTAAGATTTATTATTCAACTCTTCAAATTGCCAACTTGATTTGTTTTTTTTTCTTTTTTGTTTTTTTAGACCGAATCACCCCGAAATCCAATTGAGTTGAGTCAAATTGAATGAGTGTTGAGCCGACTCGAGGATTTTTAAAACTATATGAAGCAACTCCAATCCAGATCCAGGTTAGTGTTGGTCTCTCTTCTTCCTCCTCCGACCTCTTCTGCTCCTATATATCTTGTTAGGTAAAAGCTACATTGAAGGGTATCTTTAGATTACAATGTTTTGAGTTCAATATTTGTTTTAACCATATACTTCTTTTAGAATTGTTGGGATCTGCACTTTCTGAGTTCTTTAGTATATTATTGAGATTATTCTCTTCTTCATGGCGTAATTTCTTTTTCTTTTATGGTAAAATTTCAGAATAGTTGAATATATATTTGTTTTATTTTCTCCCTGTTTGGTTTTCTCAACCTCTAAAGTGTATGGATTCTGTTCATTTTAGATTGAGCCTTTTATTTATAAAAGAATTCGTAACGAAATAGCTTGCAAGTCCCCAAAAATGGATCGTCTAAGAATCAATAGTCAATTAGGCTTGAACCATCCTAATCACTATGTTCAAGTCCCCAAAATGGATCGTCTAAGAATCAATAGTGAATTAAAGGAAGACAGCATGGATGCTCTAACAAAAAACAGAAAATCTGGCATTTACCCCAATAATCAGGATATGGAAGACGACACAAATATTAGTTTGACGGCCAAAAGTGATTTTTGTTGCAACCACCTTATTCCGGAGCTCAACTCATATAATCTTACGGCCAACAGTGAATTTGTCCCCAATCACTATATTGAGGACCGCAATTACTCTCATAGTTTCAAGGCCAGCACCGGACTTGCTCTGTATCGCCATCCTTTAATGGTATGATTTCTTTTTCAATACTTTATATATCTAATAATTAGGATTCATATAATTAATTAATATTTATATATATAAGCCACATCCTCGATCAGAACTTGAAAAAGGTTGAATTCCCCAATTCAGTTGGAAAAGTTTCAGGTAATTTAGTAAAAGTTCCAGTCGTTGATCTCAAATGGGTTAGCGAATTGGATCATGTTGATGCCACGGGGTGAGCTCAACGACCCGTAGAAATATTTGAAATCTTGCTATAAGTTAGAAAAACTAGACTTACTCATAATAATAAGAGTGATGATTTTCTAATTCAAAAACTCTCAAAAATTGTATCCATATTCAAAGACCGTAGATTTTCTCCCTTGGGATACATTTTCTGACTCATTGAAATTGTATCCATATTCAATAGATATTATGTTTGAGAAGAATTTCTGAGTTTTGAAATGTTAATTCGCCAAATTGTTCATCTAAAATCTCAAAGATATATATTTTTAATTTCATAGAGCAATTGGTGCACATCCTCAAACATTGGGTTTTATAGGGATTGGCAAATGTATTTTAATGATCTATTTCTATTTGGAACCCTAGAGACTACACTCTCCTCCCAATCATTCGTTTGATCAAACCTTTTTTTAGGCTAATATTTTTCAATATTAATGTCACCAAACCAGATGTAGGCTACCGTCTACATTTTGTGATTCATGAATTGATTGTAGGCCAAAATATTCCAAAAATGTTAAGCTTTATTCTAGTAAGTCACCCCCAAAAGGGACCATATTCTGAGAAAGTATTCATTGGATTACAACAGACCACCATTTCTGATGGAAGCTCTGAGCCTACACCACCTTCGGTCCAGCATTATGGTTATGCGGTCAATGAATCATCATTGTCATCAAGTAGAACTATTCAGGGAAGCTCAAAAATGTCTGAATTTGCATTAATCGAGAAACATGAAGACACAAGTTTGTTGGAAGCCAAGTTGGAAGAATTGAATACCCAGACCTCTCTTCATCATGTTCAATTAATATTTGAATTTGAAGAAGAAGAAGAAGAAGAATTACCAATACTTGAACAACAAGAAGAAGAAAAATTACCAATATTTGAAGTTAAAGAAGAAGAAGAATTACCAATACTTGAAGAGGAAGAAGAATTACCAATATTTGAAGTTAAAGAAGAAGAAGAATTACCAATACTTGAACAAGAAGAAGAAGAAGAAGAATTACCAATATTTGAAGTTGAACAAGATTACCATTGCATAAATGTTAGTTCCTTTAAATAATTGCAAAATTATTTCATTTATCCAAATTAATAGAGCTAATGAGATTTTATTGTTAATTGTAGATAAATAAAGCGCACGTGGAAGTTATTAAATCGCGAAACAACTATGGTTACAATATGCGAGCCAAAAGGAAGTTTCCAGAAAAATCTCGATCGATTTGAGCGTCACGTCACCGCGCCGCGGCTAGCCAAGACCGGGCCGCGGTCATTTCGAGGAATTTATCCTCGAGATTTTTACAGAAGTTTCGGTAGTTGTAACTGATTGGGCCATTCGAATCGAATTATCCGCCAAATCACTCCGATTACCCGAATACAAACATTATAAATTTGAGGGTTGATTTCAAAGAAGGGGTCCCCTCTTGGGTCCCTCTTAGGCTCTTTTCTTCTATAATTTTCTTTAGTTTCTTCTTTTAATTCTCTGTAATTTTTCCTTTTGGTGAGCTTTTGAGAGGAGTGAGAACATCAAGAGTAATCCATTAGCTTAATTGTAACTCTTTTGAGAGATCATCAAGGAAGGAATCAAGTTGCAACACTATTCTACATTCTCTTCTCCATCTATCATCTTCTTACTTTTATTATTGTTGCAATATGATCCTTGCGATGATCGGCTAGATCCTCTTTAGAGAGATCAAGGATGCCGGAGCAAGTTCATTCTACTCATGTTATTTCAATTCTATATTTCTGTGTTTAATGTTAAATCTATGAATCTCTTCATGATAAGATCATCTAACTCATGCTTCTAATTCAAGCTTTGATGAGTATTACTTAGATAAGTTCAAGAACACTCATGCTCTGTGATGAATGGAAGCATAAGTCGGATAATCTTGCCTAAATCAGAGATCTTCATGGATACTTTTGGGTTCCAATCAATGGATACATCGAATCATCTTCCGATCCACGAGCAATGACTTGCTACGTGGATTGAGTCATATTTAGCATTAATTAGCATTTTTGATGACTTGCAATGGTAGGCTTGAGCTCTCTAAACCCTTTCTCACTAGTTTCAATTTCTCTTTTCTATTGTTAATTTTCATTTTCTAATTTGCAACAAATCAATTTTGTTTTTAAAAAAAAAAATCTGTTTTCCAATTCTGTTTTGGACTTTTATCCGATTGAATCTTTGAATCCAAACTGTCCCTGTGGAACGAATTCGACTTACCCAAAGTCCATTTCTTAATTTTAATCTCTGCATCTCTATTGCAAGCTTTACAACCGATTATTTACCATCTAAAGTTGATCACATTTTAGTAAATATCTCTTAAAGGTATGTATTAAAATAAGAAGCTATGTAATTGATAGAGATCAGGATAAGATTTGAGTTCTTAAGATGTGGATTAGATTTGTTAGACATGAAGTTTATCTCTAATTAAGACATGCCTAGTTATTTTTTATATAAACCCTATTGGATTATTGCAATTAATCAATTAAAAGAATCTGTCTTGTTTCATTTTGTTATCATATTATCCAAGCTTAGTTTCTCTTGAAAGATCAATCTTGTTAATTCACGTTCCGTCAGCTCATTAATCATGTCTGTCAGGTATTTGATCAAATTACTTACATTCAATATCATACAACACCTCAAAGAACTCATCTTTTCTCCCAGATCCCAATCTGAATCATCTTCTTCAACATCAAGAAAGACACGATTAAGAAAACTTCAACAATCTATTAAGCTTGAATGGCTGGAATTGTTCAATCATTAACCTTCTTCAGCTCTGTTGGTGGCTTGTTGCTACTTAAGCGCCCAACTCTTGTCCTTGGTTGGTTTAATTGTTGCTTATACAAGCTAATCCAAATTGCTACAACTTATTAGGCCCAAACGAACAGAGCCCAGATGATGTGGTGTTTTGTAAAGTCGTCCCTATTAGTGCTGTAACTTGGGCGGGCGAGCTAGCCCGGGCTTAGCCAGGGTACAACACTATTGATGGGCAAGCATGGACCGAGTTGTGTACCGAACATGAGTTGAGCCATACTTAGAATAACTCAACCTGGGCTGATTTGGGTTGGGGTCGGTTTGAAAATTTGGGTAACCTAGCTCAACTTGAACCCATGGCTATATAATAAAATATAAACATATTTACAGTAATTTTATATTTATTATTTAGTTTTAAAGTCATGTTAATACCTTCTTACTTAAGAAATAAAATTTCTTTCTAAATTGAAATAAAATTAGACTTGTTTAATGAACCCTACCCAACCAACACGCCCAACCCGCCTAAAACTACCTAACCCAATTTTAAAAACCTAAACTCGAGTTGAGCCTGGGTTAATGAGATCCACCCCAATCCCCAAATTGAGATGCACATGAGTTGAGGACTATACAACTTGAGCTGAGCCTAGGTCTACCTTCCCATCCACCCAAGGTACCCCTAGTTTCTATTCCCTAATAGGTTATGTTTTTAGTTGTTCTATTGAAGACAATGTCTCACAAGGTTGGCAATGGATCAGTTCGGTACCGTATCAATACCAACCCACTATTAATCCAAATTTATTGAGATATGATCAAGATCTAATCCAATCAAATTAATGATTTTTTATCCGAATCTGATTAATAGTTTAATCAACCGATCTCATCTCATCTGACACCAAGAATGTCGGAGAGATCACTAAAGTTTTAATCTTAAAAACTTTTGAAGATCTATGGAATTGTAAGAGAACATGAACAAGAATCTTGAGGAAGGCGAAGAAGGGATTATTGTTAGGGTTTTACTATTCTTCGAGAATGATCACTTCCTACTTGGATCAAACAAATCAAGAAATCGATTGTGATTGAAAGAAGCAATGCAATAATTGAAATGATGGGCACTAATCTCTAAGAAGAAAGAAAAAGGGGAAGCAATAGAAGATGAGAGAACATGACCCTCTTTCTCTCTCTCTATTTCTACATTTATCACAAGAAATGATTTGTCTCTTTGTTTCTTCCTTTTATTTTAAGAATCTCCAGCTTTATTTCTTTGATAATTTTCACTTTTCTACTATGCAAAATTGAGCAACTATCGTCAATAGTGCTTGGAGCCAAGGAGGGGCTTGAAGAATATAGGTTTTGGGAAGAACCCTAGTTTTTCTGTTGGAGGATGACGGGTTGGGATGTAAACCCCAATTCTCACAGACAATTTAAAACCTCTGATTTTCGGAGCTTTGTTAGTGGTCCACAATGTCTTTAACAACACATTTCTTGAAGTTAAGAAACGTGACTCACGAATAGATCTGATTGGTGGCAACTGATCGAGATGTGGATGAGTGTTTGATGGAAGCCTTGGCCAAATTCAATTATAGATAGATCTGTTTGGTCCTAAAACTACTCATTCTTTTAATCTTTCCTTCAGTCTTAAACCATCTATTAGAGTGAAACTGAATTTTGGAAGTGTCAACCGAGACAGAAAAATAACAAAGGGAGTGCGTGAGAGTCAATGGCTAGACGGATGATTTTCATACGATTTTTTGGTATTTTTCAAATTTCAATTCTTATTTTTATTTATTTTCGCATTTTAGAGAATCGATCTTCAAATTTTACATTTGGTATCAGAGCCTGAATAGACTCTGTCTTGATATTATTTTATCTCAGCCATTGATTTTCGAATTGGTTTTAGTTGTTCGATTGCATCGAATCGAAATCGGGTTATTTTAAATATTTTATTTTATTTAAAATAAATAAATTCTAGAAATATTTAGGCATTTATTTTGAAACATGCCTACTTTTTACTCTTTTTATTTATTTATTTATGCACATAATATTCTGTTTGTTTAATTATATGCAATTTATAATAAAATTTAATTAAAATTGTGTAAAACCTAAATTAATTATATTCATATTTGCATTATGCAAAATATTGGATGAGTATATATGGTTTGAAAGCATGTAATTACATGATATGCATAGTATATAGTTTCTAAATTATGCAATATTTATACTTAAAATATTGTTTTACATAATATTAAGTTTAATTATATAATTTATTAAGTTTTATTATGAGAATAATTAAGTGCATAAGATTAACATAATATACATTTAATTATAGTTAAATTATGCAATATACGAATATTCTCATAAAACTTAAATTTTATACATAAAAGAAATAATGTCTGAGTGATTCATATAATTTTAATTAATTAAAGAATAGCCACATCATCTTTAATTAAATAAAATTATAATTAATTAAGATCACATAAAATAAATTTAGACATTAATTGTAGCTAATTATTTTTAATATAATAAATTTTATCCTACATGAATTTTTATTATATTTAAATAATTAATTAAGATAAAATATTAAATTAATTATAACTTACTCACAGGAATTATGAATTAAGTAAATGATTTGATAATTTTATCATAAAATTAATCAAAGATAGAAAATATCAAACTATATCGTAATATATCCTTAAGATTTATGAATTAAGTAAAATATTTTGATATATTCTATCATAAATAATAAATGAATCTTATTAAATTAAAGATTTAGTCCACTGATAATTTTTATGTCATTAGATTTATTTTTAAGCATGATTTACATTGGTAAAATATGAAATTTTCATTTAGGTCTCAATTTTAACATAAATATGTAATTTTTAATTTATGCAACTTCACAAAATGAGAATTTTTCTAATATTCGATGTGATATTCCTGAATTAAAATGTAATAACTATAAAGTATAGAAGGAGAGAATTCTCTTTTACTTAGGGTGGATGGACATTGACTATGCTATTAGGAAAGATGAACCACCTGTAATTTCTGATACCAGTTTTACAGCAAACATTATGCTTTATGAAAAATGAGAGCGATCTAATTTCCTCAGTGTAATGGTCATTAAGACAAAAATTTCTTCTAGTATTCGTAATTCTGTAGATCAGCATGATGATGTTGGGGACTTACTAAAAGTCATTGATGATCAATTCATCACTTCAAACATGACACTCACAAGTACCCTAATCATGAAGTTCTCATCCTTAAGGCTCACTAGTGTCAAAGGTGTACGCGAGCACATCATGAATATGAGAGATATTGTGGCTCAATTAAAGAATCTCGAGGTTGAAATGTCAGAGTCCTTTTCTGGTGCACTACATTTTAAATACCTTTTCGCATTAATAGGGTCTTTTCAAAATCTCTTACAACACATATAAAGACAAATGGTCAATTAATGAACTTATGACCATGTGTGTTCAAGAGGAAAGGAGACTAGTGATGGAATTGGGTGAGAGTGCAATGCTGACTACGCGAGGAAAGGGCAAATCTCAGACTAATCAGAAAAGGAAAGGTAAAATACCTCCCCAAGTTGATATCAAGAAAAATTCCAAGTGTTTTATCTGTAAAAAGACGGGACACGTAAAGAAAGAATGCACTAAATTTAAAAAATAGCTTGAGGACAAAGGTAATTCAATCTCGTTTGTTTATTATGAATCTAATATACTTAATGTAAATATTAACACATAGTAGATTGATTTTGGATCAACAATCCACATTTCGAATTCCTTTAGAGTTTGCAAAATCTAAGGAGGCTAGTGGGAAGTGAATAAAACATCTTATCCGAAATAAGATAGGTTCACATGTGGAGGTTATAGAGACATGCTATTAAATTGTAAGTAGTGATTTTATTTTAAAGTTAGAAAAGACCTTTTATGTTATAAGTTTTTCTAGAAACTTGATTTCAATTTTAAAACTTGTACCTTTTGGATATTCCTTTCACTTTTCATAAACATCTTTTAATTTATTTTACAAATCTAATTGTATTGGGAATGATATTTTGTTTGATGGTCTTTACTGCATTAATTTACAAAACATAATCCTTTGACTAAGGGCATGCCATCATTGAAATTCAAGAATCATGTAGTGAATATGGGACTTGATTCCATTACGTAGTTTTTCATTGTATGGACAATGTTATTTTAAGGAAATTCTTAATTATTGTGATTTTTTTTTTCTCATATTTATGTGCACCTAAATTTAATTTTTAGAAAATTCATCTATAGAGGATTAAAAATAAATATAAGGTTTATTCATTAAGAAATTGTTGTCATATAAATTATAATATTTAAGAAATAAATAAATTGTAATACATAGAAGGTAATATTCGTCGTTAGAGGACTTATCGCCATGATTAATGTATTTATTACTTAATATAGATTATCGATGGATTTAAAATAAGACATTTGTACTATGGACCAAGTGGGAGAATGTAAGCCCCGATTCTCACGAATGATCTAAAATTCTTCATTTTTGGAGCTTCCTTAATAGTCTACTACAATATTTTCAACAACATATTTCTTGAAGTTAAGAAACGTGACCAACGAATAGATCTGAGTGGTGGCAATTGATCAAGATGTACGCGAGTGCTTAATGGAAGCCTCGGTCAAATACGATTATGTATAGATCCGTTTGGTCCCCAAAACTACTCACTCTCTCAATCTTTCCTTCAATCTTACACCATCTATTAAAGTGAAACTGAGTTTTGGAAGTGCCAACCAAGATAGAAAAATAGCAGTGAGAATGCGTGAAAATCAATGGTTGGAAGTATGCGTGAAAATCAATGGTTGAAAGTATGATTTTCATACGATTTTTGGGCATTTTTCAAGTTTCGATTCTTATTTTTATTTATTTCCCCATTTTAGATAATCGATCTTCATATTTTACATGGGAAACTTGTTTTTTTCTCAGAGAGATAGAAAAAAAGCGGTGTTTTGTATTTAAGAAAGTCAAGTCTGATTTTCTTCTGATTAGATTGAAGTTAATTTGGAACCAATCCGAAATGTATAGGATTCTATAATTCAAACTAAATCTGATCCAAAAGCTCTAACTCTATAATATCCTCCTTTTTTGGGATCAGATTCCCGATAAAAGATGGATTTTTGCCAGGCTTAGTTTGTCAAAGTATTTAGGTTTGGTGTATCCCATACATTTGACTTGGTGAATCTCATACTATCAATGCATTACTACCTGAACACAATAAAGGATAAATTTATAAAAATTTCAAACCAAATTAGAATTTGTCTATCTTAGAGTCTCAATGCAAACTCATTTAATCTTGTAATAATACTCATGATGCAATCTTAGGAAGAGAAATAAAAGAGAAAAAGTAGATCTTAATGAATCCAACTAATGCTCTTGATTTCAACAAGAAACAAACTGCAAAATTTAAATTTAATATATTTTAATATTATTTTGTGAAAAAAAAAAAAGTAATGACCTTTACTACAGTAATTTAATTTTGTTTCATAGCATATGCTATGGTATAACGATCAATATTGTATTATGAATATTACTTAAATTAAAACACTAATTAATCTTGAAACCTTGGAGTAAATGAATGTTACATGTCAATCTCAGTTTTACATATCAAGAATGGTATTTTAAAAACTATTCTAAGGGCACAATACTTTAAAAAAAGAATGCAATTGGAACGGTTTTGAATCGTTTCTAAAAACATCAAATAGCTTTCAGACCCTTTCTTATAAGGCATTGCAAATTGGAAGGGTTGAAAAACATTTCAAATCTTCCAATTTGGAACGGCTCAAAACTCTTCCAATATATTAAAATAAAACGGTTATAAGCCGTTTCCAATTATAACAGAAACAAGGGCAAAAGTTGGTATTTGTAATTTAGGAACTGATTATAACTGTTCCAAATTTTAAATTCTGAAAAAAAAAAAAAAAAAAAAAGAAGGACATGAATGAGATGCATAAGCCCATCTTATTCTTTGGATCCATATGATGATTCTGAGGACTAGATTATACAAAAAAAAAAAAAAAAAAATCTTATAAAATTTCCTAATTGAGTTACAATTAATTTAGTTATTGAGAAAATTCACCTTTTATACTTTAGGGAGAGAAGGTTCAGTATGGTCATATCGTGACCACAGTATAATCTTTGATACCAATTGTCAACAGCCACATTGGGTATGAACTTCTCAACCTAGACCTCATCATCAGATCATTCATTATCCCAATCTGCAAACATCATTTGGTGAAGCCTTCTCTTAGTGTGGGTCTTATCAAAATGTACCGAATGTGACCGAGTTTGGAGTTTTTTTTTTTTTTTATTCCTCTAATAAGTAAGCTTGGAGTTTATTTTATTTTGTATTAATAAACAATAAAGTGAAAATTTGTCGAGTTGTTTACCCTGCTATTTGATCATCATCATCAATAATTCCTTATCCCAAAAGTTTGGGGTGGGCTTACTGCTCCTATTTGATAATCTATGAAATTTTATAAATAGATAAAAGAAAGTACAGAAGATTCCCTTATAGAGCTTTGTAGTTTGTATCTTACATACGATTAACTGGGAAAAGAATTTTTCATTTGCTTCTTCACCAATATGAGTTATTTGTCATTTTGGTTAGAGTCTTTCTGATTTTGGGATTTTCTTTTGAGGACCGGATCTTAATATAAATTGTCTTGGTGATGAATGGGAAATTTAACTAGTGTAAATGTGTAGAGAAACCTATCATGTAGTGACTACTTACAATTTCCATGATACTTGTTGGGGACTTGCTATCTCTTGTACTAAATATTTATTTATTTCGTCGTCTTTTTTTTTCTTTTTGTGTGGTTGTTGGTCTTCACAATGTGAAAAAAGCCCAAATTTGATGGCCCTGGCCCATCAAATTTCATAAAATTCGACGGACAAAAAGAGGTTGAATTGGCGTCGAATTTTTCATTATCAAATTTTTATTTTCGACAGGTCAAAACTGTCAAATTAATGAAGGATGGGAGAAATTCGACAATTCTAAGCCGTCAAATCTGGAAACATCAAGAATTTTGACGATCCTAGACTGTCAAAATTCAGTTTCTAAAATCCATGGGCCTTGGCCTGTCAATTTTTTCTGTCCAGTTTTCTAGTTTTCACGTAGTGCTTGTTTTGTGAAATTGGCATATTTAAGCATATGACATAGATGCATGCATGCATGTTTTTCTAAATTTACCATTTTTAAGGGATATGCATATGTATATGTGTCCATATGTGTGTTTGGATTCTATAGAGTTTATGTCATTTCAACTTTAATGTAGAAGAGGATTGGAATTTTTCTATCCTCTTCTCCCTTACCATCCCATGTTTTTTTAAAAAAAAATTGTTTCCTATTATATTTGTTGTTTTTATTTTATTTCAATTCAACATGTTCTATTCTCATTTTAGCAGAATTATACAATTTTGAGAAAGGCTGAGATACGTCAACGTCAGGAGGAAGATAGCACAAGGATAGTTACAGTTCTTTCCATATCAAGAATTTCAGCAAGCATACTCCTCCGCCACTATAATTGGTAAAATTCTGTCCCCTTTTGTGCTTGCAACATAAATAGAATTTTTTTTTTCCTTCTACGAGTTTATTGCTAGGCATCCTAATTCAGTAAGATACCATGTGAAAAGGATGTGAGGTAGTCCAATAGGTGGATCATCCAAGCAACTTGGCTGTTATGAGTAAGAACCATAATTTGCTATTAATTTTTTTGTAACAGATATGATTAGGAAGGAAGCGAGATGGTGTTTGCCTTGTTAGTTCTTCTGATGTCATTTTTAGTTCATTAGTGAAGAAGGTTGGTGAGTCAGAAGTACAATAGTTTTGGGAGGTAATTTGATTTCATTCAGTAGTTATTCCATCAGTAATATAGGTTATTTTTTATTTATTTTTTTTGTTTTCTTTAATATGTAATATACAATACTACTAGAAGGGGAAAACCATGATTAAAGCAATAAACATCTGGACAGAATGTGCTGGAGGGGAAGAAATAAATAAGAATTGATCAATGAATTAGATAAAGATCAAATTGCAAAAGGTATCATTATTCCATTCACCAAAAATATGTTAAACTCATACTAAAAAAAAATGCAGAAAGTACCCCTCCACATTTTCAATTGCAAAACCAACTTTCTTTTGGACAATATCCAGCTTCATCACTCCTACTTGCCCAATGCAACCCACATGATCTACATAAAATTGGACTTCAACACAAACAAAAATCAATTTTAGTAACTCACATTCACGCTCGCATTGATCACAATATAGAATTTTCGTCTCTGTAGACAATTTGATGTCTCCTTTGAATTCAATTTCGTCAGATACGCCACATAGACAAGATGGGCAGAACCATTTTCCTTCTTGCAAATCCTCCATAAGCAACAAGAGAATTCAATTACAAAATCAAGGCAAGTATATTCAATGACAGCACAAAGCATTCATCAATCAAGTGAAAAAGTTTGTTTCAATCAAAATTAACAAACTTAGAATATATATATCCAACAAAAACTGACATGAGTTTTATCTACCTATATATATATATATAATGGAATTTCAGATCTCTGTGGCGCAGAAATGAAATATAACATCATGAAATGAATCAATAGCCACAAAAAGTGTCTATGAGATAAGATAGCTTAGAAGGGAAGTGTTTGATAAAAATTTATAACTTTTGAGTTTTAAGAAAATGATGAAAGAAGCAGATAAATATGAATCATTGTAAAAATTCTAATTGAATCTTCTAGATGTACTTCCAATAAACGAACACAATAGGGAAAAAATGTTACCCCTCTTCAAGACATTCAAACTCGAGGGTAGCTTTTTCTGTCTCTATCTCACAAATTACATCACCCACATCTATCTGCTTCATCAAGTAAATGATCAAGAAAAGAAGATTTGGTGATCTAATAAAAAAACTTTATATGATACCAATGTTAGGCATGGCAAACCTTGTCCCCTTCTTTCATCCCCCACTTAGCAATGTTACCTTGGTTTTGCAAAGAAATATACACATTCTCTCTTTTGCTTCTTGGGTGCATTCTTCTTGATCTTCTTAGTGCTTGGCTCAGGTATCTATGTCTCAACCATATTATCTAACAAATTACCAAATAATCTGATATTCTTAAATTATTCAGTTTTCCGTGTAGGTAGTAATGGCTTCCGCCTCAAGAAACTCAACCCCAGATTTTTGGCTATTTGGTGTTGGGCCTCTAATTCTCCTGAGAACTCACTAAGAAAAATAGAACATACCAATACAATTTGACATGAAAAATTGCCCATCACAGAACAAGAATGAAAAGGAATATTTTTAAAATAAAGGTAATTTAGATATACCCTCCATGTTTTGGTGAATCTTTGAGGTATGATTCCCAAATAATTACATTACTTGATCTCGATCTACATTAATAGACTAATAAACAGACCCCAGCTGCCCTCATCTTCATCCTATCGCACAAAACCCTCACGGTTGTGGTAAGAATCATATGCATCAGCAACCAACCAATTCATGCTTGCTACTATCTATGGGTCCAACTAAGTAGTGGAAAGAAGAAATCTAAACTATAACATTATAAAAACAGATATAATGTAAGCTAATGTTAAAGGAATTTCTAGAATTTCCTCAGTCAGGACCCATAGATTTCTACAATCTAAACTATCCTTCCCTTTCTTCTTTGCCTCGACTACTTGCACGACGAGCTCCTTTTGATCAAGCCGAGCAAATCTCGGATGGCCTTCCTTCTCCCTTTGTCTCTGTACATGCTCTTTCCTTTTCTCTATCGCCCTTAAGGTCCTCTGACGCCATGAATATTGACCTCTCGGAGTATCCTCTCTCCCTCACCTCTGTCATTGAGGCCATTCTTTCCTCTGACTAGGGTAGGAAGAAGAAGAAGGGGAATTTGGCCTCGCGCGCCTCCACCCACAGTAGAGAAGCAGGTCAGCTGACACCAAAATAAGAATCGAGATAAACCCAACAAAGATCAAGTATATCCTCAAGATGAAAGAAACTATTTCATAAATAAATAAATAAAACATGTTAGAGCATTCCTGGGCAAAATACAATACATTAGTAGGTTCATTGCTCAACTCACACCAATTTATGAACCGGACTTCAAACTATTCTGAAAGGATGTACCGAAAGAGTGGAATAAAGACTATCAAAAAACATTCGACATGACCAAGTAATATCTACTCAATTCACTAGTCTTTGTCCCTCCCATATCAAGATAACCTCTACTAATGTACATAGTAATGCAAGAAACATTAATAGGATGCATACTGGGGCAACACGATGAATCAAGTTGAAAGGGACAAGCCATTTACTATCCAAGCAAGAAATTTACTAAGTATGAAGTGAAATATTCGACGCTCGAGAAGACTTGTTGTGCATTAGTTTGAGCATCTCAATGGTTGTGTCATTATTTACTCAGTTACTCGATTATTCTCATTGCCAAAATGGACCTTTTAAAGTACCTTTTCAAGAAACTAATACTAATAGGACGCACCGCAAAATGACAATTGCTATTGTCTAAGTTTGACATCACCTATATCACTCAGAAAGCCATTAAGGGGCAGGCTATATCAGATTACTTAGTCGTACACTTGTTGCCAGATTACAAGCCATTAAAGATGAACTATCCTAATGAAGCCATATTACTCATTGAGGTTGAGGATGAAGATGAAAAACTAAGCTGGAAAATATATTTTGACGGAATTGCTAAATAGAAAGGGAACGGAGTAGGGGAAGTCTTGATCAAGCTAGATGGGTCCCATGTGTCGATAGCTATCAGGTTGAAATTCCAATGTTTCAACAACAAGACAGAATGCGAAGTGTGTACAATATGATTGAAAGTTGCAATAGATCTCAAGGTAGATGAAATCGACGTATTCGGAGATTGAAGCCTGGTGGTTTATTAGATGACTAGAGAATAGAAGACCCAAGAGCAAAGATTGATCCTTTATCACGAGTATTTCAAAGAATTCAGCTCAAACTTTATCAGGATTTTATTCACATACATGTCAAGAGCTAAGAATCAATTCACAAATGCCCTAACCACACTAGCTTCCATGATCAATATCTCAAAAGACCTAGTCATTGATCCTACCCAGATTAGAATTCAAGATAAGCTGGCCTATTGTCTACTTAGACATCAAGGCATACCTCGAAGACCAGACACCTCTATCAGATGCAATGTCAAATGATCGAAGAATCATTCAGAAATTGGCTAGTCAATTATTTCTGAGCAACAGTATTCTGTACAAAAGTTCGCACTATGAAATTCTTTTTCTATATGTGGCAGAAGTAGAAGTCAAACAACTTATCAAGATTATGCATACTGGAGTCTGTAAACCCCACATGAATGGTCACATACCCACTAAGAAGATAATGAGGATGGGATATTACTAGAAGACGATGGAAAATGATTGATATCAGTATGTCCGAAAGTGCCACCTATGCCAAATCTATGCTAATAGAATCAACATTCCACCTTCAAAACTTATGGACGTTATTGGACAAATCTCCCCATAGGCATCAAACGAACATCACTTCATCTTGGTCGTCATTGACTACTTTACCAAGTGGGCAAAATAGCATCATACGCTAGCGTCATGAAGAGTAACGTCATAAAATTCGTCAAAAACAAAATCACCGGTCAATATGGGCTTCCCAACGAAATAATAATCGACAAATCTTTAAGCTCTTTCTTGGCTTTTAAATGTCCAAGAACTCACTTTTGTGTGACTTAAGATGTAAGTATGGTCAATTTACCTTATTCTTAGGAAAATGGAGGCTTTACAAAGTTGTGGCCTTGTGGGTATAGTTAATATCTATTGTATTCAACTCAAGAACATATTAGTTCCAATGGTCTGCATATTTGTATGCGGAGTGAAATTATAATTGTCACCTTCATTTTTTTTAGCATCCTTTCACCATTAATTTCAGATTTCTACCATGCAATTAGTCTTGTATTGGTCTTCTGAGTAAGTTAATAAGAACAATGAGTTATGGTGAGGATTTGAAGGCTGCCACTCAGCTAAGTTGGTAAAGGCTTGAGGGGAGTTGATTATGAGTTCAAATACCGTTGAACCCACCTTCACCTCCATTAACCACTTGGAATTAGTCAGTTTTTTATTTTAGTCAATATTGGACTTGCCTTCATTCTAGAGTGGTTAATTACGAATTCATATCTTTACGAGAAATCCTTAAAAGAGTTTAGCAAAACAAATTAATCTCCCACATTAGATTATAGTAAGAGCATGTCCTCAGCTTAAATTCAATAGGTTGCTAAAAAATACTGAATATGTTTAATAGGGAGGCTGGAACTTTTTTAGGGCTTCATATACTAATATTGTACAAATCCTTTTACTCTTTGAAATGTCAAACATGTTTTCCTTCAATTTTTTAAACCATAATTACCACAAAAGACAGAAGTACCTGATTAATCAGTAGAGATTTCACAAGAAACTGATTTATAGATTTATATTACAACTATAGATTGTGCACGTGCAGGGCCTACTAGTATTTTTTCTTTTTAAAGATTGAAAAAGGTAATCAGACAAATTATCAATGAGGCCTGAGAGGTAATTATTCGGTATTATAATTCCCATAAAATCTGATTCAATTAGAGATGAGAATCTTTGGAAGGCAGTTTTCCCTAACACCCTCTTTTGGATTATTAATTCTTTTTTGAAATCTCCCTAAGTGAAAGGCCTATAGTATCTAGGCTTGTCTTCTTTTCAATAAAATCTTTACTTATAAAAAAAAGATTAAGCATTTGTTTTGATAGTAGTTATGTAAATTGTTTTTATTTAAATGGTTGGTAGTTTGTTAAGTAAAATTTCCTTCTAATTGGTGAATATATTAATTTTCATTATTATGAATTGCTTCGTTAGATATGTCTCGTGAAGAATTTTCTAGAGTTGGACCATCCGTGGATGTCGGAGATAGTGTTAGTAGTGCAAGTATGATATGTTATATTAAATTATTTTGAATATCATGTATTATCATTAATGACATGTGCGTCTAGATAATTTATCATTGACATTTTTTTTTTTTTTATGTTTTCATTTTTTTAGCTTCTATGAGCACAAGGAGGAGAGGCTCTACGCGAGGCTTGGGCAATTTTAGCCAGAAGATAGGTCAAAAGATGTCATTAGATTAGAATAAATATGATCAGATGATAAGGGAGAATGCTGGTTATTTTTCCCAATTATTAGGGACTATTGTTAAGCATTCTGGCCATGCCCCTTTGCAATGCAAGAAATAGGCTAGCATTCCAAAGCACTCAAAGGACTCATTGTGGCAAGAGATTTAGGTAAATATAAATTAATATGTTTGTCATTTTCTAATAATATCATTTTTTTTATTTATTTCTTAAATTGTGTACTTTTGTAGAATAAAGTCGAAATTGATGATTCAAAGAAGAAGTGGGTGATGCAACATACGTCGACGAGGTACAGTGATTGGAAGAATAATTACCGAAAATATAAGACAAATGAGGAGAGATTGCTATATATTCTTACAAGATTCTCAAATGCCAATTGGACTTAACTTGTCCATTTCTAGATTCCCTCGAAGCTCAAGTATAAATTATTAAAAATTTCTTAATTAATCATTTTTAAAGAAGGATGTGTTTGTAATGTTAATAAATTTATGCAGGTTGTAGACACCCAAATTTGACCGGGCCCTTGATACAAAATGCCCAAAAAATCGAAAAAAATTGGAATGGGCTCCGAGGCCTAAACCTACAAAAATCCAATGAATTTTGTAATTCATTTTTCAATAAATGGCCTAAGGCTTCTTACGTGGCTCACGGACCAAAAACTGTCTACTCAACTCAATCTCCAAACCCATTTTTATTCTAACCAAACCCAAGCCCAATCTAACATAAGCCCAAACCCATTTTTAATCTACCCATTATCCAAGCCTATTCAACTCAACCCAAATCCATTCCTATTCAACTAACAACCTAAGCCCAACCAAACATTCTACCCAAGCCCAAATCATTTAACCCAAACCCAATTCAACCCAATCCAACATCACAACCAATCACCACAATCATCAAGGTGTGACACATGTCATCACCCACTTCCACCTCTCTTATCTAATCAACCAACCAACTCCATTACTTCCCTCCAAAAATTAATTCAACCCATAACCCTACCCTAACCTATCCTATCCATTCATTTAAATCAAACACTTACAATCTACACCCTCCCTAACCTATCATATCCATTATCTCAAATCAAACATTTATAACCTATCACCCTCCCCTAATCTACTCTCATCATTCCCTACAAAACCTACATCTACAACATCCTCTCAAATCAAACACTCATCCTTTCATATCAACTCATCTCAACCCTTCATTTCTACCCACTTTGACACATGTCATCATCTCCCTCACTCTCCCAAAATATCATTAACCACCCCATTAAATCCTCCACTCTCTTAAATCAAATACCATTTAATCACAACCACCATCTTAAACTCACCTCACCAAACACTCAACCCAAATGGGTTGGGTTGGATCCAAACCATTTGGGTCAAAACTCACCCATTTAACCCCCATTCCCTAAATACCCTCCAACCTCCTCTAAATTACACCCACTTCTTTCTCAAACTCATAACCATTCTATCATTTTTCTTCACTTCACCCCATTATACCCTCAAAATAACCCCACAATCTCTATAAAAATCCCATCACTCTCAACTCTCAATCCCTAATGAAAAATCCAATATCCAACAACTAATAAAAAATCCCACATCCAACCCTCCAAAAGAAAAAAAAGAAATCACTCTCTCAACCTTTCTCTCTTAACCCATTCTACTACCTCTACTCTCAACTTACCTCAACTCATCTCACAACTCTCAACCTTCTCTCAAACAAATCAAGTAAAGAAAAAGAAATCAAAGGAAGTCAAGGAAGGTCAAGGTGGGTTTAACAAAAGGAACACCCCCCTCAACTCCCCTCTTCTACTCTCCCTTTCTCTACACATTTGCACACATCACTATGGTTTAAATCACAAAAGGGCCCCTTCCTCATAAGGGTGCCCTCAATGATTTGAACCGATATCGAAAGCCCCTCACACTTGAGGGCACACACCGATTTTCTTTCATTTTCATTTTCATTTTCTTTTTATTTCAAAAAAATCGAATCCGAGGTTACCACATTACGTGGATGGAGTAGGGTGCCTTACACCTTCCCTACTCCATAAATGGACCCCCTTACCTTTGAATCAAAAGTTGGACCATGCACCTTATCCTATGAGAGTCATCAAAAAAATGTCAAAATGACATTTTTTCAAAAATACAAATTCGGGTGACCATTCACACCCATTTCCGAAAATGAATGGTGGCGACTTCAAAACACCCCAAAGTGGAGGGACGTTTCAAAAATGATGCAAATCCTATGTCCACACAGGTTATCTAAAAAAAAATTTAAAAAAAATAACAAGAATAAGAAAAACCAAGTAATTAAACACACGGGGGGGACAAAGAGTTGTGCATAGTACCGATCGGACATGGTGCGTATATGTTTATAGGTTATTTTAATTATATCATTTTCTTTTAATATTTAATTGACCTAAGACATATACTACTTTGTTTTATTTTTCATATAATTATAGGCCAAGAAGATGATAGTTTACCTACTTGGACTAAAGTTTTCAAGAAAATCCATACTAGGAAAAATGGGTCTTACAGTGATCATAAATCGATCGAGCTTATTGTACATAAGAATTCAATTGTAAGATAAATTATTCATTATAAGATAATTACTAATATATTTTTTTATACAAAATAATATAATAATAAAAACATAAAGATAGTGGAGGATCTGATTCTACTCCCATAAGCGAGAAGATATTTACTGAGGAGATAGGACCAGAGCGGTATGATAGAATATGTACATATGGCCTAGGCCCGACCCCGAGTTCGGTCTTTACATCTGCTTCTAACTCATCTCATAGTAGTACTTATGCTGAGATGCAGTCCCAGTTGAATGAGATGCAAAACACGCAAGTGGAACGTGATTGACAACATGAGGAGATGATTGCTGAGTTACAAAGGGAGATGCAGACGCATATGTAAATGCAAAGAGAGATCCATAGTCAGGTGCATAGCCAAGTCCAAGAGCATATAGCCCTATACATCCACACCATGTTTCCTAATGGTCATCCTCCCAGTCAAGGACCTTGAAAGTCAACTAAATATATTTAGTTTTTGGTACATTTAATTTCTCCACTTTAAACTATTTTACATACATATAGTTTAACCAATAATTATTTTTTTGTATCTAACCCCTATTTTAACTCCACCAATGTAAAATTAAATATTTTGTCGGTCCTAAGCCTGGATAAAAGAGTAGGTATCGTTAATTTCTAAATAAGGTAATTTTCTTTTAACAAGACATGCTTGAATGTTTATTTTTTCCTGATTGAATGTTTGTTTGATTATTGATACTCGAAGCATTATAGTGAGGATGATGTGCATAAGAGCATTAAATACAATGTTTGGTCAAGTACTCTTAATGGAAACAAGAAATTGGACATTGCCTTTGAAGACGCATAGAGAATTACTACTAGAAAGCCAAGTGGTTGTCCCCCTATTCCTGTTATTCTCTGTAAGTTCCTATTCTTAATGTTGGATGTTACATTTTTTATGATTTGGACTTGTTGGTGATCCAAGTGATGTGCCTTGGATCGTGTCAAAGCAATAAAAGATTGGGAATATGGTGGCCCATTACATAAAAAAAAATGTATGCTTGTATTTGTTTTGCTGATGAAAGTTTATTCAAGTGCAGGTTAATGCAAGCAGGTAGTTATGTGGTGTTGTAGAGATGATTGGACCTATTGACTTCTTCAAGGATATGAATTTCTGGCAGCGAGATAAATGGAGTATTAGTTTTCTTGTTAAGTGACACATAATAAAAGATGTACCAAACACTAGTTTTCTGCACATCATACTGGAGAAGAATGAGAATAAGCCAATCACTAATAGCAAAGACACACAAAAGGTAGGCCAAGTTGGTCTTTGATTAATTGTTTATAATGTCCATTTTCTTGTCTTACAAATATGAGGTGGCTCTAAACTTGGAACTAATACTTTGCTCCACAGGACGATGTTTGATCATGTTATGGGTTCAACTGTTTGAATATCTTTCTTGTGTTAAACTTATTTGATATTTTTCTGGGAAACATGTCATCATGGTGTGCATATATAGTACATATATACATATAGGTTCAGGTTTCAGGGACTTATGAAAAAAACACATGATCTCTTATGTATGTTCTCTATTGGAGGCATGTCTCAGGTACATAATTATGTATAATTCAGTATGTTTTCTCAGCTTGAGTTGTGAATAGATAAACAATCGATGCATATCAGGATAGTTGTTTGTCAATGGTCCATGTATGTATCCAGTGAGAAGTTGCTGAAATTTTGCTTGAAGGCATTCAACACAATGTTATTCATCATCATCAAAGCCTTGTATAAAAAATTCTCAGGAAGCTTTTTAAACCAAAATTCCCAGGCTGGATTTTCTCAGTGAAACTTGTAGTAGAAGCTACCAATGCTATACGTGACTATCAGCATCAGATTTCTAAACTAACCCCTATTTTCAAAAATGTTTGGCTATTTTTAGGTTAGGGCCTTCAAATATATAGATAGATAGAGAGATTTTTTTATAGGTATAAGATTAGTGTTAGCAAAAACTCTTGAGGGTATGCTTGTTGGGAGATTATTAGTTAGAATTGGGATGGGTCTTAGTCCATATGTTACATCTCTTTATGTGACTAAGGTAGGGAAGATGGTTCTGCTATTGCTATATGACTATTGAGTGAAAATTTTGTTGGTCCTTAATGTTATTATGTATTATTTCCTTGTCTACATAAACAGGTTTCACCTTCTTTTGTGAGGGGTACTTATGGAAGCTTCAATTAAATTGCAACATGTCTGGGATTTATGGGGGTTCTATTTATTGGAATCCCTATCAAAGAAATTGAGGGTTGGTAAGAAACATGTACTAAGATTCAATGACCAATATTCTTTGAATTGAGGGTTAGTGAACTGTTAATTGTAATATTTCCAATATCCTTTCCTAATTCCAATTGCATAGGTGGCAGCTGTGTTTTTGGGTGTCTATCATTCCAGCTGCAGGTCTTGCTCTTGGTAGGAGGATCCCATGTCAAATCTGCAATAGCAGAACTCCTAAAGTCAGATAGTGGAGATGGCACAAACACTATAAAGCTCTCAGAGTTGCTCTATGGTCTCCACTTCAGAGGTACCTATGCTATTATCACATTGATGCACTTAATGAATTCTCAGAAGTATTTAACAATAAGAACTAAAAAAATCCAACCACTTGCCTTATTTGTGGTGTGCTTGGCATAGCAGGTAAAAAAATCCCTTATAAATATTTTGGAAGGGAGATTGCACAGGACTTTTACCTAGGTTGTCACGCCCCGAAATCCCAACACGAATCCCTATGATTCATCGGTTAAAATCTCGAGGTATGAGGTAATCAATCACACAATCTGACAGAACATTCATAAATAATAATACTTATGAAAAGAAAATATACGCAGCGGAATAAACATTTAACTAACATCTATACGAGAGTCTAGAGTAAGCAGAAGGAATCGACAGACACTGATATAAGTCAAGATCTTTAATCTCATAATTCATCAGGTTACAAAAATTTCTAAACTAACATGTTTCTTATCTACAACCAAAAATCGTTAGGATCCTCTACTAGTCCTCAAAGACATGGTGGCAGCAAGACATCAATCTGATCATCCTCGAGGACCTCCTCAAAAGACTCATCAAAGAACGGTTCTTCAAAAGTTGAATAATCTGAAAGGGAAGGATAGGGTGAGTAACAGGAGAATGTTACTCAGCAGGATGAACGCCGTTCTAACAACGAGTCATACATGCACGAGTAATCAGTTGAACACTTAAATAATGTAAGTTTTTCATAATGTAACATACGATAAATGTCTAAGCATATTCAATAAACAGTTAAATAATTTCAACCTATCATTTGTATCATTTAAAGTAACCTATGCATCTTTCAAATAAAAACATCTATCAAACATCACAAAATAAGAAAAGATACATAATAAGAACATGGCGGTGTAATCGATAAGAGAGCAGAGGAACACGCCGATATAACCGCCTCGGCTATGACAATACGATATTCCAAACTTAACCTCCGATGTGGAATCCCATCGTTATAATCTACTTTTGGGGCCGGTCTAGCATACCACGGTTGGATGACCATTTATCCGGCTCATACTGACCATTGACCAAGAACCCAATACTAAGTTCAACTAACGGTGAGGTCGACCGTTTGACGACTACAGATTAATAGTGATCACTAACTAGCCTAGGATACCCTTCGCGCCGAAACCTATCAAGAGGCAATGCATGTGAACCCCGCCTAGCTCTACACTATACAGAGACTGCCTTTACACACAACGTTCCCCAGAAAATAAGTAGGAGAAATTCTCGGATTTCATAAGCTATAATATGCTCTAAGGTATCACATACTACCGAAGAGCATATGACATCTAGTGTTATCCTAGATTGACTCGCCGCTTCCGGATACACAGCAACGCGTCACTCTTTATGGATTTTCTACAAATCTTTACTGGTAAACAAAGTAATTTATTTTGTATATAATATATCATTTCTTTTTAATCGAAAATACAAATAAAGTCTGGTAGTGCCTTCCAGTGACAGTTATCAGTCATTTCCATCCATCAACCATCTCATCCCTCTATTTATCTATCACGTTTTACGTGGCATGGCCACTACGTAGAACAGAAGGCACTGTCCCATCAATCAGTCGAGAACATACGTTCTCTTTATCCATCCATCAATTAAATCGATCAATTTATCATCTAATTTCCTACATATCTATTAAAGTAATTTTACTTTTAAAGTAATTCGAAATCCATAAAGCATCAACCAATTTCATTCGATGGTTTTGATTGAGTCGAGAGACTAGAAAACAAAGATAAAACCATAAGACATAAAAGCTAAAAATCTATGAAAATTTAATTAAGTGTTAAAAAAATGATTTTTCAAAGTCGAAATTGAAAACGAACTATTTATTTATTTATTAAAGAGCTTAAAATAATACTTAATTATTTTTAATGAACTAAATGTAGGAAATGGGTATACATACTATATGGAAGCAACACAAAATAAATTAGAATCAAACTCAACATTCGGATACTTTTTCGAATTACTGATTTTTCGTCGAAACTCGTCCAAAATCAATCCAAATATTATACCAACTATAAAATACTTATATTACATCAAATGAACTAAAATCAATCATAAATAAGCATGCAAACATGATTCAAATCATTCAAATATGTATAAACTTAATGAAACGATCGATTTATCAACAATCATATGGATTTTCTATAAAATTATCGCATAACTAGAAGGTAGAAGGGAAGGCAACCTACATCAAGTTATTTTCAACGGTTGAACGGAGTTTAAAATCGCCTCCGACCAATCTTCAAATTTTTCTTCTGACGAAAAATGGATTTTTTTGCGTTCACGCATAACCCTCGGCGAGAGGAACAATTTTCCTTCTTGCGCCTAACCTCGGATCGTTCTCGTTTAGTGTAGATCTGAGTTTCAAATATTGAAGGAAAATGGTTGAGATTTATTTGGAGAGAAGAATAAGAAAAATCTGATTTTTCTAATAGAATTTAGATATTTATATAACTTAAGTTGGAACATACTTGTCATTTTGGAAATTATTTTTCCCGAATGCCGAATTGGACAAACTTATATACTATTTCGGGTGATTTTTTGACACAAATCTAATGGTATGATAGGTTTCCTCAAATTACGTATTTAAGGTGTCGTTTACCTATTAGAAAAATATCTAATACGAAACTCGAGGATTTGATAATTTTTTCAATCGACTTCAGATTTCGGCGTGCTTATAGGCTAAAGTATGTTTTTCGATCCTTCTAAATCTATTGGTGAAGTTAATTTTCCTCAAATATTAAAAATTAAGAATCTATACTTTTAAATCAATACACAGATCTAAAATTCTTTCCTTGATTAGGATTTCAAGTCATTACATAGGTTCTCTCCTTTGTTGTGTGTTTTGCTTCTACTTTACTTCTATGATCTTTATGAATTGTGCATCAACAAGTAATAGGTTGTTTGTGATACTGATGCTCTATGAAGAATTGGCCAAGCATGATAAACAATTATTTATTTCATAAAAATAAAAAATAAAAAAAATTAAGGACTTGGCTAGGAAGGTACCTACAAAACTGGTTCATATTCATTTAATTATACATTCTCATGGTATCTACACTCAATGGCTCCAGCTGTTGCTGTCCTTAGTTGCTGAGGTTGGTCGAATTTGATTCTATTGAGTTGTTAAGAAATCATTGTGGAACCCATATGTTTTACAGAAATTGTTTTAACCTATTATACTGTTGTGAAGTTGTTTTATGATAATTTAACCATGAATCTGGACTAGAGGTGGAACTGACCAGAACAATAAATTGGTGGCATACTTACAGCAGTATGGGATAATCAGGTGTGTTCTACTTTCTCCATTTATTGTTTTCTCATGTTATTCATTCCATAGCTATAAATTCCATTCTGATCTATGTTATCTATCTACATTGACGTTTAATGGGGTACAGTTCTGCTCTTCTTTTTATATGTTATATTTTTTAGAGTTCTTGGGCATAAACAACTGTTCATTAGTTTTACCATTCGTTTCAACTGAACAAACTGTTCTATACCAAGAAAATTTTGCTGGAATGTACTCTTTATGGGCCTATTCATTTGCACAGGTTCAATCTTTTTTCAATGAATAAGTAACTTATTTAGGTAAAAAAAAATGGGTTGAGAGTCAAGTGGTTTCATTGAGTCAGATGCAAAAACACTTGAGATGACTTATTTGTGTCTTGTGTACCTCATTGAGTCCATATTTAAAATTTGAACAATGAACCAAATATTTTTTTCAGGTCTTTTTTTTTAGCAGTTTTAATGCTTCCCATCTGTTTTGCTAACATGAACTTGATTTTATAGGTGGCTGTTGAGCTTCCCAACTTGTTTGCCCAAGCAGCTCAATTTGTGATTATCACATATCCGATGTTTGAACTTGGCAGCATTGTTTGACCGTGGACAGGTATGTGTTACCATTTTTCCCTTTCATTTAATAATTTTTTTACAAGCCTTTCATTTGTATTTCAATGTCTTTCTTGTTTTAATTAACTGTTCCTTGAACTTCATTTCCTGACAGGACTATATGAAGCATCAAACCCGCTTTCTTTCACAAAAGCCAACGAAAGTAATGGAGGGATTTTTATAGAAATGTTCTTTCTTAGATTTTAGAAATTTTAATGAATTCAAGATGAAGGCATTTGAGTATTTTCCTTTTGGTTTACTTAGAAGACGGGGGTCAAGGGGGGTATGTCAGCAATTTCAAAACAGGGGTATTTCCAATATTAAGCAAAATGTGAGGTGTATGTATAAAATCATGATTTTTTTAAAAAAATTATTCTTACAGTGACGGCCGTGACCGTAGCTGAAGACCTAATATTTTTAAATAAACAAATACAATAGCGACGGCTACTAGCGATTGTCGTTATAAGTCCTAATATTTTTTTAAAACTAAATACCCTATAGTGACGGCCACTAGCAACTGTCGTTATAAGTCCTACATATAAGGATATTTTTAGGAGTACTTGGCCGTCGATAATACATACAGCGATGGAGCCTTTAGCGACAACCACCAACGACCAAGGTGGCCTAAGGGTGATTCGATAATGACATTTTTAGGAATACTTGGCCGTCGGTCGCTATAGCCCTATTTTACTATAGTGCATAAATCGTCCCCATATATATATATATATATATATATATATATATATATATATATATATATATATGGTGGGGGGGGTGTTCATTCAGAGGCCTTAAAGAGAGCCAAACATTTTTTCAATGTATGGGGTTAAAAGTTTCAGAATGAGCTAATTTTTTGTGAGGATTTTTGGTGAAGAATCGAACAGTCCATGATTCTTCAACTTGTAAAATAGGGGTAGAAGTTTCATAATGAGCCGATTTTTTGTGTAGATGGTCTCTTTATCATAGAGATCATCCTCACAAAAAATCAATCCATTCCGAAACTTTTTACCCATGTTTGGAAAAATATTTGGCAGAATGTTTGGCTCTCTTTAGGGCATCCAAACGCTCTCCTATATATATCTATAACTCCAAGCTGGTGGAGAAAATTTATTTTATGAAATTCAAATAAGGAATGGGCTACATTCAGCACCCTACGTTTTGCCATACATGTTTTGTCCTACATGTTTTAAAAGTTTTGGAATGGGCTAATTTTTTTTCAAGATGATCACTATGATGAGGAGATCATTCTCAGCAAAAACCAGCCCATTCCTAAACTTCTAACCCCATCAAAAGTTATTTACAAAAAATGCATGGTCCACGATTATTTAATTCCTAAATATAGGGCTAAAATTTTTAGAATGGGCTGATTTTCTGTGAGGATGATCTCCTCATCATAAAGATAATCCTCACCAAAAATCAATTCATTCGAAAGTCTCTAACCCATGTAATACAAAACAAGTAAGGCGAAACGTAGGGTAAAAGGTGCCCAACATTTATACATATAGGCTAGCGTTCTTTTGACAACATTCTAGATAACATTCTAGACAACGTTTTGTCTTATACGGCTAAGAAGTTTCGGAATGGACTAATTTTTTGTGAAGATGATCTCTATAGTAAGTAGATCATCCTCACAAAAGATTGGCTAATTTTGAAACTTCTAATCCCATGAAAGTTGTTACAAACTAACAGTAAAAATTGACGGTTCACAATTCATCTTATAAACTAGGGTTAGAAATATCAGAATTGGCTGATTTTTTGTGATGATAATTTTCTCATAATAGATATCATCCTCACAAAAAATCAGCTCATTCTGAAATTTTTAGCCCATGTAAGACAATACTTTTTCTAGAATATTATCTAGGATCTTGTCAAAAGAACACCACCCATATATATATATATATATATATAAAATAAAATTTTCCTTATTTGACTTTAATAAAATTAATTTTCTCCACCAACCTAGAGTTATAAAAGAAAATTTATTTTATGAAAGTCAAATAAGGAAAAAAGAATACGGGTTCCTTTGCTTGCTCAACAAGATAAGGAAAATATTATTTTTTTGGAACTTGAGGTTTTCCATGAAATTTAGAGGGCCGTGGTCTTGGATTGCTAATTTGGTTACCCATTTGAGCTCAACGACTGATTTTATATGTTTAATTGATAAATACACCATAATATGTGAAGATGTTGATCAAGTAAATAATAATTTTGCGAGCAAGTATCACAGACCTGGATTCAAAACCTGATTTCAACCACTTTCAATTCCCATCTTTATTTCTTTTACTTCTTTTTCTTTTTTCTAAATTAAGCTGAACCATTATATTGAAACATGCAAATCGACCCCCAATAATTACAGACAAGCCATTCATTGGAATAAAATAAATAAAATAGTCGTGATAATCTGACTTGGGCACATGGGATACTCAATCGAGTTACCTGACATGACAGGCTTGGAAACCGTAGATCTGCTCTTTTTGGGAACAAAACTACACCCTTTTATGGGGAACTGTAGTCATGTATCCCGAGGAGAGTACATCTACGGCTCTCAAGCCTGTCATGTCAAGAAAGTTGATTGAGTTGCCATGTGCCTAAGTCAGATTATCAGCACTCGAAATCAAATCAGCCTTAGGCCTCCATAAACATACATCAGGTGTGCAAATAAGAGATGGCCTTTTTCCCTAATAGGAAATTTTAAAAGTAGAAGAAAAAGAATAGAAATATCTTATCTCAAAGACTACGACAAAAAATGTTTTTCCAAAACAGGTGTAACGTTTGAACAGCCAAGGGATATATACATATAGGGAAATGTTGCAACAAACATTTTTCAAAACATGGGTTAGAGGTTTTGGAATTGGCTGATTTTTGGTGAGGATAATCTCTACGGTGAGGAGATCATCATCACCAAAATTCAGCTCATTCCAAAACTTCTAACCCCATCAAAAATGGTTTACAAAAAATGGACAGTCCACGATTTTTCAACTTGTAAATTGGGGCACGAGGAGATCATCCTCACCAAAAATCAGCCCATTCCAAAACCTCTAACCCATGTTTTGAAAAATGTTTTGCCAAAATGTTTGTTGTTGAACAGGACCCCTATATATATACATATATTTGTCAGTTGGGATCTGTTGACTCTTAGAAATGACTCACAAAAAAGACACATGATTTTTATGCAAATCAAATAAGGAATGGGCTACCTTCAACAACCTACGTTTTGTAGTAGATGGATTAGAAATTTTGGAATGGGCTGATTTTTCATGCATGTGATCACTATGGTGAGGAGATCATCCTCACCAAAAATCAGCCCATTCCAAAACTTTTAACCCCATCAAAAGTTGTTTACAAAAAAAAAAAAAAAAAAGTCAACGATTATTCAACTTGTAAATATGGGGCTAGAAGTTTCAGAATGGGATGATTTCCGGTGAGGATGATCTCCTCACCATAGAGATAATCCTCACCAAAAGTCAACTGATTCCAAAACCTCTAATCCAGGTAAAACACAACCCATAGGGTGAAACATAAGGTAAAACGTAGGGTGCCCAACATTTCCATATATATATACAATTTAGTGGAGAAAATTTATTTTATGTAAGTCAAATAAGGAAAATGAATACGAGTTCCTTTCCTTGCTCAGCAAGATAAGGAAAAAAAATGGGTATGAGATTCGTTACCAGAATGTGACAAAGGATTTTAAGTTTAATACATTCGCCACCACTGTCGTATTGTTAGATTTTTGGAGAGATTACTTAATGGACTCTCTACTATAGAGTTTTCTTTCATTCCAGCGGAAATTAAATAATTTAGTTATTAAAAAAAATTCTACCTAAATTCTACTCACCTAAACAAAGATTTTGAGGTACCCAAAATAGAATTTCTCACATCTTTTAACTAACCTCAAATTTGCAATTGTAATTGTGGTCCAATTCAATTATTTATGTCAAGAAATGGCAAATAGAGAACAATATATAATTATGGGTATTTTACCAAGATCAGTTCATTGTCAAAGTGAGGAGCTTTTCTCTGGTTAAATCTCCACGAAATATCCTATATACATAAATAACAATAGCAGAATTAACACTTACAATTCAAAATTATGGCGATGTCATCAAAATTTATGTCTAAATCTTTGAAATTGTGAATTTGTTGTTTTCCATTCATCATTTGCATGTCACATATCTAATGGATCACAATTGCCTTTGAAAATTTTAGATAATTCAAAAGATGTTAGAAAGGGTGTTTTATTGTTAAAGTAGGGGGCAATTAGTTTGAAAAAATCCATTAACTGTCTTGTAATGTTATTGCCCAAAAATGGGGGACCATTTAGAAAGTATTGAAAACCCTATATATGTATTTGGGTCCATTAATTAACGAATCTTCCAAAGTTTTCAATGTTAGGGTTAAAAAGACTTCTCAATCTTTTGCCCATCAAGCCAATGAAATTTTAAAAAAAAAAATTATTGACATTGCATAAAGGGGGCATAGCCTCTGATTCAAAACTTAAATAATGAGTGAGGAAAGATACAGTAAGTCTACAATATAGCCCTTGGGAACCAAGAAAGGAAGACTTGCAAACGACAAAAAGAAAATGGTACAATTGATGATCTGTTAAAGCATCAATTCAGCCACATAATACACGTCCATAGTATGTGTTGAATAGAACAACGATCAATCCCCCCTATGGCGTGTTATTATTTGTCCAGTTTTCAGATATATTAGTCATCATCTTTCAATATCCCTACAAGTGTACGTTCTCAAAAAACTTTAGTCTATCATAAATAAAGGTTTATAGAGTGGTCCATCCTTGGATAAATATGTTGATTTAATACATTGGAATAGAGTGTATATTCCTTTTGAGTTTGTAGGCTTGGCATTCATCGACTTTGGGACTTAAATAAGATTTGAATGAAGTTTTTCTAGAATATGTTATGTGGACAAATTGGATGAGAAGTACATATACGACAAATACAGATTTATGGCATTGTCAACCTCTCCAAAGTGTTATTTGGGCATGGAGGGGAATTCTAAAAATGAGATCAGAAATGATGAAAACTTTATCAGAATTGTGGTGGGAAATGAAGAGAAGACTGCCATGTGGACAAGTCCATGGCTTAGTGGGGAGTCTTTGATCGATATATATGGAAATGGAATATTCAATACTTTGATAGCTCAACTAGAGCCAAAGTAAAGGATTTCTATCACACCCCAAATTTTGGGACCGCTCAACACGGCCCATGATCCATGATCTAGCCCAGGACCCTAAACCCAGCTGTAAATATGTGATTTTCAAATCTAAAGATCACCTCTACAAGGACATTCTTTTTTAGGAAGAGATGTGAATGGTCACTCGAAAGATTTTTTTTTTTTTAATTATTTTTTAAATTTGGATACCGATCCACCTAAGATCTAGGTAAGGGTTTGATTAGAGTGAAAGAAAGATGTTAGGCACTTCTCTCACCCTATCATGTTTTCTTGCCTTAGACTCACATAATTTTAGGAAAAGCATAGGCTTTGTGATTATGGGCCCATTCTCATGGAATGAGAAGGGCCCAACTATCAATAGTCTAAAACCAATTTTGTGGTGTGTGAGCAACTTGTGATTAGGGATTAAATATGGTAATTTTATTTTTAAAAGGGGCTTCAACCCCTACGCTTTCGATCAAACTGAAATCCAACCAATCAGAGGTAAGGGAGGGTTGACATTACATCTTAGGGTTTTCTAAATAAAAATTAAAGAAATGAGGGAGAAGAAAGAGATGGTGAGGAGAAAGAGTGAGGTGCAATATATTTTCTTTAACCCACCCTGAGACCTTATTTCCTTATTTCTTCTTCTTCTTCTTCTTCTTAAGTATTTAGTAGAATTATTATGAGTTTTCTTTTAAAGAATACGAAGTTTAAGAAGAGAGTTGAGTAAAGAGAGTTGAGTAAAGAGAGGTTGAGAATTTTTCTTTAGAATTTCTTAGGACTTGAGAGCATGAGCCATGTTTGAGAGGGATGAGGGATGTTTTATAGGTTTCTTGGGTTGCTTTTAGGGTTAGAAATGTCAAAGGTGGAGGATTAAAAGATAATGGCATGAAGTATAAGCATTGAAGGTTTGTCTTTTTTATGTTAGGGAGGAGTATATGTGGAAAGTAGTGCCAATGGATCATTCTTGACCCAAGTGGGTTGATATTTCAACCCATATGGGTTGAGTGTTAAGTAGGGTTAAAGGGTGTGGGTGTTAGTTGAAAGAATGGTTGTGTAAGGGGAGTAGTTGTAGATATTTTGAGAGGGTGGAGGAAATAGTGACAAGTATCCAAAGGGGGTATGGAGGTGTGTGCTAGGTGAGTTGATTAAGAAAAATGGATGTGGGTTGGGTTATTTTGGAGAAAATGATGTGGGTAGGTTATAATATGGGTGTGGGTTGATTTTTTTTTTCTTTAGAGAATGATGATGAGGTTGGGTAGATGGATTTGGGAAGTGAGTGGTGGTTATGACAAGTGTCCCCTTGATTATCAATGGTTGCATGGATCTTGATTGGCTATGATCATGGGTATGGATATGGATATGGATTTGGGTTTAAGCTTGATTAGGTTTGATTTGAATGTGGTTTTGACTTGGTGAGGGCTTAGATTTTAGCATTGGTTTGAGTCTAAGGTTAGAGTTGGGTTGCATTGGCTTGAGTTAGGTTAGGTTAAGATATTGGCTAGGGCTTAGCTTGTTTTAGGATGAGGTTAAAATGAGATTTCGAGGGTTGAAGATTAGTGGGTCTTGAGTGGGTTTAGAATGTGTCCGAGTTCAGGATTAAAAGGGTAAAAAGTTGAGAAGTTGGTGGGTCTAGAAGGCCTTACTGTTGGTCCATGAGGCCTTTATGGGTCCTAAGACCTTTCGATTTGACCAAAATACTGAATTTCAAAAAGTTGAGCTTTTAGGTCCGTTGACAGATTTTGTTGGAAAAAAAAAGTAATTTTGTTGGATCCTTTCAAATGGGAGCCCATTCAAATTAGGGTGTCTACAACTACCACTTTTTGTATAGTTGCATGTAAAGATTTGCAAAGAATAGACTGAACCCCTGTTTGTTCGGATTCGAAATTTTTTGTTAAGAACATGAACTCAAAATATCGAATGGATTGATGATTTTTTCTATTCTCAAATGATATCCATATGCAATTTGCGACGTTGGTTTCAGCGCTTTCCTACAGATTCCTGCTTTCAAGGTTGATCATCCATTGAACTTGGCTATAGTGGAGTGGTGGTTCTTGGTGACGCACTCTTTTTACATGTTGGAGGCGGGGATCAACATTCAACCTTCAAATTTTGTTGCGATTACAAGCATCGTGATGGACGGAGAGCCTGTACCCCCGTCCCTACTAACCATCCCCATGGTGGACGAGTTATTGGGTATCGAGAGAGTCTTTGCCTCCATGGTAGGGAAGATGGGTAGAGTCATCACGAAGATTTTGATAGGTTCCTACGCGTTGAGGGAGAGGACAGGGATTTTCATACTTATAGAAAGAGATCGGCTCGTTTTGGTGTTGATGACTTTGATTTCGTCTACTGCATATGCTTCCTCCTCTTGATCTACAGCTACTTCTTCTTTGAGGATGACTCTTCGATCTCAACCATTTTTTTTCTGTGATACGGGACATCGATCACATTGACGACTTTGATTGGGGGAGTCTGATCTACAACACCCTCATTGTGGGCCTAAATCGAGTAGCTGAGAAGATTACTACACCCCGTGGAGTAGAGATTACAACATACCTCTTCTAAAAATTCATTGAGGTAAGATCGTGCATCTTGTTCCCTTTTTACTTTCTTTTTTTTCTATTTCACTTTTCTAACATCTATCATATTCTTCCAGATATTCGTTCATGTATATTTCCCTTTCTACCTATTGACACGATGTCACCCTCATAAGGGTTATCCTTTGGGTGACTTTTGGGCAACCCGGGATGTTAGGATGATTCGGAGTAGCCTTCGGAGTGCTCACGCTGACATCGATCGATTTCGCCTTCGAGATATGAGTAATCATAACCTTTGTCTCTGTTATTTTGACTTGAAGTTCTCTCTACTTGTAGTCTAATTTTTTTCTTTTGAATATCTTTTCCATTACTCTATGAGACTTCCCCCGCATGGTGATTGGGAGGCAAGAGGTGAAGAATGCATATCGTCGTAACACCAAAAGATTGCATTACTCCCACTTCATCAACGAGTAGTACTACACATTTTACCTGGGGGCATCTGTTCTTTTAGCACGATGAAAGCATTCGTATCCCTACCGCACCACCTAGGCCCATCTCTAGGGTTATGACGGTGGATGAGTATCTAGTCCAAAATAGGGGCATAGATGATATTAGACTAGTGAGGGATGGTGACTTTCTGGCTTGATTCAGAAAGGTATCCATTGGGTGCATTATGCCCGTTGTCACTGTTCGAGTCGAGGTCACTAAGATTTGAGGGGTCCTAATTTAAGAGTATGCCATCACAGTATAAGTTTTGTTCCCTGTCTTCTTTCTCTATGACTTTCTATTTATAACTGTTCTTAGTGTTTATCTATTTATGATCTCATGCCAATGATCTTTGTCGCCTTCGAGAGCATTACTACATCATCAAGGCATAAGCTATCCGATCCATGGAGATAGAAAATTGGTGAAGGCATCCTAGGCTGAGTTAGAGTCCCAAGCTACTCAGATTGAGGAACAAGCGGCCCGCATCAAGGAGCAGGCAACTCACATCCATGAATTGGAGCTAGAGATGGCCATGTAGGAGTCCCACCTGTAGACCAAGATTGTATGTCTTTATTCCCTTATCTTGTGTAGATCATAGCTAGTTATCACCTGTTTTGATTTGTTCTTCTTGTGATTGTTTCAAGACTATCATCGACTTCGGGCAGTGCGAGCACCTCAACCTGTCCTCCAACACCTCCTCAGGTAAAAAAGTTACTTTAGTTATTCCATTTCATATTCTATACCTTTACTTAAATTTTTTTACTTTTCTTTTCAGAAATCTCCTTTTGATGGACAATCTGTTCCAAGCGTTGATTTTCTTACGAGGACGACTGAGCAAGATGCTCCCTTGGATGCCGACGTTTTCTTCACGGACTCTGATGGCTCATTGCGGATGCATGATCTACCCTCTTCCAGGGTCTCCGACTTTGGTGCTGTGGTCGGCTCCTCCTTAGGAGCAATCTTAGAAACTCAAAGCACTAGAGATGAGGCTAGACCCCCCCCCCCAGCCTGACGCTTGATGTACCTTGTATAGACATTTATCTACCTTGTATTAGTTTCAAACTTTATTATGTAAACATTAAAATTTTGTATATATTCATGTTTCGCATTTCTCATTATCTGGTGCATTGATTTAACTATGTGTGAGTGATTCGAGCCTCAATAGACCTTCACAAAGTGATATTAACCATTAGGGCCTCCATAGGCCCGACAAGGGGTTGTGAGTCTAAAAATGGGCAAAGGTAGCAATTGAGGTCTAATAGACTTCTTGAGAGTGTTCTTGAGTGAATTGAGTCCTTGTGGGGTCGGGGGCCCAATGGTAAGTGACTTAGATGGGGTGTATGGTTGTGGGCTTCAATGGCCCACTATGGTATGATAGTAGTGCCCAAGGCTTCAAAAAGCCTCAATTTGAACAAAAAGATAGTGGTAGGCCCCGAAGGGCCCAAATTCAATTATCGAGGACTCGTATGCCTAACATGGTTCAGAAAAAGATTAAGACCTCTCAAAAGTTTTGTTAGCGTATAATGAATAAAAGAAGGCCCTGAACAGTTTCTATACGAGTCTAAGGCCCCGAGACATGAGACGAGTGTCCCAGTCACCCTGGACCTACAAATGACGACCAAAATATGAAGTAGTGAGACAAACTAAGTCCCTTGGGCCTAGGAACCTCTGATCCATGCTTCAAGCACGGACAATGTTACTAATACTTCATCTGTGCTATAAGCATGGATAGGTTTAATTTGATGTCATCCGTACTATTAGTACAGTTGAGTCTGCCTCTGACTTATTCATGTTTAGACCATGGACCAGCATGATTTCCATCCTCTAAAAGTTGTTGCAGATCTGGTTATGCCCTAAAACCCATTTTCACGTTTTTACTACCTCTTTTTATACTTTTTGCAAATTCTTGCTCCCCTTTTCCCCAAGGATTCTTTCCAAAACTCTATGGAGATGGTCCCTACTCTTCCTAACTTTAAAAGTTATAGCATTATTGATCCATTTTTAAAGAGTTGGGTGAAGTGTATGAGCAATGAAGAGAAGGCTCAATGGTGTTTGAACAAGTTGGGGTTCACTCTCTTATGCCTAAGGTCCCATTATATTGGAGCTTAATCGAGGTAGTAGTAGGGTGTTGGATTCCCAAGCTCAATATTTTTTTCTTTGGGGGGCATGAAATGACTCCCACCATTAAAGAGTTTGAGGTGTTCTTAGGGCTTGAACTATCAGGTGCAATAATAGTTTTGCATCTACAGGATGGTTATCGAGGTGAGGCTTCCAAATTCTTTGGAGTAAATTGAAATTTTTTGAAGATTCCAGGCGATGGGTCGGTGTTGAAGACAATATCCAAATATTTCTTGATCAAACGTCTTTCGGATTCATTAAGGCCATTGGTTCGATTCAATACTTTTACTTTGATGGTGGTAAGTTAATTCTCACGACGTGCTCATCCGATTGTGAGCAGACTTTCTGAGGGTGTGCCCCACTCTTCTAGGTAAACTCAATTTAAGCGTAAATTCAAAATATTGAATTAATAATTTTCATGAGTTTAGAATGTTTACATTTCTTTTTTGTAGTTTTGGTTTAGGATCACATGGCCTCAACTGAAGCGGTTAACAGTCCGTTCTATGTCAATGTCAATCTCATACTTATGATGTCTATGCAAGATGTTCCTATATTCTCGGGTGGAAAAGAGGAATTGTATGTCTTCATTTGTAACCTTAATGATGACGTAGTAAGATGGGTTGGTACATTCCAACCCCGAGGGTCTTCCATGATTACTTTTAATGGAACCCGTTTTCTTGTATTGATCGGTCTTCATGGAGCTACTCACTATGTACCACTTTGGGTTCTTCGACAATTTGGTTGTGATCAAGGCGTACTCATTCCCGAAAACTTTGGCGAGTTGGTCCGCCATTTGTTTTCAACTTCACCTTTAATCATACTTTTGAGTGGATTCGTGAAAGAGTAGGGGCGAGTAAAGGTTTTGAGTTAACCTGTCTTTTCAGCACACTTATTCTCGGTGTATATGCAATGGATTCGAGACCTCATCTCAAGGAGCCAATCTGTATCAACAGTGCCACAAGTATGCCTTGGTACTTCCTCTTTTTTTGATTATCGAGATTGAATGGAAGAGACTCAAACTGATCATCATCGAATCTAGGCCATTTGGCTCAAATTCAATAAAATGATGTAGATAGATCGCTCGATTAACATCAGAGCTTGCACTCTCAAGATTTTGGTGATAGTGACGAAGTGACTAGGCTTCGAGTTGAAGATGCTAATTTGGGGGTGAGGCTTTCCAAAAGTTTTCATCTTGATGACTTTGCAGCATATTTGGTGAGCCGTGATGTTTCGTATGTTAAGAGAATGATGATTGGTCAAGTTGCTCGGATCCATGCCTTGGAAGAGCATCTTGACTCCTTTTTTATTTCTTGTCATGTTGTTTGACGGGTTGAATGTTGTGCTCCTATTCTTTTTGTATTTTCTTTTCATTATCTGAATATAATGTAAAACATTTAAAAATGTAATGCAAAGAAAATAGATTTTGTATTTACTTGGCCTCAGGTATAACTATGGTTTTGAAAACACAAAGTTTTGTTGAATAAGTCTTAGGTTTTTCATTATCAGCCAAAATAGTAGTTTTTGAAAATGTTGGGAGTTTTGCAAATTGTCTTAAATTAAATGAAAATGATAAATTTAGAGTTTGCAAAATATTTAGTTAGGACGGTCTTGGTGTTTTTGCCAACCATAGTGGATATAAGCATCGATTGCTCTTTTGGTCCCATTAAAGTCATTCCTACTGCCCCAATACTAGAAGAAGATCATCTATTTGGGACTCGGGATTTCTAAGAAAATTTCATTGTTCATATTTTATACTTTTGCGGGCCAAGAGTTCTTTTTATTATTTATGTTTTCCTTTTTTTTCTTTTCCTATATTATCCCTGGTGCTAATTACAGTTTTCACCAGACCTAGTTTCCACATTTTTACGCATTGACGCCATTTTCAGGTTTTTATCGTGTCAGTAGCTTCGACCTTGTCATACTCTAATTCTTTTACTCATGGCGCCCTTTTGGATTTTCACTATGCCATTTCAAGCTATACTATTTTTTTCTACATTACAATTTTATGATTGAGATTTATATGTCTATGTGGCTTGCTGACTCAAATTGAGATATAGGATGAACAATTCTATTCTTGTATTGACATTATTTCTCGAGTAATTGATCTAGATTCCTCTTTCAAATTTTTCTGACGACTTCTCGTGATTCAATAACTCAAGTTGAGTTGCGAAAACAACATTTCTACGCTTCAAAACACTCTTTTTTTAATATTCGATCGGATTTTGCTCTCGACTCATTCAACCACTAATGAGACTAAAGATCTGAATTGAGTCACAAGATCAATAATGTCCTCGTGTAATATTATCGTTGTTATGATGATGCCTTAAACCATTCCCTGATCTAAAAGAACTTTTAGTCAAACGAAACGTTGTCTAAGGTTATGGGTAATGGAAGTAATATGGATTCATCTAGCTCGGTTCTTCATCCTCATCTTCAACTTCGGTAAGTTATATGGATTCATTGGCAAAATTCCTCTTCAATGGCTCAAAATTTGACAATGAATGTTCAACTAGATGGTCATTTATGGCCTATCCCTTATTGGCTTTCTATGTGACATAGGTGATGTCAAACTCAAATAAGAGTAGTTGACATTTTGTAGTGTGACCTGTTAACACTGGTTTCTCGAAGACATATTTTAAAGGGTCCATTCGAGTGATAAGCATTGTTGAATAACTGAGCAGGTAATGACGTAATCGTTGAAAAACTCAAACTAATACACAACAAATCTTCTCGAGTATTAAATATTTCGTTTCGTACTTGGTGAACTTCTTGTTGAGGTAGTAAATAGCTTGATCCTTTCGACCCGACTTATCATGTTATCCTAATATGTAACCTATTTGACTTTTTTTGTATTGAGATATACATCAGCAGAGGTCGTCTTAGTGTGGAAGGGACCAAGATTGGCAAGTTGAGTAGATATTGCTTAATCTTGTTGAATTCTTCTTAGCAATCTTCATTCCATTTTTTCGGTACATCTTTTCTGAATAGCTTGTAGATTGGTTTACATATGGATGTGAGCTAGACAATGAACCGACTGATGTATTATATTCTACCCAAAAAACTCTAACATCCTTCTCTAATATAGATGCCTTCTGTAAACACCCCATTTTTGCATCCGCCTGATTAATCAACTCGTCAACCCGATCGCAAGGATTCCCAATGATGGATGTGTATTCCATTGCTTTACTTTGTTACCAGATTTGTTTCAGAAATCCAGATGAGGTATCTCGAATTGACAAAACCTTAGAAACCACGCTACGCTAGGAAAGTACGACCCCAGAAACATAGAAATCATCATCTTGCAGACCAAAAAGAAGCTTCACGATAAAAATCACTAAAAATTACCAAAATACCCCTAACCTCAAAACAACCTTAGAGCCTACGTTACGCTTAGGAAAACCCATTCGAACACATAAAATGACAAATCGGAACCAAATAAATCATTTCACCAATTTTAACAGAATTTAACAAAATTACGAAAATGCCCCTCATAAAGTTCACAATCATTTCACATAAAAATTTTCATAAATGACACAAACCAACATTCTCATTGAATTCCTTACGAAAAAATGATTCTAAAACATCCTAAAACATTAAAAATTGACTTAAAACGTGAAAAGTCCTCTCCGGGGGCAAAATGGTAATTTCACAATTTTCATAATTAAAAAATTCGAAATTAATAAATAAAACATTAAATAATTAAATTTAAACATTAATGAAATTAATTTAAAATTTTGAACCTAAAAAATCGATTAATCGGACTCTCAGGCAAAATTGTTGAGGGTTCGTGGGATATTTCTTTAAGGACCCCTCCATTTGGGGGTCCAAAGAATTAAAGATATTTTAGAGGGGGGATCTCCCAAAATTAAAAGTAAATCAAGAAAGACTGAAGTCAAGGTATTAAAGTCAATCAAGTGAGACTGAAGTCAAAATTAAAGTCAATTAAGCAAGACTGAAGTCAAAATATTAAAAGTCAATCAAGTAAGACTAAAGTCAAAACATTAAAAGTCAATCAAATAAGACCAAAAGTCATAATAGAATTATAATTGATTAATAACTCTATCTAATAGAGTTCTAACTTAAAAATAATTCTACCTAAAACAATTCTAATTAAAACATAATTCTACCTAAAACAAGTCAAATTAAAACACAACTCTAATTAAAAGATCTCTAATTAAATACTAACTCTAGCCAAATCAACCCCTAAAAACATCTATAAATAGAGGTGCTCACACCCTATTTTCGTATCAAATTATAAACCCTAAGAGAAGTAGGTCTAGAAGCTCCCCTAGCCCCCCATAAACCCTAGTTTTGGAGCCTCAACTCCTTAGCTAACATCCCTCCTTCAATTTTAGTCTAGAAAACACCCAAAAGCCTTCTAAAAGCACCCTCAAATCCACAACGAAATTGAAGAGTTCAGATTCAAAAACAAGGAGATACCTTGCCTCGGAGATCCGAAGTCAAATCCGGAAGCAGAACGAAGTAAGGGAGCACGGTACAAGGAGTTCTTTTTGTCAGATCTGAGGGAACCAAGTCCTTGCCATCGGAAAGGTAAACCTTTTATTTTTATTTATTTTCTTATCTAGGTTTTAGCAATGTAATTTACTTGGGAATTTAGTAGAGACCGGCTTTGGCCGGGCGGGGTTGGTGCCTAACACCTTCCAACCCCGTAACTTGATCCCCGAATTCAGTTTTTTTTTGTTTTAGATTAGTTTTTATCCGTTTAGAGTCATTGATCGGTTCCTAGACCGTAATAACTAGGTGGCGACTCCCAAACCTCAAGGGTCAAAAGCGGATCCGCGCACCCCGCGGATCGAGGGCGCTTTCAGTGGCGACTCCACTGGGGACTATTGAGGATCAAACTTGAAAAACCCCAGATTTATTCGTTCTCCGATTCGTTCTAATCAGTTTTCTCCAAAATTCATTCATTCCTTTGCCAGTTTTGTTCAGTCTCCGCCAAAGGTTATCTTGAATTTTGCTCAGTTGCCGCCAAGGGTTATCTTGGATTTTGCTCAGTTGCCGCCAAGGGTTATCTTGGATTTTGCTCAGTTTCCGCCAAGGGTTATCTTGGATTTTGCTCAGTTGCCGCCAAGGGTTAACTTGGATTTTGCTCAGATTCCGCCAAGGGTTATCTTGGATTTTGCTCAGTTGCCGCCAAGGGTTATCTTGGATTTTGCTCAGTTTCCGCCAAGGGTTATCTTGGATTTTGCTCAGTTGCCGCCAAGGGTTATCTTGGATTTTGCTCAGTCTCCGCCAAGGGTTATCTTGGATTTTGCTCAGTCTCCGCGAAGGGTTATCTTGGATTATGCTCAGATACCGCCGAGGGTTTTCTCGGAATTATGCTCAGATACCGCCGAGGGTTTTCTCGGAACTATGCTCAGATACCGCCGAGGGTTTTCTCGGAATTATGCTCAGATACCGCCGAGGGTTTTCTCGGAACTATGCTCAGATACCGCCGAGGGTTTTCTCGGAATTATGCTCAGATACCGCCGAGGGTTTTCTCGGAACTATGCTCAGATACCGCCGAGGGTTTTCTCGGAACTATGCTCAGATACCGCCGAGGGTTTTCTCGGAATTATGCTCAGATACCGCCGAGGGTTTTCTCGGAACTATGCTCAGATACCGCCCAGGGTTATCTTGGAACTATGCTCAGATACCGCCGAGGGTTTTCTCGGAACTATGCTTTCTCGGAACTATGCTCAGATGCCGCCGAGGGTTTTCTCGGAACTATGCTCAGATACCGCCGAGGGTTTTCTCGGAATTATGCTCAGATACCGCCGAGGGTTTTCTCGGAACTATGCTCAGATGCCGCCGAGGGTTTTCTCAGGAACTATGCTCAGATTATATTCAAATTATGCTCAGTTTATATTCAAATTATGCTCAGTTTATACTCAGATTATGCTAAATTTATGCTCAGGTTTTACTTAGTTTCACACAGTGCACACACTTGCACATTTGCATTTTTTAGTCAGGGAGAATTTTCTAAAATTCAAGGATCTGACACCGTCAGTGAGAGTTTGCGCTCAAAGACCTGACAACCTTTTAATTCGGGGAGAGCTTTACCCTCAAGGATCCGAACACCCTGACGAATTGCTAAATCAGGCTGCAAAATGAACCGTCACTAGCTTTGGCATTCAGATATCGCACTATCTACCAAAATAGATTTGCTATCTAGTTTGCTTCAACCCTCTGCCAAAGAGGGGCATCTGTAGACACCCCATTTTTGCATCCGCCTGATTAATCAACTCGTCAACCCGATCGCAAGGATTCCCAATGATGGATGTGTATTCCATTGCTTTACTTTGTTACCAGATTTGTTTCAGAAATCCAGATGAGGTATCTCGAATTGACAAAACCTTAGAAACCACGCTACGCTAGGAAAGTACGACCCTAGAAACATAGAAATCATCATCTTGCAGACCAAAAAGAAGCTTTACGATAAAAATCACTAAAAATTATCAAATTACCAAAATACCCCTAACCTCAAAACAACCTTAGAGCCTACGTTACGCTTAGGAAAACCCATTCGAACACATAAAATGACAAATTGGAACCAAATAAATCATTTCACCAATTTTAACAGAATTTGACAAAATTACGAAAATGCCCCTCATAAAGTTCACAACCATTTCACACAAAAAATTTCATAAATAACAAAAACTAATATTTCCATTGAATTCCTTACGAAAAACCGATTCTAAAACATCGTAGAACATTAAAAACCGACTTAAAATGTGAAAAGTCCTCTCCGGGGGCAAAACGGTAATTTCACAATTTTCATGATAAAAAATTCCGAAATTAATAAATAAAACATTAAATAATTAAATTTAAACATTAATGAAATTACTTTAAAATTTTGAACCTAAAAAATCGATCAATCGGACTCTCAGGCAAAATTGTTGAGGGTTCGTGGGATATTTCTTTAAGGACCCCTCCATTTGGGGGTCCAAAGAATTAAAGAAATAATGGAAGAGGGTTCTCCAAAAATCAAAGTAAATCAAGCAAGACTAAGGTCAAGGTATTAAAGTCAATCAAGTGAGACTAAAGTCAAAATTAAAGTCAATTAAACAAGACTGAAGTCAAGATATTAAAAGTCAATCAATTAAGACTGAAGTCAAAACATTAAAAGTCAATCAAATAAGACCAAAAGTCATAATAGAATTCTAATTAAATAATAACTCTATCTAATAGAGTTCTAACTTAAAAACAATTCTACCTAAAACAATTTGAATTAAAACACAATTCTACCTAAAATAATTCTAATTAAAACATAATTCTACCTAAAACAAGTCAAATTAAAACACAACTCTAATTAAAAGATTTCTAATTAAACACTAACTCTATCCAAATCAACCCCTAAAAAACATCTATAAATAGAGGTGCTCACACCCTATTTTCGTATCAAATTATAAACCCTAAGAGAAGTAGGTCTAGAAGCTCCCCTAGCCCCCCATAAACCCTAGTTTTGGAGCCCCAACTCTTTAACTAACATCCCTCCTTCAATTTTAGTCTAGAAAACACCCAAAAGCCTTCTAAAAACACTCCCAAATCCGCAACAAACTTGAAGAGTTCAGATTCAAAAACAAGGAGATACCTTGTCTCGGAGATCCGAAGTCAAATCCGGAAACAGAACGAAGCAAGGGAACACGGTACAAGGAGCCCTTTTTGTCAGATCTGAGGGAGTAAAGTCCTTGCATCGGAAAGGTATTTTTTTTTATTTTCTATTTTTATCTAGGTTTTAGCAATGTAATTTACTTGGGAATTTAGTAGAGACCGGCTTTGGCCGGGCGAGATTGGTGCCTAACACCTTTCAATCCCGTAACATGATCCCCGAATTCAGTTTTCTTGGTTTTAGATTAGTTTTTATCCGTTTAGAGTCATTGAACGGTTCCTAGACCGTAATAACTAGGTGGCGACTCCCAAACCTTAAGGGTCAAAAGCGGGTCCACGCACCCCGCGGATCGAGGGCGCTTTCAGTGGCGACTCCGCTGGGGACTATTGAGGATCAAACTTGAAAAACCCCAAGTATGGGAGCATTGCCAAGATGACCTAGTTTTTTTTTATTATTTAGTTGGATTTATTTTATTTATTTTTTCTGTTTATTTATTTATTTTTGTCTTGATTGTAGATGCTTTTGGGTATTGCATTTTTTTTTTCTCAATTAAGGATCACTTTTTGATGACCCATAAATAATGAAAGATTCAAATTGATGGAATGATGAAGGTTGGACAGAAATATTAAAACGTTTTTAGAGAATATTCTAGTGAGAATTAAGTCTGAGAGCCTCTTAATAAAACATAGATCTCGTCGAGTAGATTAATTTAGAATCTGAGTTCACTCAATTTCGTTATCGGAAGCCTTAGATATCACCGATGCAAGTTCAATCTGTAAATCTGGAATTATTTCTGAATGAAAGTTGGGACAGCAACATTAAAATTTTTTTACAGAATATTCTAGTGAGAATTAAGTCTGGGAACCTCTTAATAAAACGTAGATCTCATCGATTAGATTAATTTAGAACTTGAGTTCACTCAATTTCGTTATCAGAAGCCTTAGATATCATCGATGCAAGTTCAATATGTAAATCTGGAATTATTTCTGAATGAAAGTTGGGACAGCAATGTTAAAACTTTTTTACAGAACATTCTAGTGAGAATTAAATCTTGGAATCTCTTAATAAAATGTAAATCTCATCGAGTAGATTAATTTAGAACTTGATTTCACTCAATTTCGTTATCGGAAGCCTTAGATATCATCGATGCAAGTTCAATCTGTAAATCTGGAATTTTTTCTGAATGAAAGTTGGGACAGCAACGTTAAAACGTTTTTACAGAACATTCTGGTGAGAACTAAGTCTGGACACATATTACTAAAATGTAGATCTCATCGAGTAAATTAATTTAGAACTTGAGTTCACTCGATTTCGTTATCGAGAGCCTTAGATATCATCGATGCAAGTTCAGATTGTATTTTCCTAATTCACAGAAAATCTGAATTTATCTAATGTTGGCACAATTAATGTTCTTGAGAGTGAGCTCATCTCAACCATTGTCATTCTATTATCAATATAACACCTATTGGAATCTCGATTTATTTTGGATCACCTAAAAGTGATCATTGATTGGACTTTAAAAATTATAAAAATTGTGCCTATTGCGATGATTAGATCTAATTAATTATTATAGGCCCTTATTTATTAATTGATTTGCTAATTGATGAATGCTAGAGATGTGCACGTTTAAAGCTTGAATTAAACCATATGAGTATGTTCCTGATCGATGTTTGCTTGCACTTGTATGATTTAATATCCTCTCTTGATTGGCTTGATTGGGCCATGGACCCATTTGTTTGAAAATGCCCCGGGCACACCCCACCTTACTTTGCACACACCACATGCACGTTTACCGCTTTACTCACTTACACGTCCCATTTAGCCAACGTGGCACTAGTGCGTGGCCCGGTCTCTTCGGAGATGCGACGTCATTCATGAAACCCACAACTCCAGTCACGTACCTTAGGGTATATCGAACTGGGGCATCAATACCGTCTGATCAGGTGATTCTGAGAGACATATTGATGTACCCAGGCTGGGGTGACCTGAGCCTTTGTCCTATTGTAAACCACACAGTCACATGTCTCGATTGCCAACGTAGTACTAGTACGTGGTCGGTCCCCTCGTGGGATGCCAAACCATTTATGAAAGCTACAACTCTTGACTCGTACCCGTAGGTATAAAAGGTAATCTAAGTATATCAATTGCACTTCTTGGTCAAAACCGGTGCCTAAGCAAGATCTTGCCCCGCTGTACCCTACTGTACGAGGGGGATAGACTACGTCTATTCTAGACGAGAGGTATTTAAGTGGGCCCTTGCTCAGCATTGTGCGCCACCTCTCAACTGGAGATCGAACTGGCTATTTTTGGCTTCAGAGAAGTGAATTGAGGTTTTAGATTATCACCTATACGGTATATCAAACCAAGTCACCACGTATCGAAAGGTATATAGGTGTGCTTGGGCAAGGGTGGCCAGATAAAAATGCATTGCACGTAGTAAGCCTAGAGTCTAGAAACCTTACTCATAGGTCACGACTCGAACTTATCGTGGGTGTTCCCGGGTTGTTTATTGAATGAATGCCTGTTGTTGGATGAATGTTTGTGAGTGATATGAATGTTGAGATCAAAGTGCATGATTGTCCTCAAGGATTAAAGAAATTTTATTTTTGAAAATTAAAATGGGTGCACCAACTTAATATAGAATCCATTCTTTTACAATAATGACCCAGTCCATCCCGATCCAACAGTCCTGATGGACCGGACCACTTAAATCGAAATAGAAATCAAATTTTCAAAGAAGAAAAATAGTTTACAAAGGCAAAGTATTTCCCAGAAAAAATATTTTCCAAAAGAAGTGTTTTCCAGAAAAAAAAACGTTATTCTCTAGAAAATAATGTTTTCTAAGAAAAAAATGTTTTCTAGAAAATGTTTTTCATAAGAACAAGATTTTCCAAGAGAAAATGTTTTCCAAGTAAAAACTATTTTTCAAAGAAAAAATAGTTTCCAAAAGAAAAGAAAATGAAGGAAAAATGATTTACAAAAGATATATATTTGCATGAAAAATTATTGAAATATGTTTGAAGTTGTTATTCAATGAAAACATTATTTGTCAATATTTTTCAAGAGTGCAGTAAAATTATTTTTCTTCTGAATAATCATTAAATGGATGAACTTTTTAATAGATTGATGCACAAAATTCAATAAAATCTCAGGGTTCATTTAAAATGTTATCAAGGGGGTGACATTGAAATTGGTTAAATTCATCTTCAAAGAGGTTTAAGGGTTATCATTGTATCTAAGCTCAATCGTCCATCGTCTAGGTAGGGTTGTAAATCCGATCAGTTAGAGTAAACGTCAATATCAAGTCAACAGTCAGAAATGACCTCAAAATTTTTCAACATCATCCAATTGTTCTTTGAAAATCATAGTGCTTCAATCCTACCGGTTGTAAGTAATGTCTCAGTTCTCATCAAACTCGTGTGGGTACTTGTCTTAAGTTTTCATGAGTCATTTGGGTTAGCTCGAGTCCTTTTTTCCAGCAAGGTCATATCTTCCTTAGATTGAGTCTACTCTTTCCTATTGAGTCAAGTTAGTTCATCGAATTTATAGAGGTGTCTGTCGTCCCTTCTGAATTGATCGTACAAAAGAAATTTTTGAATATCTCGAGCGCATTAACGAATTAACTAATAATCTAGCTTCAAAGACAAGAAGATAAGAGTCGGGCTCAAGAAAGCAAAGGTCATTGACCTCGGAACAGAAATAAATTCCTAAAGAGATTCAAATAGAAACCATCTTATCTCTAGAGGAACACAAGGGGATAATGAATTTTCTCAGAAATTTCAAAAGACTTGTTCGTGTGATCATATGAGGGTATGTTAGGTACAAGCTTGAGTGTTGTTCAACATGGACTAGATACTTGTCTATATCAATGGAATCAAAGAAGATGTTATAAAATATATCAGCACTATCCTTACTACATCTTGAATTGCAAATCATATATTATCAATCGATATGGGGATACCTTTTGAATGGGTCGTACTTCAAAGCTTAAATCATTACTCCGTGTTCAAAGTTCAAGATCCGGCATCACACATTATCTCTCTACCGTCCTCAGATTAATGAAAGGTTGAAGCAGCTAGTAAAAAATCTCAAAACAATCATCAGGAAAATGAGTCAATAACATCGACATTGGTCAGAAAAATTATCATTCACGCTGTGGACATATCGAACTCTAATTCGATCCTCTATTGGAGTTATTCTCTACTCCTTAGTGTATGGCATGGAAGCAATCTTACCAGTTGAAATGAAAATTTCGTCTCTCAGGGTCTTTTTTAGAAAATCATTTGTTAGAAACAGATTGGGTTCGTCAGCAGTATGAAGAATTAAACTTGATCGAAGAAAACGAGTTAAAGCCCTGTACCACGTGCAAGCTTATCTAAGAAGAGTCACCTGCGCATTTGACAAAAAGGTCAAAGCTCATCATTTACAAGTCAAGGATTTAACTATCAGACTTCAAAGAAAATTGAACACTCCTCCTCGACTATAGGAGAAAATCTGAACCCAATTGGAGAAATTCATTCATTAAGGAAATACTGTCTGGAAAAGTCATCAGACTTCAAGATCATGATGGAAGTGAACTACCAGAGTCAACAAGCCTTGATCGGATCAAATGGTACTACATTTAAGGAGGTCATCTTTGGCCGAATCAATTTTCCTGCTACCCAGTTCATTATCTCCTTTCTTAGCCCTTTGCAGCCTTTTCAAAAAAAATGATGCCTTTTTCTTTCTCAGCCCGATCACCTAACCTAGGGGAGGGAAGTTCGAACTACGTCTTGGTCTGATCCTAAAATTCTGGGGTACGTAGGCAACTTGAGAAGTTACTTTAGGCCCGACCACATCAAAATAAAAAAAAAATCTATTTCCCCACACAAAAAATCAAAAAAAATAAAAAAAAAAAATTCAAAAGAGAAAGAAATATCATCCAAAATGGGGAAGAAAATTTAAAGAAAAAGAAATAATTTAAAAGGAAATGCCACACAAGGGGCATTTGGGTTTTTGAGCCTCAAAATTCCTTTCTTTTTACCCAGTCCCAAGCCTACCTATAAAAGTCCTCCTAAGTACCGTGTGAAAAGTCAAGGAGGGTGGCAAAGCATGATCAGACAGTAAATTCTAGAAATTCAAAGGAGAAGAAAAAGATAAGTGAAAATACCTGCTAAGTTGAAAACCCGAAAAGGGGGACTTAGGCAAAAATTAAGGCAAGCTCGCAAGGTTGAAAATCTGAAAGGACAACTTTGGCGACAATTAGAGCAAAGAAAAAGAGAAAAGCTCGCTAGATCGAAAACCTGAAAAGGCGATCTAGGCAAAAGCTAGAGCAAGCTCGCTAGATTGAAAACCTGAAAAGGCGATCTAGGCAAAAGTTAGAGCAACAAAGAAAAACAGAAGAAAATCCCAAGCTGAGAGCGGTCCGAGCTAAAACATCAGAAGTCCGAATAATCAAGTTCAATACTTAGCTTAAACCCGGCATAGACTCAGAAGCCACAAGTATCTTGTCTACGATCGATCTGAAAATGTTTACTACCCCAAGTGAACCAAGGGAGATAAGGGTGAATTCTATGATGAATTTCGAAAGGAAATAATTTTGTACTCTTGAGCCTGACTCAAAACCTTCAATAAAATTAATCAAAATTAAAAGTTGAGTCTTTATTGCGTTTGTGGTAATCAATTATTTCAAACCTTCATACAAGGGGCATTTTCTTTCTTTTGTTAATGTAACTTTTCCCCCTTATACTAGGGGCATTTTTTTATGATGTGTTCAATTATTTTCAAGGCCATGGTCATTGTCAAACTAGGGGCATTTTGTCTTCAAGCAATGTTAATCCTAAAAAATAATAGGAACCCCAAAGTAAGGTTACCCTCTTGATAACAGTTCTTTCGAAAAACGTTTGAGGTTCAAAAGAAATAAAAACTCAGGTTTTAAATTCATAAAACTTTTTGATAAATCCTTGAGGTTCAAACAAAAGCATATTGGATCTCACATAGGAGATATAACATTCTTTCGTTCTCCAGATTCTTTTCCAGATTCAATCATTCTTGGAATCAATCATTTCTCTTCCAGATTCATTATCTTCCAGATTTATTCGTTCTCCGATTCGTTCTAATCAGTTTTCTCCAAAATTCATTCATTCCTTTGCCAGTTTTGTTCAGTCTCCGCCAAGGGTTATCTTGAATTTTGCTCAGTTGCCGCCAAGGGTTATCTTGGATTTTGCTCAGTTTCCGCCAAGGGTTATCTTGGATTTTGCTCAGTTGCCGCCAAGGGTTATCTTGGATTTTGCTCAGTTGCCGCCAAGGGTTAACTTGGATTTTGCTCAGATTCCGCCAAGGGTTATCTTGGATTTTGCTCAGTTGCCGCCAAGGGTTATCTTGGATTTTGCTCAGTTTTCGCCAAGGGTTATCTTGGATTTTGCTCAGTTGCCGCCAAGGGTTATCTTGGATTTTGCTCAGTTGCCGCCAAGGGTTATCTTGGATTTTGCTCAGTCTCCGCCAAGGGTTATCTTGGATTATGCTCAGATACCGCCGAGGGTTTTCTCGGAATTATGCTCAGATACCGCCGAGGGTTTTCTCGGAACTATGCTCAGATACCGCCGAGGGTTTTCTCGGAATTATGCTCAGATACCGCCGAGGGTTTTCTCGGAACTATGCTCAGATACCGCCGAGGGTTTTCTCGGAATTATGCTCAGATACCGCCGAGGGTTTTCTCGGAACTATGCTCAGATACCGCCGAGGGTTTTCTCGGAATTATGCTCAGATACCGCCGAGGGTTTTCTCGGAACTATGCTCAGATACCGCCGAGGGTTTTCTCGGAACTATGCTCAGATACCGCCGAGGGTTTTCTCGGAATTATGCTCAGATACCGCCGAGGGTTTTCTCGGAACTATGCTCAGATACCGCCGAGGGTTTTCTCGGAATTATGCTCAGATACCGCCGAGGGTTTTCTCGGAACTATGCTCAGATACCGCCGAGGGTTTTCTCGGAACTATGCTCAGATACCGCCGAGGGTTTTCTCGGAACTATGCTCAGTTACCACCAAGGGTTTTTTTGGAACTATGCTCAGTTTATGCTCAGATTATATTCAAATTATGCTCAGTTTATATTCAAATTATGCTCAGTTTATACTCAGATTATGCTCAATTTATTCTCAAGTTTTACTCAGTTTCACACAGTGCACACACTTGCACATTTGCAATTTTTAGTCAGGGAGAATTCTCCAAAATTCAAGGATCTGACACTGTCAGTGAGAGTTTGCACTCAAGGACCTGACAACCTTTTAATTCGAGGAGAGCTTTACCCTCAAGGATCCGAACACCCCGACGAATTGCTAAATCAGGCTGCAAAATGAAATGTCACTAGCTTTGGCATTCAGATATCGCACTATCTACCAAAATAGATTTGCTATCTAGTTTGCTTCAACCCTCTGCCAAAGAGGGGCATCTGTAGACACCCCATATTTGCATCCGCCTGATTAATCAACTCGTCAACCCGATCGCAAGGATTCCCAATGATGGATGTGTATTCCATTGCTTTACTTTGTTACCAGATTTGTTTCAGAAATCCAGATGAGGTATCTCGAATTGACAAAACCTTAGAAACCACGCTACGCTAGGAAAGTACGACCCCAGAAACATAGAAATCATCATCTTGCAGACCAAAAAGAAGCTTCACGATAAAAATCACTAAAAATTACCAAAATACCCCTAACCTCAAAACAACCTTAGAGCCTACGTTACGCTTAGGAAAACCCATTCGAACACATAAAATGACAAATCGGAACCAAATAAATCATTTCACCAATTTTAACAGAATTTAACAAAATTACGAAAATGCCCCTCATAAAGTTCACAATCATTTCACATAAAAATTTTCATAAATGACACAAACCAACATTCTCATTGAATTCCTTACGAAAAAATGATTCTAAAACATCCTAAAACATTAAAAATTGACTTAAAACGTGAAAAGTCCTCTCCAGGGGCAAAATGGTAATTTCACAATTTTCATAATTAAAAAATTCGAAATTAATAAATAAAACATTAAATAATTAAATTTAAACATTAATGAAATTAATTTAAAATTTTGAACCTAAAAAATCGATTAATCGGACTCTCAGGCAAAATTGTTGAGGGTTCGTGGGATATTTCTTTAAGGACCCCTCCATTTGGGGGTCCAAAGAATTAAAGATATTTTAGAGGGGGGTTCTCCCAAAATTAAAAGTAAATCAAGCAAGACTGAAGTCAAGGTATTAAAGTCAATCAAGTGAGACTGAAGTCAAAATTAAAGTCAATTAAGCAAGACTGAAGTCAAAATATTAAAAGTCAATCAAGTAAGACTAAAGTCAAAACATTAAAAGTCAATCAAATAAGACCAAAAGTCATAATAGAATTATAATTGATTAATAACTCTATCTAATAGAGTTCTAACTTAAAAATAATTCTACCTAAAACAATTCTAATTAAAACATAATTCTACCTAAAACAAGTCAAATTAAAACACAACTCTAATTAAATACTAACTCTAGCCAAATCAACCCCTAAAAACATCTATAAATAGAGGTGCTCACACCCTATTTTCGTATCAAATTATAAACCCTAAGAGAAGTAGGTCTAGAAGCTCCCCTAGCCCCCCATAAACCCTAGTTTTGGAGCCTCAACTCCTTAGCTAACATCCCTCCTTCAATTTTAGTCTAGAAAACACCCAAAAGCCTTCTAAAAGCATCCTCAAATCCACAACGAAATTGAAGAGTTCAGATTCAAAAACAAGGAGATACCTTGCCTCGGAGATCCGAAGTCAAATCCGGAAGCAGAACGAAGTAAGGGAGCACGGTACAAGGAGTTCTTTTTGTCAGATCTGAGAGAACCAAGTCCTTGCCATCGGAAAGGTAAACCTTTTATTTTTATTTATTTTCTTATCTAGGTTTTAGCAATGTAATTTACTTGGGAATTTAGTAGAGACCGGCTTTGGCCGGGCGGGGTTGGTGCCTAACACCTTCCAACCCCGTAACTTGATCCCCGAATTCAGTTTTTTTTTGTTTTAGATTAGTTTTTATCCGTTTAGAGTCATTGATCGGTTCCTAGACCGTAATAACTAGGTGGCGACTCCCAAACCTCAAGGGTCAGAAGCGGATCCGCGCACCCCGCGGATCGAGGGCGCTTTCACCTTCACTTTGAGAATTGTAAAATCTTGAGTTTTCAATTCGTATCGCGAGGAAAAATAAATAGTGGAATTTTGAGAAAATCCTAAAAGTGGGACTTAGGGTAAAATTGTAGGATTTTTTTCTGATCCTTTTTAATGTCACCATTGAATTCAAAATGGTCGAAAAATATACTTTAGCCTATAAGCACGCTCAAATGCGAGTCCAAACAGAAAAGTTGCAAAATTATCGAATTTCAAATTAGAGTAGGCTAAAATAATGAATTTTTACTATAGTAAGAATTTTTAAAATTCAATCACACCATTGAGTTCATATTGAAAAATTATAAAAAATTGAATAATTACTTGTCATTTTCGGAGCCCAAAATGTTGAATTATCGTAAAAAAAGAAAACAACGTCAATTTTAAGGTCCCATCGGGCCAAAATTATAAATTTTTTCTAGAGACATAATTTATAGAATTTGACTATACCATTAAACCCAGAACGAAAAATTAGACAAAATAGAGTATTCATTCGTTACTTTTGGAGTCCAGACGGTCAAGTTATCTTCTAACGAAATAATCGGTAAATTACCAATTTCATCCTACAGTTATATAAATAAATTTTTTTAATCCAAAACACTATTCATCATCTAATTTCGTCCAAAAACCAGCCAAATTTTTTATTAAAAAAATTTTGATTTTCTTCCGATATTCAACCTCCGATTCATCACGAACGGTCCGACTTCAACCTTCGACGTAGAAAAAAAAATCATCTGCAGTCTCGTTCTCTTCAAAACTCACCCAATTTCCTTTCATTTTCTAGTCTTTTTCATACCGTATCGTCAAAAATCAGTTGTATATATATACAGGGGTTTCATAACTTCGATCTCAAATTTCATCTATTTCGAGGTCAAATCGTCCTCCACCGCAGAAGGAAGAAAGGACGACGACATCGAGATCTTCGAAACCACCAGGTCAGATTCAAAAATCAGCTGTCTCAAAATTTAGTCCATCTCGATTTCTGTGCTAATCATCTCGATTCCCGTACACGTGCTTCGATCCTATTGCATAGAGAATTATAAGGAACTCTCAATTTCTATTAGTAATCATAGATTGTGAAAATTATATTTAAGATTTTATTAAAAATTTGTGATGTGTTTCTAAAAAATTATAGAATTCTTTTTATTATTTCAAACTTACGCTAGAACTTGCATATTTGATATGTTTAATTGTATTTTATAACAAATTATACGTTGGTAGGATATTTCATTGGGTTATTTCCGTCAGTTGGGTCTTATGCATTGCTCGGATCCCGTTTTGTATTTTTTTCAATGTTATTGAAAAAAATGAATTTCATAGTTGAAAAAATGATTTAATATTCAATGAACTCATATTGAGTTGATGAATATCAAAAAGTAGATATATTTTTTCGAAAGATTGAGAACTACGAAAATTGGAAAAATGAGAAAAATGAGAAAAAGGGATGAAATGGTAAAATGTCAGAATCACATCCGATGGGTAATGTCTGCATTTTATATCCAAAAATATGGGATGTCACACCTTGTGCATGTGCTAAACTGGGCCCGTGATTAGCTGGGATAACGGTGTGGTAGCAGTGCTACACATGGCATGCTCCATAAGCTGACAAGTGGTTGCGGGTAAGAAATACGAGTAAGGAGTAATGTCTGCATTTTACATTGTATGTTGTGTGTAGGTTGGTGGGTGAATATCCAAGGATAATGATTGGTTGCATGTTTATTTAAATTCTGTTGGCGCAGAGGCTCCAAGTTTTGTTATTTATTTTAGGTCGGGTGGTTACAGTTGCAGTGTAGGAAACTGGATATCCATTCTCAACCTTGTATTATTAATTTTTCTTTTGTCTTCAAATGAAAATAATATATATATATAGGGTGCGGTTCAAGGGCCATATGTAAAAACATATGAAAAAATAATGGTTTTTCAAAATATGGGTTAGAGGTTTTGGATTGAGCTGATTTTTTGCAAGGATGGCCACTATGATGAGAAGATCATCCTCACAAAAAATCAGCTCAATTAGAAACTTCTAAATCCATCAAAAGTGATTTACAAATTATTGATAAAAATTGATAAAAAATCGACGGTCCACATTCTAAATCACTTTTAATGGGGTTAGAAGTTTCAGATTGGACTGATTTTTTTTTCGGATGATCTTCCCATCATAGAGATCATCCTCACAAAAAATCAGTTCAATCAGAAATTTTTAACCCATATTTTAAAATTTTATTAATGTTACATTGTTTTTACATATGTTTTCTCATATGTCCCTTGAACTTGACCCATATATATATATATATATATATATATATATATATATGGGTCCCGTTCAGCACCCTAAGCTTTACCACACACACACATATATATATATATATATATATATATATGGGTCCCGTTCAGCACCCTAAGCTTTACCACACACTTTAACAAACGTGTTTTGTCCTACATGGGTTAGAAGTTTTGGAATGGGCTGATTTTTGGTGAGGATGATCTCTATGGTGAGAAGATTATCCTCACCAAAAATCAGCTCATTCCAAAACTTCTAACCCCATCAAAAATGGTTTACAAAAAATGGACGATTCATGATTTTTCAACTTGTAAACATGGGGCGAAACATTTCGGAATGGGCTGATTTTTGGGGAGGATGATCTTCTAATCATAGAGATCATCCTCACCAAAAATCAGCCCATTTCAAAACTTATAACCCATGTAGGACAAAAAATGTTTGTTAAAGTGTGTGGTAAAGCTTAGGGTGCTGAACATTTCCCTATATATATATATATATAGCTATTTTGTGAGCTGTTAAAGAGTCTGTCATATCATCCGAAGTGGTGTACTATTCTGAAATGTACGATAGGGACAACCAAACTCATACGCGGTATGGGATGCGTATGAGAGTAGAGTCACAACTGGAATTCGGGTTTATTTCTCTCTATCTTTACCAGTGAATTTATAATATAAATGTGGTCGTATACAAATAGATTGTATATTTGGGAATCACATGCATGCCTAATAAGCATAGACGAAGATGATTAGTCAGTGATCACTAACAATCTATAGTAGTCGAACGTTCTGACACATCGAAAAGAAACCCATTGTTTACGGTCACGTCAAACAGCCAGCCTGAGCCGGATAAATGGTCCCACAAGTGTGGTAAACAGCGACCAACCACAAAATCAGGAACTAATACTTTATTATGAAATATCATATCCCGACTAGGAGCGATCCAGTCATGAATCCCAACTCTCTAATTCCACTACTCCACCATTGTGTATTATATATATGTTGCCTTATTTTGATATATAAAATGAAATGCATGTATAATGTTTTCATTTGACCAATTAGATTTGTATAAAAAGAAAATGTTATAATGAGTAATGCTAATTGATGTAATGTGAGTTTTAAAATGGTTAGTTGCTCATTCCTGACTATATGTACCAGTTAATCGTAATTTCTTCTATAAAACTTTGCATATTTAAAAATGATTTAGTATGTTTATTTGTTCATGTTAGGAGAGGTTATTAGTAGAAATTATTTGCTTCTCTACTGGGTAACCATTATTATTCACAATTTCCTTATCTATTTTTTAATTTCAGATCCAAAGCTTGGCGTAGCAGATGTAAAACACGAGTGAGGACTATCTGGTAGGTTAGATAGATGACCAGAGTCCGTTACCTGGCCAATATTAGAGCTATACCCCTTAGTGGTGTCAGTTCATTCAGGTAATTTTATAGATTTTGTCTTGAATGTTAGGACTTCTGTTAGAGTGAGGAGTTTTGTATAATCTTGTATTTTGTTTACCCTTCCGCACTCTGATCTATCATACGTTATTAAATGTATATAGGCTTCCATTAATTATTATATTTTGTATGTATATACAGGATATTATGTATGTCGTTTATAAGGTGTAGGTTGAACGCCTTGGAATCCTAACATAAACAGAGGAGATCATGCCAAAATTTTGAGGCGCCATCTAGTGCCTCGAGATCTGACATGGGGTTTTGTGTTAACGTTTGGCGAGGCGCCACAGATGGTATCAGAGCATAACATTAAATCCGTATAGGATACAGATCTGTTATGTTTTGGAAAATTGGCTGATACCACATATATTAGAGCAATAATCATAGTGTCACTAGGAATTTGGTATCCGAGCTCATTAGTAGTTCTGTCTTGGAATTATGAGTTCTTCCATGTCTAGAAGTTCATAGAACTTAGTAAGTTTAAGATAGGATTCTAGGTTTATTCTGTTAGTAATGGAAATTGAGTCCATTACTAAGTTCTAAGCTACGATAGCAATTCATAGTTACGTAAGAACGATTTTGGCCTTATTCGGATAAAAACAAATGAGAGGAGCAGATGAGGCAGAGATCGAAACACAACGGAAACGAGACAAATTCTGGATCAGACCAATAACCTGATAGCATAATTAATGTCATTCATAGGACAGATGGTTAAACACCTTGGAATGCTAACATAAATAAAGGAGATCATGCCGAAATTTCGAAGCGCCACCTAGTGCCTCGAGATCTGACATGGGATTTTGTGTTAGCGTTTGGCGGTGCACCATAAGAATGTACTTGGTTTTTACTAGATTTATCTCAATACCTCTTTTGCTGATGATGAACCCCAGTAGTTTATCCGATGTTGTCCCAAATACAATTTTGCTGGGTTGAACCTTAGACTATATTTCCTCAGTCTGTCAAATAATTTCTTAAGATTTACCAAGTGGTCTTTCTTTAAGCCAGACTTAGCGATCATGTTTTCTACATAAACCTCCATCTGCTTGTGGATTATGTCGTGAAAAAATGTTTTCATTTCATGTTAATAAGTTGCCACAATGTTCTTTAACCAGAATGACATGACTTTGTAATGGAAAGTACCCCCAATGTGTGATGAATACAGTCTTCTTCTACCATTTTTATCTAGTCGTAGCCTGAGAAACCATCTATGAAAAAGAACATGTCATGTCGTGTTGTATTGTCGACTAAAATATCTATGTGTGGTAGTGGAAAGTCATCCTTAAAATTGACTTTATTTAAATCTTAATAGTCGACACACATTCGTATTTTCCCATATTTCTTCAGTACTAAAACGACATTATCGAGCCATTTAAGGTATGTAGAAACTACGAGGAGCCCTTCTTGGAATTACTTCATAACTACGTCTTAGACCTTTAGAACCCACTCTAGTTTTAGTCTTTTCAACATTTATTTGTTTGACTTGCCTTTGAGAACGATTGGTAGTCTATAGACGATGAGGTCTATATTTAAGCCTAGTATATCCTTGTATGACCATGCAAAGATGTCTTGGTGATTTCATAAAAGTTTGATCATTTCTTCCTTTTGTTGATGCGTTAATAGGACTCCTATCTTGATGATTCGTGGGTCCTCTTTGGTACCAAGATTAATCGAGTCTGTATCCTCAATGTTTGGTTAAGCACATTTCTCGTAACACTCTATTCGTTTTTTGATTTCCTTAAGAGGGTACTTCATTTCATCTTTTGCCTCTTCTTCGATCCCTATGAGGTCAAAGTCAAGTTTCAAATCGAAATCGTACTCGTCTTTCTCAAACTCTACTCTATGTAAATATTCATTTGATCGAGGTAAATCCCTTAAATTTTGAAGAAACTCCTTTTTGATTTTAGAAAATTTCTAATTTTTTTTATAGATTTTGAAAGGTTTTCGAATTTTTTTATTTTTGAGACGTTTTTTATTTTTTTGATTTTTGAAAGATATTTGATTTTTTTTGTTGCTTTTTGGATATCTGAAAGAAGAAAAATAATCATGCAAATTCATTAGTAAATATAAAGAGCCCTCGAAACAGTCTTTCCCCAAGGATAAGGCCTCGTTATGATTTTGAGTAAACTAGATTTGTCTAATGGCATTTTATTAAACTTCTACAACATTAAGGGAAATAGGCAATTCCTCCCAATTATTTAATATCTCCCATTTTTTTATGGGGTAGATGAGGTGGAAAGGTGTTCCCTTGATGGTTTAAAGATGACCATCACTTCTAGCTGACCGTCGTGAGGATCGAGCATAGTTCCTCCATAGCTTGGCAGAACGATAATTGAAACCCAATCAACACTAATGGAAAATTGGTGATTCTTTCTTCTCACTCATAGCGACTTCCGCTTTCTCATGATCTATTGTTGTCTCCTATAAACTCTCTTCAAAATCCCCGTTGAATAGAACATCAATGCCGTCAACAAATGAGGGTTTAGGACTCAACAACCTAGTCTCCCTAGGCATATCTTAGCTTGAGACATACAGCCCTTAGTTTTCTTGTTGAATTTGGTGGCAATTATTCTGATAAGCTGTCAAGTCTGGCTTGTGACCTTGGGAAACTGATATTGATATGAGGAACATTGCCCAAATTCCAAATGTTTGGTTCACGATTCTATCTTCTTGCTAACCAAAAGTCCATTTTCTTGTCATTCATGTTTGAGATGTCCTTCTTTATAGGTCTAAACCAGAGACTGAAATAAAGGATGTGTTTCTTTGCAATGACTAGAGTGGCTTTCCTTTTTTTCCTTCCAATCCCAAATCTTATTTGGGTCAATAACCTACTTTCTTCATGACCCGTCCAATCATTAGATTTTCTCTTGACAACTTTCCCTTACCTTCTCCTTTCCCTTTTCGATGTGATTGATGACAGTGAATTGATAAGAATGGTATAACTCTTTGTTTCTCGTCATTTATATATCTATAAAAAGGACATCTAAAGATCGACCATAAGGAATCAAACTCTCTGGTAGGACCGATATCATTCTCTGTCCTATGATGAACTTGATTCTTTTGGTAAAGAGAAGAAGGTATTGTTTCTACGATGTGAATCCATGGCCTTCCTATGAGAAGGTTGAACGTTGTTGATATTTTCATGACATTGAATGTTGCTTCGAAGGTACAAGGGCTTATAGTGATTGGTAAGTCCAATTCTCCTAGTGAAGCCCTTCTTGAATTGTCGATACCTCAGACAACCTTGTTGTTGGATTTGACATGTGACCAGGCTGCGTTTAGTTTGCGAAAGATTTTTAAAGGATAGACATTGAGGTTTGAGCCATTATCGATAGCTATCTGGCGAAAAGTATGTCCTTACACATGACCATGATATTTAATGGTTCTACATGCCTTTGTCCTTTTGGAATGAACTCGCTCTTCATAAAGATGATTGGATTTGACGCCATAATTTGACCCATTATCTACTTCAATTGCATCGGCGAAGTGGTTTTAGGTACATGTGATTTTTCCAAAATCCTCAGTAATACTTCCTAATGCTTTTTTGAACTCTATAGGAGGCCTAAAATGTTGATATGAGCCAGTAATTTATTCAACTGATCCACTATATTGTACTCACTCTTACTAATGAGCTCGATAAAATCTACTACCTCATTATCCGACATTTTGCTCTTCTTCTCTTGCTCTTTCTATTCTTCCTTGATGTCTTCAACTACCTTTTCTTTTCCTATTTATTTTCTTGACTCTTCATCCTTTTTTCCTTTATTGCTTTCTTTTTATTTTCCCCAACCTTTATTGCCTTTCTGGCAACCTGTGGCACCTCCCTACTTTAGTCATGTGATCGATATCAACTACTATTACCATCTTCATCATCTCTACCCCTACCAAGGTAATGATGTTTGTCTCATAACTCCATGGGATAACCTAGTTGGAACTATACAAGAAAGGTTTGGGTAAAAGTAATGTTATCCGAGGTGGTTTAAGCTTTATGTGAAGGATAAAAAATGGTGCCTTCGACGTAGAGGTAGTGGTAGTAAGGGAAAAGACTTGAGCGATTGATAGGGTGTAAGAAATGACGAGTGATGGTCATGAGGATGAAGTATAAGGTATGGGAAGGGATGGTTGGGTTAATAGATTTGAGTTCTAAGAACTTGGTGACACGTAGGGTATGATGAGAGGGGTTTGAATTTTGAGCCTGAAAGTTAACGTGGATAGTGAGACCAGCCATTCTAATAGGCAATTGTGAATTTTTAGACGGTGTTGAGTTTGTCGTGTACTGGGGGAGGATGTTGACTGTTGGCACCTCCGATTTTTCAATTACCTGGATCATGACCTTTGATCCGGAGGAAACTATTAAAGTTGTTGAATCGAAGTCTATTTCCTCTCTCACAATGACGTTTACTGCGTTCCCACTTTCCCCTCAATTGTGGGTAGGCAAAGGATTTTGATTAATGTTTTGTTGTTGAGTTTAGTTTGTCGGACTATCTAAGATGAAGGTTTTCTTATCAATCAAGTTCTACACCTGGTGTTTGAGCTACCAACACTGGTCCATAGAGTGTCCTGGTGCACCCATATAAAATTTACAAAAAATATTGGGATTGTATTCTAGTCCTTTCGTGGCCTCTGGGTTCAGTGGTCGTTTCATGAGATATTCTCTCCAGAGTAAGATTGAAAACAATTCTGACAACATCATTGGCAACCTGGTGAATACCCTATTTATCATGTTAGATCGTGATTGCTAATTTTTCCCCTACTATGGTATTTGTTACACGATTGGTAGGGAGTTCACTAGGAACGGATTCTGAGGTGGGGAAGCCCAAGTGGCTTGAGGTGACAATGCCCAAGAAGTTTGTAAAGCTTGTGGTATTTGTATTGGTGTAGGTATGAAAAGGGGTTGACTTGGTTGTATATTTTTTATCTGTGTTTCATCTTTTTTCTTCCCTAAAGGCACCAGTTTCCTTTGAATTGGTACCTTTGCAGCCCTTAGGCTCGTGGAGTTAAATATCAGATCAGTTCGGATCCCGTCTTCAACTCGATCTGCTAATTGCACCAAGTTCAAGAAAGTATTTGTAATGTGCCCCATCAAGTGAGTGTAAAATGCATATCTTAATATTGAGATAAACGTGGTATTCATTTCTTATTCAATCATTGTTGGCCTTACTTGGGAAGCCAACTCTCACCATCTCTGAGTATATTCCTTCATCATTTCCCTAGATATCCTTGTCATTCTTTCCATATCATTCTAGTCCAACCAAACATCCGTATTAAATCTGTTGTTGTGCCAGAATATCTTAGTCAAGTATTTCCAACCCTTGATGAGTAAATGGTCCAATCCCAATAACTACTTAAAGGTCGACTCTATCAACATTCTCTGAAACAACTATACCAGTAACCTGTTATCTTCGTCGAATTGGCACATTGACTCATAGTATAGTTTAGGTGCAGTGGAAGGTACCCTATACCATTGTACATTTTGAATTTCAAGCATTTGAATTTAGTCGGCAGCTGTGCATTGGTATAGAAATAGAGATCCCTGAACCTAATCCCTCTCAAAGTGTTCATACCCTTTATTCTTCTCATCTCATCTGTCGAGCAAATTTCTCATATGTCATGCTCTTGGCCTCGACAACTTTGAAGTGACATTCATCATCATGGATGATCACATGAGATGGTCAATTCTATGGAATGTAAGCGAAGGTCCTTGGTACTCCAAAATCGTAGAGGGCAGGTAGTCCGTTGCCCTAGTAGTTGTTGTTCCGGGGGGCCAAGGTTCGATCCTAATGCTTGATGCTGCACAACTTGGGCTTGTATGAAACTTGCATTGGCCAACATGGCACTTATCATCTTCTCTTGTCTTTTTTTGGTCTTTAACAATGCAGTTATTCTTGTATCAGTATTTGTTGTCTATGTTATTGCTAATTTTGGTGCCTCAAAGGTACTCATTGTGGATGAAGATCGAAGGAAATATGAAGGCTTCTCGGGATGTTTATACTCTTTCACTTGGCCACCTACGAGTACAGAAGACCAAGTGTCAATATTTTGTTTACAAAAAAGGTAAAATGTATTATGTTTTATTAAGTCGTGTTAAATTATCAATTTTTAAGTAAATGAATTTTAAAGAAAAGGTTTTTCGAGGCAGAGTCAACAACAGCACAGAGCTGGGTAGGATTCATCTACACAAAGCTGGCATTAGTACGGAGCTGGGTTAGGTATATCAACACGAGGTTGGATTGCAAGGAGGCGTTACATCATAATGAAGCCGGCATCAGCACTAAGTTAGCATCAATGCTGAGCTAGACATTGTCTTACGACATATTTCGTTAGCATGAAACCGACATCACTGCAGGACTAGAGTGTTGTATTTAAGATTTTAGAATATTTCATTATCATGGAGTCGACATCGACACCGAGCTGGCATCGACACGGAGTCGGCATCGACATGGGACTGATATTGACATGAAGTCGACATCGTTCCAAAGTGGGAAAGGTTCTCTTAAAGGTTCAGTAAGAGATTTCATCAGCGCGAAGCTGGCATCAATGCAGAGTTGGAACAAGCTTTTCATTTTCTAAAAATGCTTGATTAGCACAAAATCGGGAGGAAGGTTTTGTACAATATTTTGTAAAAATGAGATTTTGTCCGTCCGGGATTGAATGTGATTATTTGCATTTGGGGTCTCGTGACCCTTAGTTGGTTTTGAAAAGATTGAGACATTTTTGGAAAGAACTTTGTATGAGAAAGTGGAATGGGGCTTGATTTGGTAAAAAATGATGATTTTTATCATTTTGATGAAAGATTATGGACCCTATCGGAGTTCATTGTAGGTTGTTGATCTCATAAGGGTCTGTGAGGATGGTGGATCCAATTGAAATTCCTTAAGGGTTGATGGACCCATTGGGGGTCTATTGGACAAAGTCGAGCTCCTTAGGGAGTCCACAAACGTAATAGACCCGATTGGGGTTTGAAAGGGATTGATATGAATTGCATAGAAATGACTAGGTGCCAAGTTCGAATTAAATTGGGTAATTGTCGCAATCTATTTCAAAACAAATTGTTTTTTTAGCATGATTGGTAGACTTTCGTTTGGTGGTTAAGACTTGAGTGGAATGGACCCTATTTGTACCCAAGTCATGGGATTGATTTGGTCGGTTGAGTAACCTACTTCGGTCCAGTAAGGTGCAATGCGCCCGATGACAAACAATGTCTTAGTTGATTGTGATTCGACTAATTGAAAGATTGTTGGTCCTCCTTGAAATTGTGGGTTGAAAATATCGTTTTGTTTAGTTTTCAAAACTAATGATCTTCTTGAGATCCTCGAGGGTTGGGTTATTGGGCCTCTCCAAAAATGGCATCAAACCTCAAAATTGTGGCTAGGAGATCTAAGAATCTAGTTTGTGCCCTTTTCGCATTTTGGGATCAGTATTGGTCCGTGCTAGAAGCACGGATGAAACACAATCTGCTACATCCATGTTTGGAGCATAGATCAATGCCTCTTTGGCCCAACTATGTTATAAACACGAACCAGTAAGAAATCTAGATTTTTGGAATTAATAGAAAGTGGTTTCCTGACCCCTGTTTTGGACATCTATCAACTAGTCACTGGTTTTCATATCATCTCTATTTTTTTTAACATGATGCAACTTGGAAAATAGTTCCTCCCCTTTTACCTAAGTGGAAAAAGAAAAACAAAAATGAAAACATATGTTCTATACAAGTGTGCCTTTTTGGGCTACGAGGCCATAAAAAAAATACAACTTGATATTGGGTGTCGATACGTTCCTTTGGAATGTGTATTCTAGAACATTTAGTCTAGTAATAGGTGGATTATGGTTACCTGATCTTCAAACCTCGATGCATACCGGAGTGCACATGTCATGAGTTGGTGATCGAATTTGATGTGTTCATCCTTGACACTTGAAATTATTGATCTCAAGCCGTAAAACTACTAAATATTAGGGTTTGATATTTTTAAAGGTGAGGCGGTTTGTGCACTGGGCTATGAATCGCAAGTGTTTGTACATATTTTATTCTTTTTTTTATCGACCCCATTACAAGTATTTGATTAAAAAAACAAATATTACAAAATTTGCACAAAAAGAAGTAATAAGAAACAAGAAACATAACACACAAGGTAAGAAAACAAATGAAATATTCATTTTGAAAAATGGCCATGTCAACAAAAGGATCGAACCTAGTATCCCTAGTGGAGTCAACAACTGTAGATACATGATTTTCAAATCGGAAGATCACCTTTATGAGGATTTGGAGTCATCACCATTCTTTTTTTTTTTTTGGAAAAGGGTGTGAATGGTCACCCGAAAGGTATTTTTTTTAAAAGTCATTTTAGCATCGTAGTAACTTTCATTTGGATTAGAATACCGATCAACCTAAGATTTAGGTAAGGGTTCGGCTAAAGATAGAGGAATGTGTTAGGTACCCCTATCTCTCCACCAAAGTTGTTAGGCACCCCTATATCTCCACATTCAAGACTGTGGAAGTTAGGCAAAATATTTATGGTGGTTGGCCTAATCTCGAATTGATCAACATTGTTAAAAAGGTAAAACAATGCATCTAGATAGGATAATGAAAGCAAAAAAAACTCATTCAATGTTCATTCACGATCACCCATCATAGGTAACGATGATTTCCTAAGAATTCTACTAATGGTACATTCAATCTCAAGATCAAGTGGTTCTACTATTTTACACCTCGAACATCTACTAAGCATGTAAAACACACAGTCATCCCAAAAATAACAAAAAGAAAAGAATTAATTTTAAAGAGGGTGCCTAAATCTAGGCAATTCCTAGATGGGTAGAAATAACACAACTAGCCTTCCAATCCGACTCTATGAAATCAAAATCGGTTAGTCGGATATCCAGATTAGAGGTGATGTTTAATGTATAAGCAAAGGGCACTATTAAATCACCATCTTTTTTAGAATAGACAAATTTTATCCCCACTACAACATTTTCGATGTATAGCGTCAGTTTATAACAACGGATCTATGTTTCAACTGCAGTATGACACGTTTCTTGTAGCGAATAATTTTATCCGTCGTTATAGGGGACACATACATAAGAAAGAAAGGTTTTTTGCAACGGATACTTTTATCCGCCACTACAGGGAACACATTGAACCGTTTTTTGCAGCGGATATTTTTATCCGCCGCTACAGAGGACACATTGAAACATTTTTTGCAGCGGATATTTTTATCCGTCGCTACAGGGGACACACATTCATGCCATATTCGAAGAATAAAACGTTTTTTGCAGCGGATATTTTTATCCGTCCCTACAGGACGCCACACTCACATAACATTGAAATGTTTTTGCAGTGGATATTTTTATCCGCCACTACAGGGCACAAATTCACACAAATTTCGTACTCGATTTCCTCTCTCTCTTAAAAAGGAAATTAATTTTCTTAGGTTTTCTCTTAAAAAAATTAATTTAAAAATATTTTTTTAATAATTAAATTTTAACAAATCTCTTTTTTATTTTGATTCAAGTAGATACGTCTGTTCTTATAACATTTCACACATTTTTCTTACGTTTAAAAAAAAATAATTTAAAACTATTTTTTAATAATTATTATTAACTTTTTTTTATTCCGATTCAAGCGGATACGTCTACCTTTGTTACGTTCTCTTTTAAAAAATTAATTTAAAAATATATTTTTAATAATTATTATTATTATTATTAAATCCTTTTTTATTTCGAATCAAACGGCTACGTCTCTTCTTATAATTTTTTTTAAAAATTAGTTTTAAAATAATATTTTTAGTCATTATTATTTTATTTATTTATTTATTTATTAGTAGATACGTCTTTTATAAATAAATTAAATAACGTAAAGCCAATTTTATTAGGTTGTCTTTTCAAGTAATTAATTTAAAAATAATATTTTTAATAATTATTATTTAAAAAATATTTTTTTATTAGTATAAATGACAGCGGAAAAATAATTCCGAAAATATTTTTTTTTATTATCCGCCGCGACAGGGCACCCATTCATTCCCCTATTCATCTACAAGAGGGCAGGGCAGCGGATGAGTGTATCCGCAGCGACAACGAGCTTCGATTTATCTGCGCAGTGGATGAGTTTATCCGCTGCTACAAGGCTACAAAAGGGCAGCGATATTCCGTCTGTAAAATCCCTTCACCGCGCGACGAAAACAGGGTTTAATTTGGGAAAGAAAAGCGCGCGAAAAACCATTTCTCTCTTCCCTCTCATTTCCCCCTCTTTCCTTCGTCTCTGTCTGTCACTCTCTCTCTCGTTTTCTTGACGTCTGTTGGTGTTTATGAGCTCACTTCGACAAGCTTGAGTGAAACGTTTGGTAAGCTCTCTCTCTCTCATGTTTCGATTTTAAAATTTTTGCAATTGCTACTCTGCAATCCGATCCTTCAACATCCATGGATTGAAACCCTAGATTTCCATCGATTTCTTTATTTGAATTTTTTCTGCTAATTTTGATTTGTTAAACCCAGCTTTATTTTTTTTTTTTAGTTGTTAATTTTTTGAATTTGTGTTGAATTGTTGTTGCCCTTTTATGGCTCCAATGGAGGATTGTAGATCAAGTTTTTGAGATTGTGAAGGAGATTTTTGGGTTTTTTAAGTGTCAAAATACATCGAAGAAGATTTACAATAATCTCGTGAGGAGGGTGAAGCTTTTGAGCCCTCTTTTGGAAGAATTGAAGGACAGCGAAGAGGTTCAAGCTCCACTTTCGTTGAGATTTGCCTTGGAATCAGTTAAAGAGCTTATTCGATCAGTCAATGAAGGGAGCAAGCTCAATCAGGTGATATTTCTTATTCTTCTTTCTAATCAAGTTTCAATTTTTCTTTTGTTTTAAAGATTTTGATTTGGAATTGGATTCAATTTTAGTTACTATATCATGGATTTTCAATTTTTTTTTTGTCAATTTATGAATAAAATCGAAATACAAGAGTGGATTTTCGATCCCTTCGGATGTTGCAATATGTCGAAGGAATTTCATATTGAACCTGTGCTTTTTCAAAGAAGATTGAACTATGCAATTTGTCCTTCATAGTTGTTGCTTTCATATTTTGGGTACAACTCAATATACTTGTGTATTTTTCCATTACTAAGAAATTTGTAATGGGAAATCTGCAGTACTTTGTTACCCTCAATGACTTATTTGGAAGCACCATACTGTTTCTTCTTCACTAAGTCATTGCTTGAATTGCTTTCAAAGCAAACCAATTGTGTAAGGAGAACAATGTTGCATGAGATAATTAGTCCGAGCAGAATCTTTGGTGCGCGCATACCCTTAATCTCCCCCTCCTTCCTGCAACGTTAGGGTGTCAAGTGGACTCCTTCCCCTCTTCATATCTAGGCCTTCCATTGCGTGCTAGTACATAAATAAGGCAATTTGGGACCGAATCATTGAGAGAATAGGTTGAACCAGTGAAGAATAAGGTTGTGGAAATCCAATATCTTTCAAAAGAGGGGAAAGTGACTCTTATCAAAAGCACATTGTCAAGCATCCTTGTGTACTTTTTTTCCGTATTCACAATGCCTAGAACTTTTGATTGACAGATTGAGAAGATGATTCTGACTTTTTAGGGAAGAATAGGGAGGGAACGAGTAACTTCCATTTGGTAAAGTGGAGTTAAATTTTCCTTTCAAAGAACAACGAAGGGTTGGGTGTTTGAAAATTCTGATTACTGAATATGGCTCTTCTGGAAAATAGTTGTGCAGGTTCGAAGATGCAGGAGATAGCTTATGGAAGGAAGTCATCAAGGCCAAATATAAGGTGGATTGATTTGGGGGGAGAGTGGGTTAGTGACATCCTCTCATGGTGTGGTGGTTTGAAAAGAATTTGTAGGAACTAGTTGGAATTTGGAAAAGTAATATTTTTAGAGTAGGAATGGGAGCTAGGATAAGATTTTGGGGGACCGTAAGAATGGAGCTTCATCCCTTAGATCACGTTTCCAAATCAATTTGTATTGCCCAAAAGAAAAAGGTCCCAGTTAAAGACTTCATGGTTTCAATCTGGAGATTAAATATCGTGGAACATTGGTTCAAAAGAGGCTTTAGTACTTTGAAACAATCCAAAACATAGGATCCTCACAACATTGCATTGATGCATAGATATTGTTGCAAAAGTCTTTTTTATTTAATTAATTGAATCTTAGAAGTTACAACATTTGCTTAATGGTTAATTTAGTATTGAAACAGTGCATTTGAATCTTTGCAGTATGCTTGGAAAACATTTCAAAACGTCTCTAGTAAGATTATTTTCTTTTTAGATACTGATATGTTCCAAAAAATTTCATGAAAGATTCACAACTTGACAATGTTTCATTCTGTTATGTCTAAAAACCAGAATGTTCTGCCAAAACAGAACAAAACATCGAATCATGTGTATCATCACCATTAGGTAAGGACCAAAGACTTCACCAAAAAAAAAATAAATCGAGTGATTTATTTGCTACAAAGAAACACTCAACCATCTACCATACCTTTGCTGTTCTCTTTTTGATTTTGTTCGGGTCCTGATCCTTGATTTGGTTTGGGTAGACCTTGTACTAATTGGGGTGATCTCTGCCCTCCTTATGATGGGTCCTTGCCAAAGAGAGTTTCTAGGTTTAATATTGAGCACATCATAGTTATTCATGCTCTAGACTTATATTGGGTTGTGCTTTTCACATCTGTGAAGATTGCTTTAAGAAACATCTTATATTTGCCAAGCTCCTGTACATTTATTAGATCTTGAACACAAATTACATAGAAAAATTACAAAAAAAAAAACAAAAGAAAAAACAAAGGAAAACATTAACAGAAGATACCATGCATTAGGATGAAACAATGTGGAAGTGCACCCCAACAATCTCCAATACACAAAAAAAACCCTGAGGAAGTTGTTGTTGCTGCTTCTATCCTTGCCAAGTCCATAGTATATCCTTGAGACAAGGTTTTAAATCTTGGTTACAGAACTTCTCATATTCCATAGTATCACTAGCCATTTTCTTAACCTCTACCATATAAAGCGAAGGTGTAACCTCGAAGATTTCCGCATCTATGGCGAGTTGTCCCTTTCTTCCCTCCTTCCTTCCTTGTAATTTCACCAACCCATCCTTCTTCTTCACCTTAAAACACTCCATCTCTGCTATTTCCTCCAACTTTGATACAATTGTCGATGCTGATTTTGTCGTTGTGAACCTAGACTCTGCCTTGTGTGGTTATGTAATATTTGTACTAGTAATCTATACACTTTGTAGCTGATGTTTAGTGGTTAGTTCCTCTATCAAAAGACACAACAAGGTGCTTGTTTGTTGAGTATAGACAAAAAATTTATGTTATATTTAACTTTTAGTAGGGATAGGTGAAAGCGCCCTCGATCCGCGGGGTGCGCGGATCCGCTTTTGACCCTTAAGGTTTGGGAGTCGCCACCTAGTTATTACGGTCTAGGAACCGAATACTGACTCTAAACGGATAAAGAAACTAATCTACTAAAGAAAAACTGAATCCGGAGATCACATTACGGGGTTTGAAGGTGTTAGGCACCAACCCCGGCCGGCCAATGCCGGTCTTTACTTATCCCAAATAAGATTACATTGCTAACAAAAACTTAGATAAAAAAAATAAAAGAGATTTTACCTTCGAACGCAACGGTTTTATTCCTTCAGATTTGATAAAACTGCTCCTTGTACCGTACTCCTTACTTCGTTCTGTCTCCGGATCTGATTTCGGATCTCCGAGGCAAGGTATCTCTTCCTTAGATCTGGATTCTTCGAATTTTGTTATCGATTTTGGGGTGTTTTTGAAGGGCTTCTAGGTGTTTTTCAGGCTAAAATCGAAGTATGGGTGTTAGGTAAGGAGTTGGGGCTTCAAAATTAGGGTTTTGGGAAGGTTGTAGAGGCTTCTTGACCTACTTTTTCTAGGGTTTTTTCTTTGATACGAAAATAGGGTGTGGAGGCTCCTATTTATAAAGTTTTTTAGAAGAATTAGAGTTTGATTAGGGTTTCTTTTAAGGTTTTAATTAGGGTTTTGACTTTGGTCTTATGAGATTGACTTAGTCTTTAGAGTTTTAATTTAGGTTTTTGACTTTAGTCTTATGAGATTGACTTGATTAGTTTAGATTAGGGTTTTGATTTAGGGTTTTGACTTTAGTCTTATGAGATTGGCTTTAATACTTTGACTTTAGTCTTTCTTGGTTGGCTTTTAATATCTTGACTTTAGCTTTACTTGATTGACTTTAGTCTTACTTGATTGACTTTAATTTTTGGAGAACCTCTTTTTATTATATCTTTAATTCTTTGGGCCCTCAGATGGAGGGGTCCTTGAATAAATATCCTGGCAACCATCAACAATTTTGCCTGAAAGCCTGATTGATCGATTTTTTGGTTCAAAATTTTAAATTAATTTTATTAATGTTTCACTTTGCATTATTTAATGGTTTATTTATTAATTTCAAAAATTTTAATTATTAAAATTGTAAAATTACCGTTTTGCCCTCGGAGAGGATTTTTTACGTTTTAAGTTGTTTTTCAATCTTCCAGGATGTTTTGAATCAGTTTTTCATAAGGAATTCAATGGGAATGTTGGTTTGTGTCATTTATAAAAAAATTTGTGCGAAATACTCGTGAATTTTATGAGGGGCATTTTCGTAATTTTATCGAATTGTGTGAAAATTGGCAACATGGTTTATTCGATTTCGATGTGTTGTTTTATGTGTTTGAATAGGTTTTCCTAAGCGTAACGTGGGCTCTAGGGATGTTTTAAGGTTAGGGGTATTTTGGTAATTTGGTCATTTTTTAGTGATTTTTATCGTAAAGCTTCTTTTTGTCTGCAAGATGATTTCTATGTCTCTGGGGTTATATATTCCTAGCGTAGCGTGGTTTCTACAGTTTTGTCAGTTCGAGATATCTCATCTGGATTTCTGAAACATATCTGGTAACAAAATAAAGCATTGGAATAAACATCCATCATTGGGAACCGTTGCAATCGGGTTGACGAGTTGATTAATCAGGAGTGCAAAAATGGGATGTCTACAGATGCCCCTCTTTGGTAGAGGGTTGAAGCAAACTAGATAGCAAATCTATTTTGGTAGATAGTGCAATATCCGAATGCCAAAGCTAGTGACAGTGCATTTTGCAGCCTGATTTAGCAATTCGTTGGGGTGTTCGGATTGTTGAGCGTAAAACTCTCCTCGAATTAAAAGGTTGTCAGGTCTTTAAGCGAGAGCTCTCACTGACATTGTCAGATCCTTGAATTTTAGAAAATTCTCCTTGACTAATGTGTGCAAGTGTGTACACTTGAAATCTGTGATAAATCTCAAAAGGTTTGAGCAAAATCTGAGCATAAAAAAATTGAATGTCTTACTTTATCTACCCTGGGTGAAAGAGTAATGAACTATTTTTTCTAGGAGTCCTACTCTACCTACTCGGGGTGAAAGAGTAATGAATTTTTTTTCAGGAGTTCTACTCTACCTATTCGGGGTGAGAGAGTAATGAACTATTTTTTCTAGGAGTTCTACTCTACATACTCGGGGTGAAAGGGTAATGAACTTATTTTCTGGGAGTTCTACTCTACCTACTCAGGGTGAGTGATGAATTATTTTTTCTGGGAGTCCTACTCTACATACTCGGGGTGAAAGAGTAATGGACTTTTTTTCTGGGAGTTCTACTCTACCTACTCGGGGTGAAAGAGTAATGAACTATTTTTTCTAGGAGTCCTACTCTACCTATTCGGGGTGAAAGAGTAATGAACTTTTTTCGGGAGTTCTACTCTACCTACTCGGGGTGAAAGAGTAATGAACTATTTTTTTTGGAGTTCTATTCTAAATGCTCGAGGTGAAAGAGTAATGAACTATCTGAGTAAAATCTAAGCAAAAATCTGAGAAAACCCTCGGCGATATCTGACTAAGCATAATCCGAGAAAGCCCTCGGTGGCAACTGGTTGAGCATAATCCGAGCAAACCCTCGGCGGCATCTGGCTGAGCATAATCTGAGCAAACCCTTGGCGACATCTGGCTGAGCATAATCCGAGCAAACCCTCGGCGGCATCTGAGCATAGTTCCGAGAAAGCCCTCGGCGGCATCTGAGCATAATTCCGAGAAAATCCTCGGCGGCATCTGAGCATAGTTCCGAGAAAGCCCTCGGCGGTAACTGAGCATAGTTCCGAGAAAACCCTCGGCGGCATCTGAGCATAATTCCAAGAAAACTCTTGGCAGCATCTGAGCATAGTTCCGAGAAAACCCTCGACGGTAATTGAGCATAATTCTGAGAAAATCCTCGGCGGTAACTGAGTATAATTTCGAGAAAACCCTCGGCGGCATCTGAGCATAGTTCCGAGAAAACCCTCGACAGTAACTGAGCATAATTCCGAGAAAACCCTCGGCGGCATCTGAGCATAATTCCGAGAAAATCCTCGGCGGTAACTGAGCATAATTCTGAGAAAACCCTCGACGGCATCTGAGCATAGTTTCGAGAAGACCCTTGGCGGCATCTAAAGCATAATTCCGAGAAAACCCTCGGCGATAACTGAGCATAATTCTGAGAAAACCCTCGACGGCAACTGAGCATAGTTCCGAGAAAACCCTCGACAGCATCTGAGCATAGTTCCGAGAAAATCCTCAGCGGTAACTGAGCATAATTCCGAGAAAACCTTCGACGGCATCTGAGCATAATTCCGAGAAAACCCTCGACGGCTTCTGAGCATAGTTCCGATAAAACCCTCGGCGGCATCTGAGCATAATTCTGAGAAAACCCTCGGCGGTAACTGGCTGAGTAAAATTGAGAATGAAGGAATAAATCTAGGAAAGAAACGCTTGAAGATGAATCTGGAAAAGAGTGATCGAATCTGGGAATGAATAGATCTGGGAAATAATGAATGCCTTATCTCTTATTCTAAGTGAGAGGGTTATGAGTTAATTTCTAGGCAAAACCAAATGTGAGATCCAAAATGCTTTTGTTTGACCCTTAAGGTTTTACCCAAAAGTTTTATGAATTTAAAACCTGAGTTTTTATTTTTTTTTGAACTTCAAGGGTTTTCCAAAATACCGTTATCAAGAGGGTAACCTTAAGTTTGGGGTTCCCATTATTTTTTAGGATTAACATTGCTTAAAAACAAAATGCCCCTGGTTTGATAACAAATATGGCACTGGAGATAATTGAATACATCATGTAAAATAAAAAAAAATGCCCCTAGTATAAGGGGAGACTACATATTAGAGGAAAAAAAAAATGCCCCTTGTATGAAGGTTTAAAATATTTGATTACCACAAGCGCAATAAAGATCCAACTTTTTATTTTGATTAATTTTATTGAAGATTTTGAGTCAGGCTCAAGAGAACAAAAATATTTCCTTTTGAGACTTATCATAGAATTCATCCTTCTCTTCCTTGGTTCACTTGGGGAAGTAAAAATTGTCAAATTGATCGTAGATAAGATATTTGTCGCTTCCGAGTCTATGCCTGGTTTAAGCTAAGTATTGAACTTGATTATTCGGATTTCTGATATTTCAGCTCGGACCGCTCTCAGCTTGGGATTTTCTTCTGTTTTTCTTTGTTGTTCTAACTTTTGCCTAGATCGCCTTTTCAGGTTTTCAATTTATCGAGCTTGCTCTAGCTTTTACCTAGATTGCTTTTTCAGGTTTTTGATCTAGTGAGCTTTTTTTTTTGTTGTTGCTCTGATTGTTGCCAAAGTTGTCCTTTCAGATTTTCAACCTTGCGAGCTTGCCTTAATTTTTGCCTATCGTCATTTTCGGATTTTCAACTTAGCAGGCTTCATCATTTTTTTATCTTTTTCTTCTCCTCTGAACTTCTAGAATTACTGTCTGATCATGCTTTGCTATCTTCCTTGACTTTTCGTATGGTACTTAGGAGGACTTTCATAGGTAAGCTTAGGACTGGGTATAAAAAGAAAGGAATTTTGAGGCTCAAAAACCCAAATGCCCCTTGTGTGGTATTTCATTTAAAATTTTTTTTTTGAATTTTCTTTCCCATTTTGGATAATATTTCTTTTTCTTTTGAATTTTTTTTTTTTTTTTTTAGATTTTTTCTTTGTCGGGGAATCTATTATTTTATTTTGATATGGTCGGGCCTGAAGTAACTTCTTAGGTTGCCTACGTACCCCAGAATTTTGGGATCAGACCAAAACGTAGTTCAAATTTTTTCCTCCCTTGGGTTATTAGGTAATCAGGCTTGGAAGTAAAAGGCATAATTTTTCTCTTTTTGAATAGGCTGCAAAGGGGTTGAGAAAGGAGATAATGAACTGGGTAATAGGAGAATTGATTCAGCCAAAGATGGCCTCCTTAAATGTAGCACCGTTTGATTTGGTCAAGGTTGGTTGGTTCTGGTAATTCGATTCCATCATGATCTTGAAGTCTGACGGCTTTTCCAATAATATTTTCTTTGATGATGAACGGACCTCCCCAATTAGATTTGAACTTCCCTCTGGGGTCAAAGATAAAAGATAGGTGCTCGATTCTCTTTGAGTACCAAATCCCCGACTTGTAAGTGACGAGCCGTAACCTTCTTATCAAACGTGAGAGTGACTCTTCTTTGATAAGCTTGCAAGTGGTACAAAGCTCTTAGTCGTTTTTCTCCGATCAAGTTTAATTCTTTATACCATTGACTAACCTAATCTATTTCTAACAATTGACTTGAAGGCCTTGAGATACGGGATTTTCATTTCAACTGGTAAGATTGCTTCCATATCATACACTAGGAAGACTGTATTGAAGTATGATATGCCCCTAGTGTGAATGGTAACTTCTCTAATTAATCTTGATGTGATTGACACATTTCCTTGATGATTGTTTTGAGATATTTTATTAGCTGCTTCAACCTTTCCATTAATCTGAGGACGGTAGAGAGATAATGTGATGTCGAATCTCGAACTTTGAACACAGAGTGATAACTTAAGCTTTGATGTACGACCCATTATCAGAGATCAATACCGCTTCAACTGTTTCATTAATCTGAGAATGGTAATCTATTCTGGGAGCTCTACCATTTTGAGAAGTGTAGCACTAATACATTTTATAACATCTTCCTTGATCTCATTTTCTCAAGCCAGTATCTATTCTGTGTCAGACAACACCCAAGCTTGCACTTAACATATCCTCATAGGCCCACACGAACAAGTCTTTTGAAATTTCTGAGAAAATTCATGATCCCCTTGTGTTCCTCTAGGGATAAGATGGTTTCTATTTGAATTTATTTAGGAATGACCTTTGCTTTCTTGAGCTTGACTTTTATCTTCTTGTTCAGGAGAAAAATATATCCTTGAAGCTAGATTATTAGTTAATTCGTTAATGCGCTCGAGGTATTCAAAAATTTTCTTTATCCAATCAAATTCAGAAGGGACGACAGACACCTCTATAGACTCGATAAACTAACTCGACTCAACAGGAAAAGAGTAGATTCAATTTAAAGAAGACATGACCTTGCTAAAAAAAATGACTCGAGCTAACCCAAATGACTCATGAAAACTCAAGACAACTACCCATACCGGGCTTAATTAGGACTGAGGACTGAGACATTGTTTGCAATCGACAGGGTTGAGGCACTGTGATCTTCAGGGAACAACTGGAAAATATTGAGATATTCTAAAGGATTGATTTGGCGTTGACGTTCGTTCCAACTGACCGGACTAGTAACCCTAGCTAGACGATGGACGATGGAGCTTAGGTACAATGATAACTCTTAAACCTCATTGAAGGTGAATTTAACCAGTTTCAGTGTTACCCCCTTGATAACATTTTAATGAATCCTGAGATTTTATTGAATTCTGTGCACCAATCCATTAAACAATTTATCCATTCAATGATTATTCAGAAGGAAAATAATTTTATTGCACTCTTGAAAATTATTGAAAAATAATGTTTTTATTGAATAATAATTTTCACAAACATATTTCACTAATTTTTCATGCAAAAATAAATCTTTTGTAAATCATTTTTTTTTTTTAAATATTTTTTTTCATTTTCTTTTTTTGGAAAACATTTTCTTTTAAAAAACTTTTTTTTTGAAAAGCATTTCCTTTTGGAAAATCTTATTCTTCTGGAAAACATTTTACTTTTGGAAAGCATTTCTCTTTTGGAAAACATTTTACTTTGAATTCCATTTTGATTCAAATAGATCGGCCCATAATGTTCGTTGGATCGAGATGGACTGGGTCATTATGAATCATTGCCAAGTTTAAAATGGATTTTTATTGAGTCGGTGCACCCATTTTAATCAGGTAAAATAAAAATTTTTAATCCTTGAGGACAACCATACATTCTGATTTCACCATTCACATACATTCTGATATCATCATTCACATACATTCATCACTCACAAGGTCCCATTCAATAAACAACCCAGGAACACCCAATAAGTTCGAGTCGCTACCTATAGGGGAGGTTTCTAGACTCTAAGCTTACTACGTGCAATACATTTTTATCTGGTCACCCTTGCCCAAGCACACCTATATACCTCTCAAGCGTACTCAATCAGACGGTACGTGGTGACTTGGTTTGATATACCGTATAGGTGATAATCTAAAACTTCAACTCACTTCCCTGAAGTCAAAAACAGCAAGTTTGATCTCCAGTTGAGAGGTGGCGCACGATGCTGAGCAAGGGCCCACTTAAATACCTCTCGTCTAGAATAGACGTGGTCTATTCCCCTCGTACAGTAGGGTACAGCGGGGCAAGATCTCGCTTAGGCACCGATTTGACCAAGAAGTGCAATTGATGTACTTGGATTATCTTTTACATACCTACGAGTACGAGTCAAGAGTTGTAGTTTTCATAAATGGTTTGGCATCCCACGAGGGGACCGACCACGTACTAGTACCACGTTGGCAATCGGGACATGTGACTGTGTGGCTCACAATAGGTCAAAGGCTCAGGTCACTCCAGCCTGGGTGCATCGATATACCTTTCAGAGTCACCTGATCAGACGGTACTGATGCCCCAGATCGATATACCCTAAGGTACGTGACTGGAGTTGTGGTTTTCATGAATAACGTCGCATCTCCGAAGAGACCGGGCCACGCACTAGTGCCACGTTGGCTATATGGGACGTGTAAGCGTGAAAAGCAGTAAACATGCTAGTGGTGTGTGCAAAACAGGGTGGGGTGTGCCCGGGGACTTTTTTCAGATAAATGGGCCTATGGGCCATATCAAACCATTAATGGGCCACAATTATAGTGAATATAATCATCAAAAGATTATCAAAATCAAAGGTACGTGACTGGAGTTGTGGTTTTCATGAATGACGTCGCATCTCCGAAGAGACCGGGCCACGCGCTAGTGCCACGTTGGCTATATGGGACGTGTAAACGTGGAAAGCAGTAAACATGCTAGTGGTATGTGCAAAACAGGGTGGGGTGTGCCCGGGGCCTTTTTTCAGATAAATGGGCCTATGGGCCATATCAAACCATTAATGGGCCACAATTGTAGTGAATATAATCATCAAAAGATTATCAAAATCAAAGTCATGGCATGCAAATCAGGAGGAATTAAAATCAACCAATCAATCAAGACCAATCAATTAATTAAAACCAATCAATCAATATGTTAGAGTTAAGGTTCCATCAATCAAGATATCAAAAGGGTATCATCATATCAATCGGGTATCAAAAGGGAAATCATGCACCCTAATCTAGCACACAATCTATTCAAACATGGACTCATCTCATAGCATTCAATCCTCATATAACAGGAAACAGTATCATCATAACATATCAAGGGAATGTATAAGAACAAGCAACAAATTGCATGAAACCGATAAATTCAAACGAGTTGATTCGACTCATTATGTTCAAAATTGGGTATCATGGCAACACATTATGGTAAAACCACATAAAGAGAATTAAAATAAATAGCACACAAACTAGTTCCTCACGTGATGTAAGATGAGTTCAACTAAGTTGACTCACCCAAAAAATTCACTCCTATGGTTGATTTTCGAAATCCAATCCTTTTTTTATTTTATTTTATGGTCCAATCAAAGATCACTTCGTGTGACCCACAATTATCCGAAATTTTAAAGAATATTGAATTGAAAATAGAATGATAATTGTTGAGATGAGGAATAATGACCCTTTTTTTTCTTAAAAAAAAACAAATTGATTTTTTCAAGGAAAAGAAATTTTCCCTTTTTTATTATTGTCAGTCCAATTTCTATGTTTGCAATCAAATAACAAATACCGATGGTGTTGTTATAGATAAAAATTGATGTAATAATAAAAAAAAATTATTCTCCTTTTGTTTTAAACAAATCGATTTTAAAAAACAAAAAAAAACCCATTTTTTTTATTAAAAAAAAAACCCTTTTTATTAAAAAAAAAACCAGTCCAACCAAGAATTGGTGTGTTAACAACAACTCTCAAAGAACCCCAAAAATCATTCTCTTTTTAATGAGAGCACGTATGTTGCTGCCAGCACAATACCCATAAAAAATTTCTTTTTATGTACAACTGCCAACATAACCTTTCTTTGTTTTATTGCTGCCAACACACAACAATCACACATCCATACTTCTTTCTCTCACAATCTCGTCAAAGAGAATAACCCTTGCAGTATGTAGATCCACCTCAATATTTGGAAAAAACATGGAGATGCATTCAAAATGGAACCATCAGAGAAGAACTTTTCATCAGCATCTTAGAACTCGCTCTTATTGGCCGCCACTGTTGGTGTGTGTTTCTCATCAGTGGTGTCGCTGCAACTTGCAGAGCTCATTAAATTACGAGGAGGATCACAGGAAATTTCATCATCCCTCCTCATCATACATTCTTCCTCTAAATCTAACAGACCCACATTGTTAACTTCTTCTGCTACTAATTCACCAAATACGACAAGATGACACAACTCACCCATGTTGTTCCCATCTAGCACAGAATCACTATGTTTTCAAGTTTTTCTTTCCTTTTTTTCTAATCCTTGAAGGTGATTAACGGCCTTTGCTGGTATGAGAACATTGCGTTGTTTGCGATTAACCACATGAAGAGAGGGTGAAACGAAAGAAGCAGCAGAAAAAGAATGAGGGAATGAGGGATTGGAGTTGGGTAAGGAGGAAGATGGTGAGGGAAAGGAGGATATAGTATTGGTTTCGGTGTTCTTGGTTTGGTTCATTGGGTTTTGTTCTTGAGAGTTCCAAATTTTCCAGCACCAATTTCATGAAGAACAACGATCATTAATAAATAAAGAATGGTAATCTCCATGAAAACAAGCTCTCTTGATCTTTTGAAGATTGAAGGATTTGGGGATAATTGTCGCCATGATCGAGTTTTTTAGAGAAAGCGACAAAGAGAGAGAGAGAGAGAGGACGTCCTCTCTGTAGCTGATTTCCGTCATCTTCTTTGTGGAGAAGGAGATAAAAAAACAGTAAAAACTGTTTTCTGCTAATGGCACACCACGCGTAAAAAAAAAAAAACAATTTTGTGATTTTTTTTGTGATTTTTTTTTCTTGGAATTTTCTCCTCATCACAAACAACATTAAAAAAGGCACTTTTTTTGTTTCTTAATGCATCACTCACAAATAATTTATCTTCGTAATTTATCACCCATGCATATTAACTAAAAAAAAAATTATTCAAAAATCTTTTTTGAAAAAAAAGGTAAGATTCATAACTCTCATCCTAATCACCATGATTTTATCCTCAATTTATATATCAATTTGAATATTTCATTATTTAGGGTCATCCCAAAATGACCCTAGATTGAACCATAAAAAAATGTGACAAAATAAAGTATCCAAAATCCAAACAAATGATCCATAATTAAGCCAAAACGAATGATAAAAAAAATAAATAAATAAAATAAAAAAATAAACAAATAACTAGAAAAAGGTCCTACTGGCAATGCATCCCACACTTGGGGCTTTTCAAGTCTGATCCTCAATGGTCCCCAGTGGAGTTGCCACTGAAAACTCCCTCGATCTGCGGGGTGCGTGGATCCGCTTTTGACCCTTGAGGTTTGGGAGTCGCCACCTAGTTATTACGGTCTAGGAACCGAATATTGACTCTAAACGGATAAAGAAACTAATCTACTAAAGAAAAACTGAATCCGGAGATTACATTACGGGGTTTGAAGGTGTTAGGCACCAACTCCGCCCGGCCAATGCCGGTCTCTACTTATCCCAAATAAGACTACATTGCTAACAAAAACCTAGATAGAAAAAATAAAAGAGATTTTACCTTCGAACGCAACGGTTTTATTCTCTCAGATTTAATAAAACTGCTCCTTGTACCGTACTCATTACTTCGTTCTGTCTCCGGATCTAATTTCGGATATCCGAGGCAAGGTATCTCTTCCTTAGATCTGGATTCTTTGAATTTTATTATCGATTTTTGGGTGTTTTTGAAGGGCTTCTAGGTGTTTTTCAGGCTAAAATCGAAGAATGGGTGTTAGGTAAGGAGTTGGAGTTTCAAAATTAGGGTTTTGGGAAGGTTGTGGAGGCTTCTTGACCTACTTTTTCTAGGGTTTTTTCTTTGATACGAAAATAGGGTGTGGAGGCTCCTATTTATAAAGTTTTTTAGAAGAATTAGAGTTTGATTAGGGTTTCTTTTAAGGTTTTAATTAGGGTTTTGACTTTGGTCTTATGAGATTGACTTAGTCTTTAGGGTTTTAATTTAGGGTTTTCACTTTAATCTTATGAGATTGACTTGATTAGTTTAGATTAGGGTTTTGATTTACGGTTTTGACTTTAGTCTTATGAGATTGGCTTTAATACTTTGACTTTAGTCTTTCTTGGTTGGCGTTTAATATCTTGACTTTAGCCTTACTTGATTGACTTTAAGATTGACTTTAGTCTTACTTGATTGACTTTAATTTTTGAAGAACCCCTTTTATTATATCTTTAATTTTTTGGGCCCCCAGATGGAGGGGTCCTTGAATAAATATCCTGACAACCATCAACAATTTTGCTTGAAAGCCTGATTGATCGAGTTTTTGGTTTAAAATTTTAAATTAATTTTATTAATGTTTTACTTTACATTATTTAATGGTTTATTTATTAATTTCGAAATTTTTAATTATTAAAATTGTAAAATTACCGTTTTGCCCTCGGAGAGGATTTTTTACGTTTTAAGTCGTTTTTCAATGTTCCAGGATGTTTTGAATCAGTTTTTCATAAGGAATTCAATGGGAATGTTGGTTTGTGTCATTTATAAAAAAAATTTGTGCGAAATGGTCGTGAGTTTTATGAGGGGCATTTTCGTAATTTTATCGAATTGTGTGAAAATTGGCAACATGGTTTACTCGATTTCGATGTGTTGTTTTATGTGTTTGAATAGGTTTTCCTAACCCTACGTGGGCTCTAGGGATGTTTTAAGGTTAGGGGTATTTTGGTAATTTGATAATTTTTTAGTGATTTTTATTGTAAAGCTTCTTTCTGTCTGCAAGATGATGATTTCTATGTCTCTGGGGTCATATTTTCCTAGCGTAGCGTGGTTTCTACAGTTTTGTCAGTTTGAGATATCTCATCCGGATTTTTGAAGGATATCTGGTAACAAAATAAAGCATTGGAATAAACATCCATCATTGGGAACCGTTGCGATCGGGTTGACGAGTTGATTAAGCAGGCGAGTGCAAAATGGGGTGTCTACAATAGGTAAGGTAACACATGTTATTGATTGTCTTGAGGGGCTTGGATGTTAAAAGAAAACAAGCGCGCATTTTCTTAACTTATGTTTAGAGGAACGGTAAAGATTTGAATAAATTAACAATGCCATAAGTAGATGTTCCTATTAATCATTAGTCCAACGTTTTTACAATTTTCTTAAGAAAATATAAGAAGTTGACAAGAATATACTATATTACTAAGTTGTGTTGTGTGTGATCATGACACTCCTATCCATATATATGAAACAAAAATGCTAAATAATTAAGGTTTCAGATGTACAACTTAAGAATTATTCCAAAGATCTTGCAAGGTCTATATAATGGGATTTATATGACGTGTTTTCCAAATGAAACAAAGTCAAATTTTAAGTTTTCAAATCCAAAATATTTTTTTTCTTAATTTCTTTTGAGTTGTTCGGTGTGAGAGCTATTGACATAGAAGAACGGAGTGACGTGGTAGACATAGGTGGTTGTTTCGCATGAAACTCTTACCGGACATGACGGTTATGTGCGCACCAACATAGCGTTTGTCACCCTTGTGTCTCCATTTGTGTCATTTCAGCATTTTCCATAATTAAACTGTCATGTCCGAGTCGAGTTTCATGCGAAACAACTACCTATGTCTGCCACATCACTCTGTTCTTCTATGTCACTGGCTCTCACACCTTAATTGGGGTTAAGGATTAGAAAGATGTTTAATGTTTTATTAACTAATTTGAATACACACTAATGTATTCCCATAAAGGAAACTAAGAAGTATTCAAGATTGAAAAATTGATTCCAAATATGCAAATGGAGATTTAATTTGCAAATTGAAAAATTTGTTCCAAATATGCAAATTGAGATCAACCAAGGTTTAATGACATAAATAAACAACAATAGTGCTACTTTTATGCTCTTCACCAATACCTATGGTTTTCGTTACCGGAGGTTGCATCATGTAATTCCAGGGGTTGGAGTCGTAGTGGCATTCCATTGAAGATCGATTCACTACAAACAGGTATGACATTCGCTTATTATTTTTGTTTCCCTCCTCGTGCCTTTGTTCCCATTGGGACCAAATTTGCCTTGGATTTGGTTTGAATAATTATTAACCTTATATGATTGTTTAGAAAATAAATTTGAAAATTATTTATTCTCTTAACCCCTTATAATATTTGGACTAGTAGCTCTACCCTTGTATCCTTGGGAAAGGGTGCTACCCACTTCACCCCCTCCTGTTGCTCCGTCAATGGGACTCTCAAAGCTCTATATAGCGCAATAGTGACATGTGTATCTTTACAATATATATATATATATATATATATATATATATATATTAAATTGTGTCAAATATACATATTTTATGATTATTATGACCTATTACTTAGGTTTCTATGGTGTATGCTTTGGGTTAGCGAAATAAAACTAACCATGAAAAGATTTATGGATTGGATAGGTTAACCCAATGGCCTGTTGGATGACCTGCCCAATAGCCTGTTGGATGGCCTACCCAATGGTTTGTTGGATGGCCTGCCCAATGGCCTGTCGGATGGCATGCCCAATGGCTTGTCGGATGGCCTGCCCAATGTCTTGTTGGATGGCTTGCCTATTGGCATGTCGGATGGCCTGTCGGATGTTTGTTTACTTGGGATGTAAGTAGTAATAGCTGGCTTGGGGTGTAAGTAGTAATAGCTAGCCTGCCAATATTACCTATTTTTGAAAATTTTAAAAATAATAAGGAAAAACTTGGAATGTAAAACTTCATTCCTTATCTTCCCTCCTCGTATCTCCACTTTTGAAGGTAACCAAATTTGATATTTTTTCCCTTCTCTTCCCTCCATTTTTCTTCTCTTTTCTCTCCACTTAGCAATCCAAACAGGAAAAATGAAGAGAAAATTGCATATTTTCTCTTCTCTTCTCTTATCTTCTCTCAATCCAAATAGACTGTAAAGAAAATCTCACATTTGTTACAGTTTTTATAATATTGTTTTTTACAGTAATTTTTGAATTTAGGTGTTGAAGGAAGTGATGGATAAGAGTTGGATGAAAAAGTCGAGGTAGACTCAACTACTTATGATCCATTATCAATGTTTATAACTCAATGGGATTTATTTTTAAAAGTTGTACATTATTTTCTAATGTAGGGTGAGTAGCAAATATATAAACGGTGTTGATAAATTCATCGACTTCGCATTTGCCAATACATCAACTGGCCTCATCCCATGTGCATGTAGGAAATGTGTCAACTTTAAGCTCTTGAAACGAGATGTTGTCCAGGAGCATCTCATCGTTTATGGAATTGTGGAGCATTACACACTATGGAAATATCACGGGGAAACTTCTTCCACATCCACTCACTATTCCATGTGATGATGCTCCAGGTGGTGTTGATATGAATAGAATGTTGCACGATGCTTTTGCTTTTGATATGTCGGGTGTGGACAATGATGTACCTGATGGAGCAAGTGAACCTGCACAAGGGCGCAATGTCGAAGTAGAAAACTTCTTCAGGTTGCTTCAAGATGCAGATAGAGAGTTGTATCCCGGATGTACCAAGTTCACAAAGCTCTCTTTCATTGTTCGACTATATCACATAAAGTGTTTGTTTGGATGGAGCAACAAGTCCTTCGACATGTTGTTTACGCTTTTGAAGGAGGCATTACCCGAGGGAGAGTTGTTGCCAAAGTCTTTTTATGATGCGAAGAAGATCATTAGGGACTTGGGACTTAATTACAATAAAATTGATGCGTGCTCCAATGACTGTATGTTATATTGGAAGGACATAGCCAATGACCAATTATGCAAGGTGTGTGGTACTTCGAGATGGCAGCAAGTTGAACATAAAGTGTAGTGTTTAGAAAAAAAAAAAAAAAAATGTTGACTAAGTCAACTAAGGTTGACTCAAGTCAAGTCAACTATGATTGACTCAAGTCAAGTCAAGTCAATTATTGTTGACTAGTCAAACAACTTTGACTAAGTCAAATTAACTAAGATATTTGTAAGAAATTCTAAAAGAATTAGAATTTTGTAATATCTAGATATTTAAAATATCTAGATATTTTTTAAAAAAAATATCAAATAGAGATATTAGCTGATTTTTTAATTGTTGTTTCATTTTCTTTACACAAAGAAAGAAGAGAAAAGTAAGAAGAAAAGAAGGAAGAGAAAGAAAGAAAGAAGAGAAAGAAAAGAAGGAAAGGAAAAGAAATAAGGTAGGCCCTTACAACTATTTATAATGGTTTTAGTAAAGTATATGTATGTATATATATATGTATATTGCTGATTTTATAGTTATAAAAATTCAATTTGTTTTGTTTTTAAAAATAATTTTGACTTAGAAATTTTAAAGTTAAAATTGTTTTGTAAATTTTTAACAACATGCATATTATTTATACATATTTATATTATTGTTTTTATGATTTTAAAGCATGCTAGTATTTGGTATTTTGTTTAAAAGGAATTCTTACATGTTTGTAATTGATTTAAACATGTTTATACGTAATTATATATACTAAAAACAAAATACAGCAACTATGAAAGTTGCTATTGTTGTATTAAATTGACACCATGATTGTTGGATAGAATATAAAAAAAAAAATGGTTGCTTTATACGTACGTTATACGTGTTTATACGTACGTTATACGTATTTATACGTATTGAAAATAAAATACAGCAGTTTTAAAAGTTGCTGTTTTTATATAATATATTACTATGTTTACTTTAGTTTCATGCTTAAAAATATTTGTTAATTTATATGTATTTTATAAGTACTTAATACGTATTTTATACGTATTTTGTACTTGTCAAAAAGAAAATACAGCAACTATATAAGTTGCTGTTTTTTTTTACACAATACATATTTTGTTCACATTGTTATAAACATACATGATTTTTGAATAAGTTAAACTGGTGGACAGTTTACTTTAATCATTTTAGTGATGGATTTCCAAGAAATGTTTCTAATTAAAAGTTGGGTAGAAAAGTAATTTATTAAAATGAATATGAGAACGAGTTCTCAATTGAATGTCGTGCTTTTAAAATACCCAGTTAGTGAGATGCTTCGGCGTATGCCGTATAAGACACGAAAAGGAGAGAAAATATGAAGTGATGCTTCAGTCATAGACTGTGTAAGACACGAATGAGTGAAATGCTTCGACTAAGGGTCGTGTAAGACACGAAAGAAAGAAAAAGAAAAGAGAGATAAGACTGTACATTTAAGAGTGGACTGGGTATTTAAAACACGTGTATGTATTTATTTTTCATTACATTTTGAAAAGAAAATAAATACTTATATGTAGTATTTTAGTGATTTATTAAAGAGATTGTGAAAACCTATAAAGAATAACATGTTGTGATATTTCCGGAATGACGTGTTATACTAGGATAACAGTTGCGTTGTTTGAGTTCTTATGTATTATGGGATGCATAAGAACACAACATCACAACAGGAATCCGGGAGTTTCTTTTCTATCTTTAATAGAGAACAAGATGTAGATAGTGGTATAATTGATAGAGAATATCGAGGATCACATGCACGCCAGATTGGCATAGATGAAGATGGCTAGTTAATGATCATTAATAGTCTAGAGTAGTCAAGAAAGAATGACCTACTTGATTTGGCCCGTTTCTTAAGGCCTTGGTCAACGGCCAACGGCTAACCTGAGCCGGAAAACAGTTACCCAAATTGTGGCAGAGGCTGGCCATAGAATCAGGAACTAACGGTGGGGTTCCACACTGGTGAAGTATTGGAATAATCGTATTTTGACTGAGATGTTCACATCAGTCGTGACCCTCAACTCTCTATTATAGTACTCTATTATTTGATGTTATATTATGAACAATTGTTTTCTTCAGATTTTTAAGTGTTTTAATTTCCTACTAAGTTTTATGACATCGGAGTTCAATTATTTTTAATTGTGTTGAATATCAAATATGCATGATTTATGAATTCTTAGAATGTTTAAACTGCATATAGGATGCTGTTATTTAGAATTGTAAGATTCCCCTATTGGGTAACTCCCCTGTTACTCACCCCTACGACATCAAATTTCAGGCGCACCTGGTTTAGGTGATCCTTCCGAGGAGGCTCAGTGCCAGGGCCTTATAGATGATCAGTCCAAGCTTCCAGGAGTGGAGCATGGGTATTACTAGTTATAAGTCTTAAACTAGAGTTAGGTTTAAGTCTTTAGCTATCGTTTTTGGTTATGTAATTATGAACACTATAGTATGTCATTACTGTTTTATGTATATATGTCAAGTGTTTTTAATGTTTGAGGATACGTGTCTGTTCTGTTGAGAAATGATCAGGTATGACATATAGTTATATTATTTGCCGTTTACGTTTATGAATTGATTATCATGATACGGGTTTTATATCATGCCTCGGGATTCAACTTGGGAATCATGAGGATTCGGGTTGAGTTTTTGGGGCGTGACATAAAGAGAATTATCATAATATTTCTCTAAGGATGAAAGAAAGAAAGATTCCTGCTAAAATATTACGCTATTTTCCATTGGTTCCAAGGCTTCAAAGGTTATTCATGTCATCGAAAACCGCATCATTCATGTGATGGCATGATGAGAGTCGGACCAAAGATGGGTCTTTGAGGCATCCAGCTGACTCTCTTGCTTGGAAAGATTTTGATGTTAAACATCGATCATTCTCTTTAGACAGTCGCTATGTTAGACTTGGGTTGGCAATCGATAGCTTTAATCCATTTAGGACGATGAGTATTTCTCATAGTACATGGCTTGTCATTCTAACAGTATACAACTTGCCACCATGGATGTGCATGAAGCAGCCTTATCTCATGTTATCATTATTGATTTCAGGTCCTTATGGACCCGGTAATGATATCGACGTGTATTTGCAACCTTTGATAGATGATTTGAGACAATTGTGGGAGTTTGGCGTAGACACATATGATGCACAAAGCAATCAAATCTTTCAAATGAAAGCTGCACTATTATGGACGATTAGCGACTTTCCAGGATACACTATGTTGTCTGGATGGAGCACCAAAGGGCGTCTTGCTTGTCCTTGTTGCAATAAGGACACCTGCTCTCGACGTTTGAAGCACGGTAGAAAATTTTGTTACCTAGGTCACTGTCGATTGACCATAGGTTTAGATTTGACAAGAAATGTTTCGACGGAGAACAAGAACATCAAATTATGCCAATCCCAGCATCTGGTTATGAGGTTTTGGAACAAGTAGAGGGCATGAACATCACGTTCGAGAAGATTTCTAAAGTTGCAAAAGATCGCAAGAGAGGACGAGAAGATGATGCGAGAGATTTTTACAATTGGAAGAAGAAAAGCATTTTCTTTGACTTACCTTATTGGAAACACAACTTATTGCGGCATAGTTTGGATGTCATACACATTGAAAAAAATGTGTGTGATAATGTCATTGGGACTTTGTTGAACATCGAAGGAAAGACAAATGATAATTTGAAGGCTCGTTTAGACTTGCAAGAAATGAAAATACGAAATAAACTTCATCCAATTAGTATGGGAAATTAGACATATTATCCCCCTGCGTGTTTTACAATGAGTAATATTGAAAAAGAGAAATTTTGTAATGTGTTGAAAAATGTTAAGGTTCCAGATGGTTATGCAGCGAATATTTCACGATGTGTTCATCTTAAAAAATGTAAGATTTCAGGATTGAAGAGTCATGATTGTCATGTGTTGATGCAACAACTACTCCCGATAGTCTTGCGAGGTACATTGGTTAAGTATGTGAGTGCAAACCTAATTGAGTTGTGCATATTCTTTAGGGAGTTGTATTCTAAGGTTGCACGGGTAGATGACTTTGAAAGATTGCAGTCTCGGATTGTACTAACATTATGCCACTTAGAGAGGATTTTTCCCCCAGCGTTCTTTGATGTTATAGTGCATTTACCTGTTCATTTGGCTGCAGAGGCACGAATCGTTGGACCAGTACATTATCGATGGATGTACCCTATTGAAAGGTATGCATTAATTTTTGTATTCTTTTTGTTTTAGTTTCACATGCACCACACTATTCAACCTCATAGTCAAATCATTTCAATGCATGGTCATAGGTACCTTCTCACACTTAAATTGTATGTGCATAATCGAAGTCGACCAGAAGGTTCCATCACAGAAGGGTACCTCACAAAAGAATGCTTAACATTTTGCTCGAGGTACTTTGATAGTGTGGAGACAAGGTTTAATCTGTCAATAAGAAATGATGACTTTGGTAACACTATCTCAGGTCGACCGTTGGGGAAAGAACAAGTGTTTACTCTAGATGAAATATCATGGAGACAAGCAAATCGATACATGCTCTTCAACTCTAAGACACTTGTCCCATACATTCAGTAAGAATGCATATTTATTTTAAGTTTTACCATGCATGTTGAATGTAATATATCCATAGTTAATCATATCTCTTGAACTCAAACATATACAGAAAACACAAGAATGAACTTAAGTAGCAGCTTCGTCGGGTCAGTCATTTTGAAATTGATAGGCTTCATGCCAAAGAATTTGATGATTGACTTTTCAATAAGTCCTCCCATTTGGAGAATTTTGCACTTTCGGATGAAGTTAGGAAATTAGCAAAGGGTCATGATCGTGTTGCAAAAAGATTCAACACGTACATCATTAATTGGTTCAGATTTCGCACGTAAGGTAGTGAAAGTAAGAGAAAAACTTAAAACAGTGGAGTTATCGTAGTTGCAAATACATCAAGTTTCACAAGTGTTAGTGATAGAAATCCAATTCAAGGAGATATTACCTATTATGGTATATTGACTGATATCATAGAGCTCAATTATTATGGATGGAAGCGTGTTGTATTGTTGAAGTGTGAGTGGGTTGATGTTAGAAGAGGAATAAAAAAAGATGACTTGGGGTTTACGCTCGTGAATTTCACATACTTATCCAATATTGGAGTAAATGTTTACGATGAACCATTTGTACTAGCATCTCAAGCCACACAAGTATTCTACGTCAAGGACTCTATGGATTTAAACTGGTATACTATTGTACAGTCAAAACCAAGAGACTTGTTAGAAATGAGAGGAAATGGTACAGTAGAGGATATCGATGATTACTTGCAAAGTTTGCCTTGCAATGATCAAAGTATGGTGGATACTTTGATCGCCTCTGATGATAACGTAACATGGGATATGTCAGATATGCCAGGAATAACAATCAATGCACTTCTAATTATCACGACACCTTTAGCTGCCACAAATGAAATTAGGGAGGATGACATTGACGAGTCAGATTTCAATAGTATTGATGGGGATGATTTGGAGTCCTGTGATGCTGTTTGAAATTATTCATGGACAATGATGCAATTTCAAGTTCAATGTATCATTTGACATAGATTTGGTAATTAATAATTCAAAAAACTCATTGGTAAATATTTGAATTAACCTCCATTATCATTAATTTAATAACATTTCTTATAAGTTTTCAAAATAACTAATCATTTTCTTGATCTTTATTATAGGATGCATAGTCAGGATTCACAACCTCCCCAACATGGGGATGAGACGGTACATTTGGGGCCCACGCAGATAGACATGATTGCCCCTTCCGATCAGGCATCTGATTCAACATCTAGTAAGATGGAGTAATTGTTTTTCAGATTTTACACTCATATACATGTAAGATAATTGAATGATAATTAATTTTTTGTACATGATTTTCTACAGGGTCTACCAAGATGCAAAAAAAACGTGTGCGGGGCAATACACGTCTTGAATCACTTTGGAACATTGGCCCACAGGATTTAAAAACACGTGTTCGGAAAAACAACTACAAACAACCTATTGGCAATGGGGCCAAGTTACTTGGACAGTTCATAGGTACTGCGGTACGGAAGCCACAGTTTATATCTTTCATGTATTCAGATTGGAGGCGAGTGCCGATTCAAGCTAAAGAAAACATTTGGCAAACTGTTCAGGTAATCTAAAAAATAAATCAATTAAACTACACCAATTGTTTATATTTATCTAGAAACTTTACTCCTATGCTTTTTTAAATTTGATGTAGAGGGTTTTTGATATCGATGTCGACTTGAAGGGTTGGGTTCTTGAATCCTTCAATCATAAATGGAAAGACCGCAAATCTCTCTTGAAAAAAAAATACTATTTAGACTTTATGGGCGCTCCAGATGAGGCAAAAAAGAACCTCCCACCTTTTATGAATCAAGTGGAGTGGGATTGGCTTGTTCAATTTTGGGAAAGCAAAGTTGGTAAGGTATGAGTAACAACCATAGTTACATATAAATTCATTTAATTAATTGTTGGTAAAGTTTGAATATTATTTAATTTTTTATGGTTTACTTTGTAGATGCGTGAAATGAAAAACAAAGTCAATCGTAAGAATCAAAAAATGCACCACACATCTGGCACAAAGAGCTTCGCAAGAAAATTCGAGGAGGAGGTAAAATCAAATAATCATCGAGCCTATTTAGTACATGATTGCAATAATATTTATTAACTTATTATGCTTTACTTGTTAATAGACAAAAAAGAATAATTGGGTGGAGCCATCCCGGATGCAAATGTTCATAGTAACCCACACAAGAAAGGACCAAACCTTTATAGATGCAGAGACAGCGAAAGTTGTTGTAAGTATATATTTCCAATCTATTTTATTAGAAAAAATTATGTATCCAGATTTTTCATCTTATAAAAATGTTTTTAAGTTACAATAATTTTTTTATGTCTTTTTTTTTTCTTTTCTAAATCATGTTAGTATTGATTGTATTTAATTTATTTTAGGATGAGATGAGACAAAAAGAGAACGAGTCCCAACTGTCAGATAGTTCCCAGAGCAACACAGGTAGGAACGACATCTTCTCCCAAGTCATGGGAGAAGATGGTCATGGTCGTGTCAGGCAGATGGGGATGGGAGTGAGACCCTCAGCGTTTTTCGGACCCCAACCCACCCGTCAAGAGTGTATCTCACAAGCCCTTGAGGCAAATCGTCGTGCTGATGAGGCATGCCGAGAAGCCGCTGCAACACGCCGAGAGATGATTGAATTTCAGACAAACATGTCGATGCAATTTGAAGCACTGATGTCATTTATGAGTAAGCAACTTGGCCGTACCGTAAATATGGCTGAAGTACTTCGGGGTACACAGGTAATAACTTGTTATTCTGCCTTCTTAAACAAAAAAATTTTAATTGCATTTTCTTGTACTAATAGTTAAAATAATATTGTTTGTAGGCTTCCAATGGCAGCGATCCACAAACCTCTGTTGAGTAGTAATAGTTTGATCTGCAAGCTTTTTTGACAATGATCGGTGATTAATTTTTTGTTTTGCAAGTTTCATTACTAGTAATAATTTGATCCACAATACCTTTTGTTAATTAGAGATCAATGATCAATATTTTATTTTCTAAGTTCCGTTAATAGTAATAGTTGGATCCACAAACTTTTGTTTATCAGGTAGGAATGGTCAACTTTTTGTATTGCAACTTTCATTAGTGATAGTTGAAGATGTTATAATTGTTCAGTTCCATGTAAATAAAAATTAGACAAAAACTTGGTCTTGAATGTGTATATCGTGTCTTATATATATGGATTGATATCTAACACTTATTAGGTAAAACCTTTTTAACCCTGCCAATGTAAAATTAACGTTTTACATTGCCGGTCCCAAGCCCGGATAAAGGAGGAGGGAGAAGGTATGCCATGGATTCATCACTGTGAGTTTATTTGCCATAGGCAAAACTCCCTTGTGTCAAAATTTCAGCTTTTTAGTTAGTTTGAAAACAGATCGTGTACTTGCAATCCATTATGAATCATTATGAACCATTCTCTTAACTACATGATTTATATGCAATTTGAGTATTTTGTCAAATTTTTCATTTACAAATTTTTTGAGTTTCCTATGCCATGTTTTTTTTCAACTTGATATATAATTTGAGTGAGAACATAAAAAACGTGAATCTGTCTTTAATTTTCAGCCAAAGTACTATGATGGAGATCATTGTAAGATGCTGGGAATACTGCTAGGATCTAAGAGAACAAGATGCACTTTCCTCATAGGCGGTCAGAACATCAATGGTGTTTTTAAGGTACGTCTACATTTCTAAGTTTGCAAATTCGTCAGCCCCGTGTGTTCATATCTGTTCTCACTACTTCAATCCTCGACCATCAATACCTTAACCAAAAAATTGATTGTTGGTTGAACTAATCATGTTTCTATTATTTAATTATGTTTAAAGCCGTGTTTACTGTTAATTCTAGTGTGTTTGTATCTTCTCATACTACCTTGATCCACATCATTTTTTATATACCTATTGTTTTACATGGCATTCTAGAAACACTACTTCACTTTAGCCATCCAATTTTAATTTTGTGGCAGTTGTCGCATGGTTGTTGCTCTTAGTGGTGCTTGGATTCATTGTGCATGTGCTGGATAATGTGATCAAAACAGTGTATGTGTGCTTTGCAATTGATACGGACAAGGGGGAGGTATGTAAACACGAGTTTCATGAAGTGTATGTCCATCTTCTCATTACTAGGGAATCATAGACCCTCTCTTAGCACCAGAACTTCACAGATTGTATAACTTATCATGTTGTATAATATGTATGAGGTTCTAGTGGTTCAATAAACAGGTTAACTCTTTGAAAGCATTCTCACAAATTCAAGGGTAAAGTTACAACTTGTATGGTATTGCTGCCTACAAGTATATAGTTGTTTAGATAACTCAGATAGACTCAGATATTAGGTGAGATTACTAAAATTATAAACTTAGAAGGTTCATTGTTAGGTAGATGTTAGGCTTAGTTGATGGGATGATGAAAACCTTTTCATCATCAATACAATCTAAGACTATTTGACTATTAAAAATGGGACGACTCCATTGTTGGTTCTACTCTATGGATTGCTGATTTGCTTCAAGAGGTGTTTTAAGCTACACAATGATGTTAATAATGCTGGAATGATGAGGATGAAAAAAGGGTGAGGAGTAGTTCAAGAAAATAAAGGGGGATGGTCTTTGTTTGTAAGCCTCATTGGTCATCTCGATCACTTTCTAGTGAAATTTTCGTTGCTTATGCATTGGTTTATGACAATGCCACATGATGCTTATTTTGGAGTAGGGAGCAGAGTTTATTTGGTGGCAGTGGTTCGAGTGACATATATACAATGTAATTTTTCCTGCTCCAATCACTGTGCTGATGGTTTTCCTTGCTCTATTTCAGAGTCCCTTCATATATAATTGGTTGCCTTAGTCATCTAGAATATGAACCCATTGCAACAACTCCCAACTAGAATATGAACCCATTGGCTGCCATGTACTGTTTAGTCAGTTAGATTTCTGGTTATATAAATATGAACCCATTGGCTGTCATTAACAGAGATCCATTTGTTTTCAGGAAAAATGTTATCTGTCTTCATTACATACAGCTCAAAGGGAACGAGAGATAAATCAGGTCATCTCTCGTTTAAGAATAGCAAAGTATCGTATCTCAGGATTGGTCCCTATGTTTGTGCTGAATGGAACTTTGAGTAATAATAATTCCAACTCTATGATTATTTCCCTTTATATCTATCTTTAAAAAAGAAAAAGAAAAAAATTAATCTACTGGTGTTCTTGATGCTGAACAATCTGTTCTGTCTCTAATTTAGGGGATTCCCAATTTGGCTCAAATACATTCCTGGTATAGCTTTCAAAACAAACAATGAGCCATTCAAGGTTGGGTACTTAGGTTCACTTCATTGTCTTGCTTCTTTGTATCAATTATTTCTTGTTAATTTGGTTGTAATTCTTGAATGCTTGTATAATAGGCTGCAATGGAACAATTTACAAAAAAGATCGTGAACTTAATGAAAAAAGATCGTGGACTGTTGCTTGATTCCTGAGTCACCTTTTTATTTGGAAGGGGAGGGTGGAATTTTTGAATTCATGGAGAAACGGCTCAAGGAAAGTGGGCACATGGTTATTGTAATGGCTGAAGGTGCAGGACAGGAGCTTCTTTCTGAAGCATTCGTTCGATGAGCGAACAGGATGCTTCAGGAAACAAGCTACTCCAAGATGTCGGCCTTTGGATGTCTCAGAAGATCCGAGTATGTATTCTGGATCCCATTCATTTCCCGCTGTGGTTGCATGGTTTTTATCTTTTTCCATGTTGGTGCATGTGCAGTTGTGTTCATTGTACTTTTAGGACCTAAGTCTTGAAAACTTTTATGCATCCATTAGTGAAGTAAACCGTTGTTCACTACATTTTATCTCATATTCTTTAAGGTTTTCATTTCTCGTTCTATTTTAACATCAAAGAAATTATCATCGGAACTCTGGATTGCCAAATGATTCCCTTCTTTATTGGCGCAATGTAGTAGCACACATAGCCCCCATGTGATCTGGTGTGGCCAGTGATGTGTAGCTGTAATGGGCCACTGGTCCTGTCTATGGGGCAAATATAAATATCGGGGTTGACAATTCATAATTTTTTCCAATTATGAAGATCATCTTTACCAAACACCAGCCAATGTGACTTTGTTAACCACATGAAAAGTTGACCTGAAACCACAGTCTATTTGGACAGTTTGAACCGCCCAACTTCTAGTCAATTCTTCATGAGGTAAGAAATATTAAAAAATGGACTATTTTTTGAGGTAGTATACTTTATGAACAAGTCCCTATATTGTGGGATTGTCCAACATGACGTATCCTTAAGGGCCCCTTGGTAAGTATAAGAAATATAGTCTCTCTCTCCCTTTCTCCCTGTGTGTGCGTGTGCTATTCAAAAAGTCCCAAGTGTATTTACAGTACTGCCAAATGTTTTTGCAATCAACCTTGTCTACCTATGCATCTATCCTTTCATCTATTAGTCAAAAACTAAATAGACTAACCGATGCTATTATGCAACATGCACGTCAACTTGCATTCACTTTAGTGTATACTTCTGCAATTTTGTCAGATACATTTATGTGCTTTATTTTGTTGTTATTGAAGGATTATTTTGCAAGACAACAGAAGATGGCCATTACTCTCAAATATATAGGTTGGCAACCCTAGATTTGCAATTTTCTCCTCTTTTTACTGGATTTGATCAGCAGAAAGTAGGTCAATAACTCTAATCTAACCAAATGATACACTGTGTTGTCTTTGCAGATCCTACATACATGATCCATGCTATTCCTAGCAATGCATCTGGCAATGTCTACTGCACACTTCTTGCTCAAAGTGCTGTTCATGGTGCAATGGCAGGGTACACAGGCTTCACAGTTGGTCCTGTCAATGGAAGACATGCATACATTCCCTTTCCTGTGAGTTTCTCTGGACTAAAATGATTTTCCTATTTTGTACCTCAACCAGTGAACTGCTTTAGCTCCCCAAAGCCATATGACGGAGTGAACATTTAATAATAATAATCCTGGAACTGAGTAACCAACTCGGAACTGCTATGTGCTTCTAATGGTATGGTTCTGGTTGTTAAATTACACCTATATCATATATCTTGCCTCTTATATTATTTTTCCATAGACTTCAAATCAATGCTCCATGTCGGACACTTCATTTTTAACCGTAAAATGGAATGTCTGCGACATGTCCTGGCTGTGTTCTTACCCTACATGGAACTGGATTTAAATGACCCATGTCCACCAATGCCCATTTTAATGGATCTGAGTGATGCTTACAAGCTCGTTGTTGGTAATAAGGGAAATCAAATATCGAGTATGCTTGCTGAACAACTAACTGCCAAGGATTCCACAAGAGATAGTGGAGATCTGAAGCTGTTGTTGTCACAATTATCGGCTGCTCGAGGGCTTGAGTTGACATTGACAGAGATGAGTCCTAGATTTCCACGCAATGGTGAGAACTTAAAGATTTCTGAGGCTTCTAGTCCTATTGGAGTGCAAATACTTTCAAAGAGGATCTCAATTGAGAGAAATGAGTCTGGGTTTGAGTCTTTGGATGGAAGCATTATCAGTGAAATTGAAGGTGAAAGTATGGTTGATCGGTTGAAGCGGCAAGTTGAATATGATCGGAAATCGAAGAGCGCTTTATATAAAGAATTGGAAGAAGAAAGAAATGCTTCCGCAATTGCTGCAAATCAAGCAATGGCTATGATCACAAGGTTGCAAGAGGAGAAAGCCTCGCTTCATATGGAAGCTTTGCAGTACTTAGGAATGATGGAAGAACAAGAAGAATACGATGTAGAAGCACTTCAAAGAGCAAACGACCATCTTGCCGAAAGTGACAAAAAAGTACAAGATTTGGAAGCCGAGCTTGAAATATATAGGAAAAAGTTCCCATTCGAATTAATGGTGGAGCATTTGGTTCCAAGTTGTATTGAAAATAATGCCAAACAACCGCCTAGTAAAGAATCAGAAGTCAGCAATGAACTTGAGAAATCTGATATGATGTATGGGGATGGAAATATAAGCATTTCTAAGGATTCTTTCGAAGATTTTGAAGATGAAAGTTTATATATTTCTGAATGTTTGAAGAAGTTGGAGAAGAAGCTTCATCTATTCTCTAATTACGGGGTGCACGTGGACATGCCTAATGGTGGGTATGAGGAGGCCAAAGAAAACAGTCGAATTGAAGAGGATTCATTTCTATCTGGGGACCGTCAGTTTGTTAGTAAAGAAAATCATCATTTTGATTGTGATGCAAAAGACTCCTTGATCGGTAAGGAGACCGATTTAGTTGCTATAGAACATGAAGTTTTAGATTTGAATGAAAGATTGATGGCACTCGAGGCAGACCGGAATTTTCTTGAGCACACTAATAATACACTTCAAAATGGTGATGATGGAGTACAATTCATCCAGGAGATAGCTTGTCACCTACGAGAATTACGTCATATTGGAATAAGACGGGAGCAAGTTTGTCTTTGAACCTTCATATTCTGTAATTTCAGAGGTAAATCTTATACTGAATAATTTACTAATGTCACTGTATTCGAACAGAAGCTGTTGGGAAATCTAGTATTTGAATAATTTTTCAAATGACACAAAAATCGACCCAATACAACAAGTTTTGACCCTTCAAAATAAAACATAAAGAAAAATGATGTGAATAATACTTAGACTCTTATATGACTTCTAAAATAATTAAAAGACATTTAAAAATAAAATAATTTAATCTAAAATTAATCCCAATAAAATAAAAGTGACAAAAAATAACTTTAGACCCAAACAAGCTACGACCTAAATAATTACAAAATTTCCATTGGAACCTGTTAATGTTGGCTTGATCTACGCCCCACATTATTCTCATTTATGCATTTGATTGGAAATGCATGATCAGAAGTCCATAATCAAATTTCTATTGCTGAACTATTCTAACTATTTCTCCAATATTTTCACAGAAACTGGTTGCGTGTTTTTTTGTTGGTAAACTAGTCATTCACTTTGTAACTTTCAAGCTATTACTTACTATCTAATTGTAAAGTTTTTTGTATTGCTTCTTTCATTATGTCTATATTTCTTATCAGTAGAAATCCTTATATCTTATTGTTTTGTATTTTATCATGTTAAGTTCTCACCATTGGGTTAGAGAGAGAACTATAAGTAGAAAACTCGGACCTAGAAGAACCTCCCTTTTAGTTTTTTGTTTTGTTTTCATTTCAACTTCTTTTCTAATCATTTGTTACACCTTATTTCTCCATCAATTGAACGATTTTGTGCTAGTATTCCCTTAGAGTTGAGAGTTTTGGTGTTAAGTTTTGCTTGCAAGGTTAGGTTTCTTACATACTTCCATGCCATTTTTTTCAATAGATATAACGATTTATTAAAATGGAAGAAAAAACAGATCGAGATGGCCAGTCTAATACAGACACGAAAGGTAAGAATGGTCTTAGCCACGTGCCAAATACCACTTAAGCATCTTTAAAGAAGTTTTTTTTTTTTTATCATTTAGTGCCATGGGATGAAGTAAAATACTAGCTACTTTACATATTTATCTGGAAAATTCAATTCCGATCATTATTTTATTCCAAATTTTGAGAATTTCTTTCACAAGGGACTCAAGGGCCTTCAAGTGTTGTCATATGTTGTATCTAACCTATCACCCATTAAAATATTGCTTTAGTGCACCTCATTTTAGGTGTTTTGCTTGTAAGACTTTTTCACTATTTCATCAGCACTTTACAAGAGATCGGCCTAGGTGGTACCCTTTACAGTTTATGAAACATCCATTTTTATGAGGTACACATTGATTGTTATCAAGCTGACCAACTATCCATTGCGGGTGGAAGGTTGGACCACCGAAGGAATAAATAGTAATTGGGTTTCTTTAAGAAAGAAAATGAGGTTCAGTGTTTGTTTCATTAGGGCCTAATCAATTATTTAGTGTAAAGAATGCCAAGGCTTTTGAGGCTTTTATTTGGAAATGCTGGTCCTACTAAATGTTGAAGTCTTTACTTGCACGAGTTCAGGGGCTGAGCCAGGATTTTACCCATGTGGGGGCAACGTAAGGGTGGAAAAGTTTTTGTGGGGGCAATTAAGAGTGTACAAATTTTTTTGGGGGGCAATAGCAACGTATTTCTTTATCCGCCGCTGCTATCTGTTGCAATAGCTCATTAATCCTTAGTGGATTTGAAAATTCTTATGGGGGCAAGTGCCCCCATTGCCCCCACTCTAAATCCACCCCTGCACGAGTTGGATAAGTTCTAATGGCAGATCGTCTAATCAATAGATAGTATTCATTTGTAATAGGTCTGCGACATGTAAATAAAATTATGGAAGTGGCAATCATCTATTTTTTTTTTCCGATGAGAGCCAACGAGATAAATTTAAAACTATTTCTTTCTCTATTTAGGAATAATAGTGGGGTGGGTGTTTCTAATGGATGAGCCTGTGTTTGCAAGATGGTCTTGGTGGGTTTATTAGAAGAAGGTTAAAATTTATATAAATTTTAACATAATTAATTTCAAGTATATATTATTGACTCAAGAGAGTAAAGTAATGAGCCATCATGTTGACTCGAGATTTAAAATATTGTTTTAAGCAACTAAGATGACCCATTAGTAAACAAAACTCAATATCAATACAGCCAGTGGTCTGGCTGTGTTCTTGCCCTACATGGATTCGGGAAAGGATTCAATCTGATAACTTATCAATACATATGTAAATATGTGTGCCTATGTACTTCCCCATGGATGGCCAACATGGGGTAAGGGTATTTGTGAGCAACACCTGTGGCATCTTTGCTTATATAATTTTCCCTATTCTTCAACTGAGGCTCTGTTTGTCCATTTCAACATTCAAACCTCAAGATGCAGACAAGATTTATGGGTATGTAGAAGAATATGGATATTGGGTAGAAAAATCAAGGCTTTTCTACAAAGATTCAATATGACGGATTGAAGACATGGTTGAAAAAGTTAAAAAATAATTTTCCCTATAGATCGTGAACTTGGCTAGATTAACCAAAATCGTGTTTCTCATCAAAGATTTTGGATTTGCTTACTATTGTGCTACACACATATGATCTTTGAGAGGGTTTTTTTTTTTTCTAATGAGTAAGCTGGACTTGAACCCACGACCTCAAAGTTGCTTTGCAATGTGTCAAACCAAGTGAGCTATCGGTTTAAGCTCATCTTTGAGGGGGGTTCTTTTTATTTATTTATTTTTTATGAGTAAGCTGGACTTGAACCCATGATCTCAAAGTTTCTTTGCAATGTGTCAAACCAACTGAGCTATGGGTTTAAGCCCATCTTTGAGAGGTGTTCTTGTGATATCATTGAGCGTCTGGAGCTTCTAAATATGTGTTTCCTGATTTTGTTCCCTTCACCTTTCTTTTTAATTTTTGTTTAATGATATTGCAACAGATAAACCCCTGCAATGGTTTCTACTGCGACTGGTTCTCCCCTAACAAGGCCTATAAACCCAAGATATGGTCAGAAGCCTGGATTGACTGGTAAAAAATGTCTCTTTTTCTTTTATCAATCACAATATAAGATAGGGTCACGGTCAGGTAACTCGTGAAGAATGACTCATGGAAAAAACATATTATCTCAATCATTTATTAAAATCCTATTGATTTCCTGAAAATATAGCCATGTCCTACGGAAAATATCTCTATCTCTTACATCTAAACATTTTAATTTTCTTTTTTATATCATAATATCTCTATCTCTATACATCTAAACATAGCCATGTTCTATGGAAAATATAGAAAATCCTGTTATCTTCCTGAAATTTCTAGAAGGATCATCATAGTTCTCCAGAAGTTGAGCTGCTTAATCCTGTATGATCATTACCCCTAGAAGTATGACATGAATAAAGATATACAAAGTTCAAATATGCAAAGTTCTTCCATACATTTCACCACAATTGCATGTATCTATTTACATTATTTAGATTATGTGATTCTTATCTCTGAACCATTTTTTTCAGGTGATTTGGGCCAAACATTTAATTCTCTTTCCACTCTTGAGCATAACATGCAGAGTGAAGGACAGTCTTATTTGTTGGAGATCTCTCTTATGCTGATAGGTATGAGTATAATGACGTAGGTATTCGATGGGACTCATGGGGCCGTTTTGCTGAATGAAGTGCTGCATACCAGCCATGGATTTGGTCAGTTGGAAATCACGAAATTGAGAGCATGTGTCATGTCTTTGAGAGTTGGTTCGTTAAGTACGAAGTTGATCTCATTTTTTCCGGCCATGTCCGTGCCTATGAAAGATCGGTATGGCTATTTATTCTCTCTTTATATCTTGATTATGTTTATTCTCCTCATGGACTGACCTATACACCAAAATGATCATCTACACTCTGTTTGATAGACAAAAGTGTGGCCTATAAATAGTCCATACTACAAATCCCAGGGACAACCTACTTTTCATTGAGTTGGTGAACCCAACCCAAAATCATGGGATTTCTATTGAATTGTTTTGTTTAGAAGATTAACCTCCATGCAAAAGGGCTAAAATAGCCCGATTTGTGTTTCAAAAGTATTGCCCATTTGAACTGAAAAGAACACCCCAGAAGGACCCAGGATTTAGCACTAATGATATGAAACACACAAAGAAATTAGGGTTTTAGAAAAACATGAGGGTTCTCTTTACCTAATATCTATGTTACAATGACTTGTACACGTGGTCTGGCATCCAACACTTCCAGACACATTGATCCTTACAGGCCCAATATAGTGCACGACCATACACTTAATTGTACATGCTGAGAAAATATTTTCTAAAATACTGTTGTTCATATCAAGTATATAATTCAGAAATAATGTATTTAAATGAGTTGATATACATTAAAATCATGCAAACAGTATACAAATAATAGTTTTTTTTTTTTTTTTTTGATAAGTATAAACTTTTATAAATGAAGAAAAGAAGTGATGGAGGCTGAGGTAGCCCCCAAACAACACAACAAGCGAAACAACAAAAGATCAAAAGAAAAAAAAAAAAACTACACAGGTGTAAGCTAATCACAAATGTTCTCCCAATTAAATACGAAATCTCGGTAGCACACATCCTCAAAAGCTTTGTTCATCTTGGACCACAAGAACAGAAGCCCAATAATCTCTAAAATCACTGTGTGGGACGAGCTCTCCTTGCTATGAAAGAAAATATTTGAATAAATTAAGATTTATTTAAAGAAGGTTGCCGGCTAGTGTCTGACATGTGCATATGACATGGTGTCGACATGGAAAATTTGTAGGAAATTAAATGGGCCATGGTCAGTAAAAAGAAATATTGTTAATTTGCAGTATCGCATCTCCCACATACACTACAATGTATCAAGTGGTGACCTTTATCCCATTCCCAACAAATCAGCTCCCGTGTACATAACTGTTGGTGATGGTGGAAATCAAGAAGGTCTTGCAGGAAAGTAAGTTATACATCACGGCTCAGAAGTTCTCTTATGATTCTTATGTTTTGATGACATTGTGTTTTCTCACTAAGATACTTAACGTGCTCTTCTTTTGTCTTCTATATAATATTATCTATCCCTCTGTCACAACACCCTCACTTTAATTGATTGTTTGGTTTTGTAAGTTTAGGCACAATCGGATTACTGTGCATTAAGGGAAGCCAGTTACGGTCATTCCACATTGGAGATAAAGAACAGAACACATGCATTCTACCATTGGAACTGAAACGATGATGGGAAAAAGGAGGCAACAGACTCCATTGTATTCTTCAATCAATTCTGGTGAGTTGAAGATAGGATCTCTTATTTTATAAATTACTAAAAACATATATCTTCTATCAAAAATAAAAATGTGCCTAGGAATGTGTCGAAATATAAATGCAAGTACAAAAATACTATTTATGATATTCATTTGGCTTATGTATGATATGCAGAGTAAATACTTTCAAAACTCTTGGTGGCTCTTGAAAACAATAAATTTATTGTACATTTGTTTTCAATGTATGCACGCAGGTTGGAAGACATATGCTAAAAGTAATATATATATATATATATATATATATATATTAATAAAAATGTACCTATTGCAGCGGATATTAATATCCGTCATTATATGTATTATATTTTATTTTTTAAAAAGGATCTGTTGCAACGGATATTAATATCCGTCGATATATGTATTATATTTTATTTTTTTTAAAGGATCTATTGCAACGAATATTAATATCCGTCGATATATGTATTATATTTTATTTTTTTAAAATGATCTATTGCTACGGATGTTAATATTCGTCGCTATTTGTCTTAGATCTTATTTTTTAAAAATTACCTATTGCAGCGGATATTAATGTCTGTCGTTATATGTGTTATATTTTTTTGTTTTTTAAAAGTGACATATGGCAGCAGATACTAATTTTCGCTGCTATATATAATATATTATGTTTATTACGAAAAGGACCTGTTGCAGCGAAAATTAATATGCGCCGCTATAGTTATTACCTGCAACATCGGAAGAAATTATCTGCTGCTAAATCTAGCGATGGAGGCAATAACGTCGGATCTTCTATCCGTTGCTCATTCGCCGCTATAGCTTTTACCGACGGAAAAATCATCCTGTAGCGGTGGAAAAATCCGTCGCTGTAGATTAGAAATGTTGTAGTGCCCCTTATAGGGAAAGATTTTCCTAGGCATCGAAAATAATCAACAATAGCAATCGATGCAATTTGAAGCTGATTTTTCCAATCGAACTTGTGGATCCTATAATCCAAATCTAATTGATTTTAATAAGTTTGAATTTAACGACTAGTGAATCAAATTCTCCTAATTAGAGAAAAGAATTGGTAATGATCTCCAATCTTTATCGTTTTTGTTTCATCCCTTGGTAGGGGTGCTATTTACTAATTAAATCATTCTAGTATTTGTGCAAAAAGAAATTAACAAACAAAGGCAAGGTATAACCCTCCAACAAGGGGACGTGGGTTTGAAGAGTAATATTTCTCGTGGTAGACAGGGCAAGAGAAGTTGAGTCGACTTAGGCCATCAACTCTAAATTTGGTGTGCGAACCTATGGAGCCATAATGATATCGTCCAACCGTTGTCCTTCCCTAATCTATTACAATCCAAGTCTTCTTGCATATTTATTAAAAATTAATTACAAACGACCAAATACAATGTATCTATTACATAAATTAAACCTAATTAAAAGAAAATGAAACAAAAACAAAAACAAAAAATTCTTGAAGTTTACTTTTATCTTCCTTAAGATTCCTTCCTTCAAGATTGAAAAATCTACAAAAGAAAATAGAAAGTTATAACTGTGTTAAACAAACAAAAAATAAAGAAAAATAGAGACTACCACTACATCTTACTGTACCATAAAAGCTTCCGAAACTTTTAAGCCATATAGGACAAATCTTAGGGGGGACAACGTTGGGAGACCAAATTTGTCCTATATAATTTAAAAGTTTCAGATTGGGCTGATTTTTATTGAAGATGATCACTATGGTGAGGAAATCATTCTCACAAAACAATCAGCCTAATCTGAAACTTATAACCTCGTAAAAAGTGATTTACAAAGTTGAAGAATTGTGGATCGTCGATTTTTATCATTAATTTGTAAATCACTTTTGATGGGGTTAGAAGTTTAAAATTTCATTGGTTTTTTTTTGTGAGGATGATCTCCTCACCATAGAGATTATCCTCAAAAAAATCAGCCCAATCTAAAAAATTTAAGCCATATAGGACAAATTTTGTCTCCCGACATTATACCCCTATATATATAGGGTCCCGTTCAGTAACAAACATTTTGGCAAAACATTTTTCAAAACATGGGTTAGAGGTTTTGGAATGGGCTGATCTTTGGTGAGGATGATCTCTACGGTGAGGAGATCATCATCACCAAAAATCAGCCAATTCTAAAATTTCTAACCCCATCAAAAATGATTTACAAAAAGTGGACGGTCCACGATTTTTCAACTTGTAAACTGGGGCTAGAAGTTTTGGAATGGGCTGATTTTTGGTGAGGATGATCTCCTCACCGTAGAGATAATCCTCACCAAAAATCAGCCCATTCCAAAACCTCTAACCCATGTTTTGAAAAATGTTTTGCCAAAATGTTTGTTGCTGAACATTTCCCATATATATATATATATATATATATATATATATATATATATATGGTGAGATTTGAGAGCCAGCATGTTTGACCTATGTGGCTTAAAAGTTTCGGATTGAGCTGAGCTTTGTGAGGATGATCTCTATGGTGAGCAGATCATCCTCACCAAAAATTAGTCGAATCTGAAATTTCTAAGTCCATCAAAAGTGGTTTACAAATTTTCGATAAAAAATCAACGGTTCACAATTCTAAATCACTTTTGATGGACTTAGAAGTTTTAGATTTAGCTAACTTTCGGTGAGGATGATCTCCTCACTATAGAGATTACCCTCAACAAAAGTCAGCTTAATCCAAAAAATTTAAGTCGCATAAGACAAACTTGTTGGCCCTGGAACGCCACACATATGGGTGGCGTTCAAAGGCCCTATAGTGAGTCAAACATTTTTTCAATGTATAAGTTAGAAGTTTCTAAATAGGATGATCTCTGTGATGAGGAGATCATCATCACCAAAAATCAACCCATTCCAAAATTTCTAACCCCATCAAAAGTGGTTTACAAAATGAGACGATCAACAATTCTTCAACTTGTAAGTTAAGTTTAGAAGTTTAGAAAATGAGTTGCTTTTTAGTGAAGATGGTCTCTTTATCATAGAGATCGTCCTCACAAAAATCAGCCCATTCTGAAACTCTGAACCCCTATTTTAAAAAATGTTTGGCTCTCTTTAAGGCTTCTGAATGTATGTATGTATGTGTGTATATATATATATATATTTAGGGTGGGGTCTAGAGACCCTAAAGAGAACCAAACATTTTTTCAATGTATGGGTTAGAAGTTTTGGAATGGGCTGATTTTTTGTGAGCATGATCTCTATGATGAGGAGATCATCTTCACCAAAAATCAACCCATTCCGAAATTTCTTACCCCATCAAAGGTGATTTACAAAAATCGGACGGTCCACAATTCTTCAACTTATAAACTAGGGAGAAATTTTGAAATGAGTTGATTTTTGGTGAGGATGATCTCTTCACCTTAGAGATCATCCTCACAAAAAATCAGCTCATTCCGAAACTTCCAATCCTTATTTTGAAAAATGTTTGGCTCTCTTCAAGTCCTCTTAATACCACCCATTTAGATTACGTTGAATCTTTGTTTTAATGGATACCAATATATTTTCAACTAATGACATGACCCCTTTGTCCCTGTTTACACCCTCCCCCACCTCCCTCCCCCTCCTTCAATGTTTTGGGTGATTAGACACGTTTTACATTTTGGTGAATTTTTAGATTATGGTTTTCAAACGGATGACATGTCTCTTTGACCCTTTTTTTTTTTTTTTACCTCTTGTATACACTAACAAAAAGTGACCTAAATACCCTCATTTTCAATTTTTAACCAAAAAGCTTATTTTTTTTTCTTCTTAAAATTAGCCATCTTCGAGTATTTCAACCTCCATAAAAATTTAATTTTAATCTATTTAACTCCATCTAAAATCCATCATTTTAAATATTGTCTTAATCCCTTCTATAAAACCTTTGAATTGTCTAACAAAAATCTCATCATCTTCAAATTCAAAAATCCTATCTTGTTCTTTGGATTTGAAAGTTAAAGTAGATGTTAAGGTTGAAAACTAGGGCAAAAGTTTTCCCCAAAGATTGAAGATGACTAGTTTTGGGAAGAGAACGAATTTGAAAGATTTTTAGTTTCAAATTGAAGAGGATAATGAAGTCATTTATAGTTGTCTATTAGATAAGACTGAGGTTGAGATGGCATGTAGGTATTTTGGTGGATATTTGAGATAGCCTAAGTTTTTGAACCGATGACATGGGACCTTCTCTCATAGATTAATGAGAAATTACATAAATATCATTTTCTTGAATCTCTAATAAAAAAATCTTTGAATTTTCTCCCCCAAACCATTCATCTTCAACCTCTTCAACCTTATCATTAACTATGCTTTGCCCCCTAAAAGAAAATCTTGGCTCCACCCCTGAATGAACTAGTCATCTTGATAAACATATGTGATTTCTTCATATGTAAGAATCATTGGATGTACCAAACATGGATGGGCTGAATATGATCATGTATACTTCACATGATGCGACAATGCGGGCTTCTTATCAATGCGGGCTGAATATGATCATGTATAATCTATGTGCCTTACGATTTTCCATAGCTCATTGACTATCTCATGTCATTGACTATCTCATGATCAATTGTATTAGATAACTTACAAAAATACCATGCATGAAATGATCAATAGTATAAATCTCGAAATCTTAAAAAAAAAAAATATTCCCAATAATGATCTTTGGTAAATAAGAGTGCATTTACATAAAGGACTTTTTCAAAGCATTATTTCTAACAAGTGGAGGCTCCATTTCTTTTTCATAAAAGCTAAAACATTTCAATCATAGAAATAGCATTGAATAAAATTCTTCATCGCGTCAATAGATTGAATGTTTGCCCGTCTTCGCATATCAAGTAGCATTCCTTCGAGCTATCAATGGAGGGGGTTTTTTTTTCTCAACTTTTTAAGGAAACATCCTATTTAATGGCATGACCCATTCTTTGTCCTACTTATCGGATGTAGGACATGGGGAAGACGATTTCATGGAGTGCTTGTCAAAAGAAAGTTAAATGCACTAGTAGAAATCATGGACCATGGAGCAGGAATCGTGTGGCATAACTCATTCCTAAATGGAATAGTTGACATCTTCATGATCCATGGTTTTGCCATGGACTTTTCACTTTTGAGCCTAATTCCTTCGTTTACCTCTTTTTTAGGTCATTTTTTTTTTAATTTTGGGAAAAGGTTTGTATTGTTAAAAATTTTATTTATAGAAGTCAAATTCACACACCATCGATTCTGCCTTAATTCTTAGGCTTCGTATTATCATTTTTTTGGTAATATTTTCCTATTTTTGCTAATTAGTGTTTTCTAGGAATAGAACTCTTTTTCTACATATAGTATTATAACTCTAATATGAAACCATCTTTGATTCAATAAAATTCTTGAGAGTTCTTTGTTTCCTAGTGGACTTCAATTCTTTCTCTTGGATATTGACTTTGATCATATCCTTTCTTTAATTCACATTGCGTCATTATCAATCATTTTTATTTGATTCATCCAAATCAATTTGCAAGCATAGTCACAAAATTATCTGAATTTTTCAAAATTTCGTAAAATTCTCCGAATTAGGGGATGGCCGATCAAATCCACGAATTGGTGTATTAATCAACCATTCCACAATGGATCATGGAATCTTGCTACATTTTCATCGTTCACCTAAAAATAAAATTAGTTTTTTCAACATTCAAACATCAAGAAGAAGATAGGGTTTAGAGAGAGCTTGAAGATGATATGTTTCGATAAGAAACCTAAAAATATATTTTGTATAATCTCCAAAATTTTGTCGATTTTTTAACGAAAATTTCCAAAATTTATCTGAATAATTGAACCCCACCGAATCCGAACTTGTTACTATGCTTGCAAGCCTTGACTTGACTCAACTCAAAGAACATTTGAGTTGAGTCTGAGTTTCCAAGTTTTAAAACTATGGCTCAAAATCTGCACTCAGACCAAGTACTTGACGATTTCATGAATGTGCCAAGTGTCCTAAAGCTCCCAACATTGCCTATTTATTTAAACGACCAAACCTGAAACCACCTTCTTAATTGGGAGATTCCTCAAAATTTTATTTTCTTTTGTACTTTTATATCCTCAGTACCATATGATATCATTTCAACATCTATTTGTGAAAGTCTCTGTTAGAACTAAAAGATCAAATTGTCTTTCTCTGATGGTAACTCAACACCTCACTCACAAACTTAATCTACACTTTGAAGCTCAAAGAAGCACTAGCACCCATTATCCACCACACATCACCTTGTCAGATTCCGGTCAAAATCCGGCCCAAATCATAGGAACCCATTTGTCGAAATGCACTAATTTGTCTGATTTGAATCAAATTTATGCCCACATTATCAAAACTTGCATTCTTGAATTGCGCCCTTCTGCATTTCATTGGAACAATATTATTAGATCCTATGTAAGTTTTAATTTTCCATGCATGGCACTTCATGTTTTTGTCTCTATGTGGCAAGCCGGTGTCTTACCAGATTCTTACACAATTCCGATGGTCTTGAAGGCTGTGTGTCAGAGTTTTGCAATTGAATTTGGGCGCCAACTTCATTCGATTGCTATAATACAAGGACTCGAATCGAATGAGTTTTGCGAGAGTGGGCTCATTAATTTGTATAACAAGGCCGGTGAATTCGATAATGCCCGTAAGGTGTTCGATCAAAATCTTGATAAGAATTTGGGTTCTTGGAATGCCATCATAGGAGGTCTTGTCCATGGAGGACACGCCAAAGAGGCGATAGCTATGTTCTTAGAGCTAATGAAATGTGGATTCCAACCGGATGACGTGACCATGGTTAGCGTAACTTCTGCATGTGGAAGCTATGGGGACTTGAACTTAGCTCTTCAGTTGCATAAGTGTGTTTTCCAAGCTAAAACATTAGAAAAATCGGATATTTTAATGTCAAATTCTCTTATAGACATGTATGGTAAGTGTGGTCGAATGGATCTTGCATGTAAGGTCTTCTCCAGGATGATGCAACGCAATGTGTCAACCTGGACATCTTTGATCGTGGGTTATGCAACACATGGACATGTGAAGGATGCACTTGAATGTTTTCGATGTATGAGGGAAGCAAGGGTGAGGCCTAACCATGTGACGTTCATTGGTGTCTTGAGCGCATGTGTGCACGGTGGAATGGTGGGAGAGGGGAGATATTACTTTGATATGATGAAGGGAAGTTATGGGATAGCACCGATGATGCAACATTATGGAGTGATGGTAGATCTACTTGGGCGTGCGGGATTGCTCAAGGAGGCCAGGAAGATGGTTGAGACTATGCCAATGAATGCTAATGTGGTAATTTGGGGTACTTTAATGGGTGCTTGTGAGAAACATGGGAGTGTGGAGATGGGGAAGTGGGTAGCTAGGCATTTAGAGGAGCTAGAGCCTTGGAATGATGGGGTTTATGTTGTGTTATCAAATATCTACGCTGGGGCTGGTATGTGGGAAGAGGTTGAGAGGGTAAGGGAGTTGATGAAGAAGAGAAGGATTGCCAAGACTCCTGGCTATAGCTTGGCATCATTTTCAGTTTGACACACAACTTTAATTTTTTTTGCTTTTTTTCACTAGCACCATTATATGGAATACATCATTATTTTTTATCATACCCATTCATATGGGATCATCAATTTGATGTCTTTAAATGGTGAGTTTCTTCACCCGTGTTCTTCATTAATGTTTCCTTGACATTAATTAAAACTCCAATATATCACCACGTTGTGATGGCTTTCACTCTGGTACCTTTCTTTTTGGAGATCCAATTATAACATTTTTCTTAGGGTCCCTACCAATAAAGTCCTTGGTGTCCACTTTGCCATGGCTTTCTGATACCCTTCTTTTTGGCCCACAAGTTGTTTCTTTCAAGATTTGAACTTGACACATGGAGTGGATCTGATATCAAATGATATGAACCCAAAATATACACAAAAATACCTAGGTGTTAGTGGTGTGGAAATTAAGTCCATGTCTCTTTGGGCCATAACAATTTCTCAGAACCCTACTGTTTCGCCTTTATCCTGCTTTCTCTCCCTTCTCTCACCTCTATCCTCTTCTCCCTCCCGAGGTCTTTATTCATTTTCCTCTCTTAAGAGATGATCACATCCAATCCTCAATAATATGTTCTTACATCTCAAAGAGGCCAAACCCTAAATCTAACATTCTACTCCTTCTTGGCTCTTTTAAATCCATCAAAAACCCCTCTCCACTTAAATTTTCTATTAAATTCCCATTTTCTTCAAACAAGCCAAATACTAAGGTACCAACTAGTTGCAGACCATTAGTCATTGGTTGCACACCAAACTTAAAAGGTTCCCTTTTTTAGTTTTTTATAATCTCTATTAACCTACAGGTGACACTTCAATATGTGGTTTGGAAGAAAAAATAAATGTGCAAAAATTACAAAATCAAACAGACCCCAAAAAATCTTCTAAACAAAACGATATTGAAAGTGAAATTTAACTAAAAAATAGAAGAAATAGAGAATCACGCCGTAATTGCTCTCCGTAACTGCTCTTTTTTTGAGATTTTTCTGTTCGTGAGCCATTTATCGAGACTATATTGAAGAAGAGGAGAGGTTCTGATGTTAAAGAAACTTCCGATCTTCAGAGAAGAAAAAGATCATCGCCTGATTAGTCGGTTTGAGCTCCATCATGAGATAGTTATGATAGAGAAAGCCTAGAACAATTTGGGATTTTTTTTTTTGGGGGGGGGGGGAATGCGTTGGAGAAACTGACGTAGTAATTGCTGATGTGGCAAATAAATCTATAGATCTGTGATTGAAATCCTACGGTTATAAAACTCTTTCGCATAATATTCTCCCACGAACTACTGTGGAATAGCTGGCCCAGTTTGTACTCCAAACCCATACTAAAATAAACACACCCTGATATCGCCTTGTTCCACTAAGTGCCCTCTAATGTTATGGGCCAAGTAATTAATCCTGTTAGTTTTTAACTAAATTTATTAACTAGTCCCCAACCATCTCTTTTACCTTATGTAAGATTTCCAACACATTACTTCGATTTGTAACGATAAAGGGCAATAATCATCTTTTTGAAGATCTAATCTTCCACTATGAAACAGTGTCTCATTTCCTCTACAAAGGTATTATTTATCCAAAAAAAATTAAAAATCTTAACATCAAAATAATTTTCTAGAATACTTGATGCTTAAAAATGAAGTGCAACGTATTTATTGTTCACTTCGGCAAAACACAGTGGTTTCACTACGAGAATGTTATCAAGAATTCACTATACACTGCTTTCAAAATCAATCTGATATTCAAAATCTGGCTCTTGAAACTATATTAGCCACTATCATCACAAGAAATAGGATTAAACAGTGTCATTATTTTGATCTTTGCCATCTTCAATTAAATAAAATCTTAGTGTATCTATAATTACAGTATTATGTATCACAGTTTAAGCTTCTTTAATTGACTAACCTTCAAAAAATATATATATATGTAATTGTACCAGGAATAAAATCACAAATGAAGTGATCTGACACAGCTTTCGCGAACAGCTGTTGTTGATTCTATCTGTCTCCCCCTCCGAACATCCCCATCATGTCTTTGGAAGAACCCATTTGCTTCATCAAGTTTTGCAGACCACCCATGCCCCCTATTTTTGCCCCCAAGTCTCCAGTAAGCAATATGTTGTATGTATTGTATTAAATAAAAATAAATAAGATTCTATAGGCACACTAACTTTTACTTATAACACACCAATCCTTTTGAAATTAAAGGATTATGCATATGTAGATTTGTGTATTGTAAGTAAAAGATGATGTGTTAGCAGAAGCTCTCTATCAAAATATAAGGGTAATATTGAGTTATCCAAGACGGAGCTGGAATTTTGTCAATGTGGGGGCAACTAAAAATTCTTCTAGGGGCAATAGCAGAGGATCTTTTTTCTGCCGTTGTAATCAGCCACAGTAGCTTAAAATCTTTGTAATTTTTAAATTTCATGTAGGGGCAAGTGCTCCAATTGCCCCGTCTGTAGATCCGACCCTGGAGTTGCCCACTGGGTTTTGGTGAAAATCATGGTTTCGATATGATGACACACCCCTTGACTTGGACTTCTATGAGAGACTAACAAAATGACACAAATGCCCTCATATTCAACTTCTTGCAAAAGATTAATCCAACCCCGCACATCAAAAAAATATCCCAAGTCTCAAACCTTCAGGGTAAATTTTTAAAAAACCTTATCAATGTCTTCAAACTCGTCTTCAATATCTTTAACCTCCCCAAAACCCCATATTCAGGTTGAAGATGAGGGTAAAAAAATTAAATCTAGAGGGTGGTGGAGAGGATGAAGCTAACTGAACGTCTTCAACCTCTCCAAAAACCCTATCTTGAGGTTGAAGATAACGGATTTTAGGAGGGAGGAATCAAGGGCTTTTGTCAATTGGTTGAAGATGAAGGCATTTCAGTCATTTTTTGTCGGTCTCTCATGGAAGACAAAAATCAATGTCAATAGTTATCAGTTTAAAAATCGAGGCTATCTTGAATTTTCACAAAACCCTGTATGGTGTCACAAAAATAAAAGTATGACGAAAGGCAAGGAAAATAACTCCTTACGAACAATGACTCTCCAAAAGCAAAAAAAGGTAAAGAAGCGTACCCATTTGCTTCAGCATCTGTGGAGGAAGGACTTTACTCATGTTTTGTGCATTCATATTTCGAGATAATGAGCTCATATCACCCTTCTTTGGAATCTTGAGCCCCTTCATCTTGCTCCATACTTTGGCAAGGCGCTTGTACTCTTCCAACATGTCCATCACTTCTTTGATGGGTCGACCTGCACCTCGTGCTATCCGCATGATCCGAGACTCGTTCATAAGCTTTGGATTGGAACTATCCAACTCTGCAATAAAAATAAAATTGGATAGGCTCATTAGAATGTTATGAAAATAATCTCCATTTTTTTTTTTTTTTTATCGATATGAAAATAATCTCCATTTAAACTGGGAAATAGTTACATAAAGTGAAAAACAGACCTTTATAATGAGAGGAGGCGAAGTAGAAGTGGTTCAGTACCAAATTTTGAGTGGCCATAAATGCCCCCACTTTTATATTTGAACTTAATATAATCAGGTTCATTTTGGTAAAACAGCAAGAAAATTGCAACCCACGACTGTATAATCAGGTTGCTTAGTTTTCAAAATTACAAAAGAACCCTTTAATCAATATCTTAAATTACAAATAAGCCCTTTTGATACATGTGCATTTGCACATGCCACTTTCTAATTTAAAAGAAAACAAAAACCAAAAAAAAAACAATAATACCATAACTGGATATTACACTTTAAACATTATAAGGCTGAGAACATGGTTTTAAAAATTGTCTGAGACGAATGAACGAGAAAATCAATGTGATTCATCCTTACATGAACTCATGACTCATCCAAGGTTTTGAGAACCTCAGACGAGTCAATAAAACTCGGCCAAGTCAATAGGGTTCCAATATTTTTTAATGATTTAAATGATTATATTATCTAAATAAAAATATGACTTTGTGACTGAGCATCTTTGAATCTATAATTTTTAATCATATATATTTATATGAACAAAAATATATATTAATAAATAATTTTAAACTAAGTTAAATTATTTATCTCGCCCGAGATGAGATGACTTGGGCAAGTCACCTCGGTATTGATGGGGGACTAGACAAATGGAATAGAGTTTAAAACTATGGCTGAGAAAGGTGATTAAGGGACCTTCAAAGAAAAATAAAATAAAACGGTTACCAAGCATAATGAAAAGAAAAAGATAAACAGATGTATTCACAAACATTACCGTGGTCTGTCATAGAGTCCATCATCGTCATGTAACGCTTGATCTTTGCTTGACTTTCATTTTCATGACCCTTTGGCATTAATTCGGCGCTAAATCCTGGAAGCATAGAGAAAACCTATGTAGAAACAAAAGCACATAGTCCAATTAAATTGTCGGGCATTCTTTGCAAATGAAAAATCCACAAAGTGAAGCAAAAAAAAATCAGCTATATTCTGGAAGTTGAAATCCATTAAAAGTGCAACCAATTTTATACCTTCCAGTTGAACCATTTATGGCCCGTTAAGATACAAAGTAGAGAGTAACTATGGGAGAAAGTACCTTTTTAAAAAGTAGAAAGCAATTTCTTTTTAACATTTTTAAAAGTTTAGATTTTTTACTTTTTAAAGTAAACCCAAACAAGTTTTTTGACTTTTCAACTTGAAGTAACAAAAAAATATTATTTTTTTAAGTATATCCAAAAATGTCAATAACCCAAGGCTTTTCTAGTATTCAATTTTAAATTTTAAAATAAGCCCATTTCATTCTTTGGGTAGGTTAGCTGGACTTGGAACAATCTAACTAAACTATGTGTCAGAGCCCAAAGCCCATTTCTTACATTAGCTATGTTAGCTCTCCTGTCTTTGTTTTATCCCCATCATACTTACAATCATAGAATGAAAAAATAAATAAATAATAATAATACTTTATAGTCGGCTATAATAAAAACCATAACTCGTATAAATGTTATGAACTTCAGAATAAGCTTTATATTCAAATAGTATGACAATATGTGTGTGTGTGTGTGTGTGTGTGTGTGTATCCGTGTGCAGGCTGCACAAGAAAGCATTTGCCCCATTTTTGGGAGAAATACTGCTGGTCATGAAATACGGAACAGAACACAAGATTAAATTTTAGAAACAAGGAAGAAAAATGAATATAAGGTATAACATCTTGTGATACAAATGAAATTAACCTTTAAGGATAAACAAAATAACAAACCTGGCCAATAGGACCCATCTTGAGTATATTCTGAAATTGCTCATACATAATCCGTAAAGTAAAGGTCCCTTCGGTTAATTTTTGAAGAAGCTCTGGCTGCTGGTCCATAGGCACAGCTTCATGAATTTTGTCCATAAATCCAGACCAATCACCCATCCCTAATCAAGAAAACACTTGGGAGTAAATAATTGAAACAAACTTTCTTGAATATTATTAAGTACAGTCAGAAACTTTCATGAAAACATAAGTGTGCAAATACATTAAAAGGAGAAGTTAGAAGGTCACCAAAAAGACGGCTGACAAATGACTTGACATCAAAAACTTCAAACTCATTCATGTGCTCGCCGGTTCCAATGAATATGATAGGACTCTTCGTGGCAGCCACACTGCATATTAAAAGGAAAAATTGAAGCAAAACAAAGCAGAAATTTTGTATTTGTTAATATATTTTTGAAAAGCACAAAAAATGAATTAGAAATAAGAAAGGCTATAAAGAAAGCAACTATGAGTTCAATAAGACCTCCCAGATGGAAACAAAAAAAGAAAAAACTGAGAACCAAAAAAGGAGTTCTGAAACAACTAATCAACTGGTTTACGGTTTGAATTTGTTTAGAGAACTTTTCCACGTGGACAATGCAACCTCTGATGAAATTTTGAATCCCCACACAAAAGTTGTGCTGGTAAATCGTGTGTCCATGGTGTGTGTGTGTGGGTTGGTGCACACTTGATTAGGAACAAACAAAACATGGTCCATCATGACTACTAGACTTCAACCAAGGGGTTGATTCGGCAACCATTAATGGAATACAAGTAGCAATGACAGATATTTCCCAACTGTTCAAGTTTCTTCTAAAACTAGATTCCCAAAGCCTTCCATTCCATACCAAAAATTTCAGTACCAAGCAATCTTTTTTATTCTAGGAAGTACAGAAGAACAAAGTCTTGATTGCAGTGGTGTCACCACACCATTTGTCCTCCTTAACCTAATCACCCTTGTCCACTTCAAATCTGAGATTTTTGGCAGAATCTAGGTAACCATTGGTGATGCCTCTCTATGTACTACATCCATAAGGTTGACAAGGTAACCCAGTGTTGTCCCCCCCAAGGGTTCTGCTACCACATTGAACTAGAAAGATATATGGCTCAAGGAAAATCTCAAAAGCCATTTGCCAAGAATGTCAATAGTCATTCTTTTGAGACCTTCAACCAATAGACCCTCCATGACTTCTGGAGGAGCATTCGTTTAACAAGATGATATTGACAATCTTCTTCTTAGTCATTCCAAAAGAAATACTCGAGTTTTTGTTCCAAGCTATTGATAATTTCCATAAGAACGGAAACAAGGATAAATAATTCACAAGGAGAACAGATAAAATACTAGTTACGATGACCATTGTGTCCCTTTTGGAGAGATTAGTTCTATCAAATCTCTCCAAGCAGGACCTTTCTGTTTTTTTTTTTTATCCTCATTGAATCAAATCCCTATAGCCCAACTGAACCCTACCCTGCTGGCATTCAGCCAAACTGAACCCATCCATGCTGCTGTCTAGCCAATGGAACCCAAACCTGTTACTGTCCAGGCCAACTGAACCCTTCCCCATACCCTATTTCCTATCTTAAATCCTTGCCAACCCATGAACCCCAAGCTGATCCCAACCTTCCTAATACCCAACCTGCTGCACTACAGCTCCTTAGAACCTGCTGAAACTAATTTTCTAGTCTCAGATAACCTCCCATAACCCATTCCATAAAACCATATATCTTGTTGTCTCATTTAAAACAACCCATAAACCTATCCTAACCTAAAACTGTAACCCTATAACCAATTAAGTTGTGTACTGTTGGATTTATTGTGCATGATGGAGTATGCTTGTTTACATAAATTCCTATGCAATGAAAACCTTTTTCTAAACTCCATTTTGAGATTTGGCCTGGATTTATTGTGCATGATGGAATATACTTATTTACATAAATTCCTATGCAACCAAACTTTTTTGAGATTTGACCTGTTCTTTTGAAATCCTTGAAGATCAAGAGAACCCATTGGTTATTAAATTGAGACCTTAAGCGCTAGCCGAAGCTCAATCTTTCATTAGCATCCCTCCTCTTCATATTTGAGGGATCCAATTCTGTGGTATTGTGATTGCCTTTGAGTTTGATTTAATAGCATACTAGATTTTCTATCATCTTGAGATTGAATGAATGCTCATTTATGCTCTTAATTGCTTTAAATAATTTATCCTTGTTATCAGACCCATCATTCTAGGTCAAGCATCACCGTCCTGCAACATTTTAAGCAGCAAATGCCCAAGGTAAGAACTATAAGAAGGCAATAATGAGATCCTACAAAAGATACACATGAAGCATCCACCAACATTAAAAAAAATAAAACGAAAAAAAAAAACACTTACGCACTAAGAGCACCCCCTCCTTTTGCATGACCATCCATTTTGGTGACAATCACCGCGCCAACTGAAACACTTTGTTTAAATGCTTGAGCTTGATCAAATGCAGCTTGACCAATACTGCTATCCATAACAAATATAACAAGATCTGGTTTCTGAAACATTTCATGAAAAGAGAATTAGGGTTTACTAATCCACCATAAATAAATACAAATGGCCATGGGATGACAGCAAAAGTACCGTTGCTTCAGACACTTGACGCATTTCTTCAAAGAGAGCAGCTTCTTGTTTGTGGCGCCCACTTGTATCTACAATAACAAGATCACAATTTTCCTTCTTAAACCTTTCCACACCCTCCACTGCAATTTTCACAGGATCCGACTCCATATAGCTGTGTAGATGAAACACCAAAAGATAGTAAAATACAAAAGAAACACAGAATTGAAAGACCTATGTAGTTTGAACATAGACTACATCTAATTTTATAGAAAAGCAGAACTAGTTTTTTTTTTTTTTTTTTTGAAAAAGTATAATATATTGGAAAGTGGAAGAACAAAATACAAGGAGGCCAAGGCAGCCTCATTAAAACAATAAAGCGAAAGAAATTAAAACATCAATAATTACAAAGAGAGTCCCATCTAAAAACAAAGTCATCAAAGGTAATCCCCGCAAACTCTATGTGTTGTTTTGACCAGAGGTATAAAGAACCTAAGATCTCCAAGAAACCTGCATGAGAGCTTCTGATCTTACTATTGAACACCATGTTGTTTCTCTCGTTTCAAACCCCCCAAGCAATAGCTGAGGGAAGCACCGCCCACAGGAGTCTTTTTCTAGAATGGAAAGCATTATTGTCCCACTCAACTAGCAACGAGGAAAACTTACGGGGAAGGACTCAAGTAATACAGAATAAACCCAGGAAAGTAGACCAAATATATTGAGAAGATGAACAATGAATTAAAATATAATCCACAAATTCCTTGTCCCTCAAACAAAGGGGACAACAATTGGGAGTGATCCAACCCCGAACAATCAAATTATCCATCGTGAGTATTCTACCTAGAGAAGCCAACCAAACAAAAAAAGATATCTTAGAGGGGATAGATTTAGACCAAATGATGGATCCCAAGAGGGATCTCTCATCAAAGGGATTGAGGCTCTCATAGAAGGACTTGACAGAGAATTTCGAATCCTTTGCCCACTTCCATTCCCACCTATCCTGTTCGTTATCGTTGAGGTGAACTGACTGCAGAAAATCAAGGAAAGATATCACCTCGTTTAGCTCCCAATTATTAAAGTTTCTCTTGAACCCCAAATCCCATATGGGACTGAAATCGTTGCGGATCGAACACTGCTGGATTGAGCGATTCTTTTTAATAGACAAACGTACAATGATGGAAATTGAGTTGCCAGAGGCGATATACCGCACCAACTATCCTCCCAGAATCTGATTATGTCCCCCATCCCCACTTTGAAACTAATACCTTTCTCGAAATCCTTACACAATTTAAGGACCCCTTTCCAAATACTACACTTATAAGACTCCTTCACCTCACCACTATACCAACCTAGCCTTCTTTCCCCATACTTAACCATGATGACCTTTCTCCAAAGGCTCCCCCTTTCCTCCCCGAACCGCCAAAGCCATTTACCTAAAAGCGCTCTGTTGGCTAATCTAAGCTCCCTAATCCCCAATCCCCCATTCTTATTGGGTCTACACAACACCTTCCATCTGACTAGTTGATACTTCCTCTTACCACTCTTATCGTTCCACAAAAAGTTTCTCTTGAGCCTTTCCAATCTAATTTCTACGGACCTAGGAAGCATGAACAGGGAGAAAAAGTAAACTGGGATACTTGTCAATGTGTTTTTAATCAAAGTTACTTTCCCTCCCTTCGAGAGATACCTAGCTTTCCACGTGCTCAACATTTTCTCCAATCTCTCAATCACACCATCCCAAATTTTGGTACTATTATAGGGAGCTCCCAACGATAAACCCAAATAAGTCGTGGATAAAGTATCATGCCCACAACCCAAAGTTACAGCCATCAAATGAATATCAACCATCTCTCCTACCCCAAAAAGCTTACTTTTTTGCAAATTAATATGTAATCCTGACATAACCTCAAAATAGCACAATAAAACGCGGAGGACCCTCACCTGATCCCTTAAATGCTCCAAAAAAACTAGTGTATCATCCGCAAATTGAAGATGAGAGATCAGTGGTCCGTCATTCACTCTAAACCCCGAGAGCTTATCTAAATCGACCGCTCTTCTAAATAAACTTCCCAGGGCTTCAACTATAATAAGAAACAAAAACGGAGATAAAGGGTCCCCTTGCCTCAACCCTCTAGAACTTCTGAAAAGACCCGCCGGACTCCCGTTAACAAGAATCGAATAAGACACTGTCGTAACACATTTCATAATCCAACTTATCCACTTTGTTCCAAAACCCATCACTCCCATCATGTATTCTAAGAAATCTCAATTCACGTGATCAGAAGCCTTTTGCAAGTCAATTTTCCCTATCAACCCCTTCTTCTTATTCTTAATCCTAGAATCAAGACATTCATTTGCCACCAAAACACCATCAAGGATTTGTCTTCCCCTAATAAAGGCACCTTGCTCCTCATCTATGAGACTAGGGAGAACTGTTTTCAACCGCGAGGCTAGCACTTTAGATATAATCTTATACACCGAGCTCACCAAACTAATGGGTCTAAAGTCTCCCAGCTTATCTGCCCCAGCTCTTTTAAAGGCCACAAATGTGCTGTTGAGGCTATAGTCCAAACACTTCTTATCTTGCAACTCCTTAATAACTTCCATGAAATCTTGCGAGACTATCTCCCAACAGTGTTTAAAGAATTCCATGGTAAAACCATCTGGCCCCGACACCTTATCCCCGCTCATCGAAAAGAGCACTGATTTGACCTCTTCCTCCCTTATTTGTCTTTCCAACCACACCCTATCCTCTTGATTCAAAGACTTGAAATCTAAATTATCCGGTCGCGGTCTTAAAGGTTCCTTTTCCTTGTACAGATCTTTGTAAAATTCCACCACCCCTTTCCTAATTTCCTCCTCTCCTTCGACCATGATATCCTCGATGTAGAGTTTGTCCAGTTGATTACTTCTTCTATGGAAGTTAGCCACTTTCTGAAAAAATTTTGTGTTATTATCCCCTTCTTTTAGCCATTTGACTCTCGATTTTTGTCTCCAACTAATCTCCTCCATGAGCGCAATTATTTGGAATTCCCACTTCAACTCCATTCTTTGGCTTCTCTCATCCACAGTCAGAGTCCTTTCTTCCTCCTTCTTGTCCAGAGTTTCAATGTCTATCAAGATCTCCTTTTTTTTCACATCAATTCTCCCCAGTACTTCTTTATTCCATACCTTTAATTTTTCTTTCAGAAATTTAAGCTTCATCTTGAACACACAACCTAGATTACCCAAAGAAGGGCCATCGTTCCACCACTTCCTGAAGAGATCTACGAAATTGGGTTGGACCAACCACATATTTTCAAATCTGAATGGGAAAGGGTATTGTCTAGGGTGTCCTGCTTCCAACAATATGGGTGTATGATCAAAAGATCAGACTAGGGCTTGCCGATTGAATCACATTTTGAAACCGATCCTCCTACGCATTATCAATCAAAAACCTGTCTATTCTGGACATCCTAGAATTACTCTGGTTGTTGGTCCACGTGAAACGTCTACCCAGGAGAGGGAAATCCATTAGGCAATGTCTACCTATAAAGTCATTAAAGTTTCTCATACCCTTAGATATATTTGAGTCCCTGTTCTTCTCGTGGGTAAATCTGACAACATTAAAATCCCCACCTAAGACCCAAGGTTTCTCCCAATAACCAGCTACATCCTCCAGCTCTTCCCAAAATTGCATTCTCTTAGTTTTAGTTTTCAAAACTAAAACTCCCATTTACACATATCATGGACTCTAGAGCTACCAAAAAAAAAAAAAAATTGTTAAGTACAAATTTATTGATAGGGAAACAACATACAAGAGAAACTTACAAGGCAGTCAAGATGACCAACCTAGAAAAAAAACCCCTAACTAGCAAATAAAACTCCTAGCATAAAACAAAGTCTTCAAAGAAGACCCCCCTAAAAGTCTAGAGCAACAAAAAAAATTTGCAACATCGATTATGTTACATAGGAACTAAGACCAATTTAGTGGTAAGATTAATGGTGGTACAGTAGAGTGACGAACCTAGGAAGCAGAGTATCAATCATTTTGCAATCAAAAAGGTAAGTGCATTGATAAATATTAAACTGCTCTAGAAACTTTCAAATTCAAATATAATGTAATGGTATGACTAGATCCGAAAAAGCTTTCCGCCTTTCATGATTCCATAGAATTTTTTGATTCTTCATTCATGAACCATTTTATATTTGAATTTGAATTTTATATTCTATCTAATAGAATTTAAAGAATAAATAGAATATTATAATGAAGTGAAGTATAGGATCCCTTCAGGGAGGGAATTGTCCGACAAAAAAAGGGTAAACTCCATTCTTCAACTTTGACTCATTGATTCACGCATTGTTAAGATGAGATATGCCTATTTTTCTCTCACACTAAGCCAGGAAATTAAGAAACGATAGAAAGTTCTTTTTTTAGAGTTTGGTTCAGCGTACGAGTCGAATCTCTTCATCACATGATTCGAGGAAATATCAACTATCTTGGAAGCCTAAATAAAGGAACCTATAAACAAGGTTTAAAATCTTGTCTCAAGGCAATGTCTCGGTTAGAAGAAAAACTGAGATTGTACACCCCAAAACCTAACACGCATCCCCATGATTAAGTATTAGAAGTTTGTGGTATTTTATGTTTATCACTATCTGGGAAATATGCCACACCTCAAATTCTAGTGCTTAATCATGGGGGTCTGTGTTAATATTTTAGGATGTGACAGAGATTGTCTCAACTGAGCCATTCCTGGACACTGAAAAAATCCAAAACCTTCTAAAATATTCAATGCTTTGGGGTCAAATTTTTGTTCCGGTCTTGGCCAAAACACTCTGAAATGAATGAAACCCTAAACCATACTATAACTTCAAGCAGTTTCATTACAATTCAAAGTGAAGGAGTGAAATCCCCAAACAAAATGAAGGAACAGACCTTGTGGAATGATACATTTCTACAATCCCATAATTAGTGTTTTGAACCATAAGCATTCCAGAGCTTCAAGCTAGAAGGTAATCACATAAATTTTAAATCAACAATCATTGACATGTTGGCACAAAACTCAAAATGTCCAACCTGCATCAGCCTCACAATCTGATGACCATTGCTTATGCTGCAATTAGCAGATTATGGTTTGTAAAGTAGAAATTCAAACTCTACAGATTATAGAGAAACATATCAACCCAATCAAGTCTCAAACTTTGAACCTAAGATACCTACATATTGACAACAATACGTATAAACGGAAACTGGGACATGAATCCTCATTTTCCAAATCCAGAGCATGGATTCATATATAGGTATGCTATCCAAAATCTTGAAATTTCAAAGTTTCCTACAGTAAAACATGCAATAATATACTGTTGACACATTCTTCTTAACAAGACAAATAAAGAAAATTGTTGGAATGAAAAAATAAATAATAGTACACTAAGAAATGATGGAACTATAGCATACAAATGAATCCAAGCAGTACGGAATCATATATTGTGGGTATGGGCATGTTAGACATATTGGAGTTGTAACACTGTGAAAATTTATTGCGTATATCGAGGAATTAAGTCAACTATATTGACCTATTTTCCTATTAAGTAAGGATTTGGTAGGAGAATTTAACAAATGAAATATACAATTCGAGGAACCTTACCATTATTATGATCGGAGAATTAGAATATTTAGTCAAAGTAGATAAAACTCATTTATAGGAAGTTCTTTTAGTCAAATGGACGTTACCGTTGAATTCAAAAGCATCGAAAACATAGTTTATACTGTCAACATGCTTAAATTCAAATTTATTAGGATAAGTTACAAAAATATTAATTTTATAAAGAGAGCTTAGAGCTTAAAGGGTATTTTCGTCAATAGAGGAAAATCGGTAAGGAATTTCAAAAATTGGAGATACACAGTTCGAATCGGTTCAATGTAACAAATATAACGGAGAAAAGAAAAATATAGGGAAAAAAATAATATTATTATTTTTTATATTATTAAAATATTAAAATATTAAAAGAAATTATTTTCATAAAATTGGGTTTAAGTGTAATTATTTATATAAGAAGGATTGATTTAAAATTATTGAAGTATTAAAGGGGTGAGGTGCAATTAATATAAATATAAATATTATTATATTATATTATATATTATGTGTTATTATATTATTATATTATACAATAAAATATTATAATGTATTATAAGTTATAAATGTGTTAACAGATTAGATACCCAGGTGTATTCATTTAATATATTATATTATATTATATTATTATATATTATAATATAAATTGATGTTCATTCATACTGCGAGAGAAACAGAAATTAGAGACGAGTGGATTTTGGTAGTGGGTTCGTGTACGTTACCTATGATCGAGATTTAAACGTGTTTCGAATGTGAATTAAGATCCGACAATAAAGAACAAAATATCCACGACGTCGAGATTTACTTAATCACCGGAAGATTTTGTCAAATTGCCGAGGAAATTAACTAGAAAAATCATTTTAATGTCGTAAGAACACGTAAAACCCAACTGCGAAGGTAGGAAACTTATAATTTCGAATTCATAGTATAGTTTTCAATGAAATATGTTTTATTTCAATTTTGATAATTAGTTTCAAATTTATTATGATTTAAATTTAAAATTGATGAATCGAATTGTAGAATACTTCGTTTTATATATTTTCTTTGATATTTTAATATTGTGAAATAAAATTAATGAATTTGGATGAATGTAAGTAGAAAATCAATTTGAAATAAATTGATTTTCATTGTAATTTTCGTAAAGTGTTCATTTTAAAAACTGTTAAAGACGCCCCATTTTGAAAATGTATTTTCATTGGGTGATAATCTATTAAAAAAAATGTTTAAGTTTAAAATAAAATCGAGAATGAAAGTCTCGATTATTTAGAATCGAAAATGGGATTCTCGATTGATTGAAATCGAAAATGAGATTCTCGATTGGTTGAAATCGAAAATAGGATTCTCGGCTGTATGTGCTTGTGTTGAAGAATTTCCAGGATTATAGTGTTTTTGAACATTGTATAATAGAGCATATGATGCAATTAGGATAGTAACCGTAAGACAGTGTATAATCAACTTTATATTGATATATGTTTATAATTCTAGAATATCTAGAAAGGTCATAACACTTGCAAATTTATATTATTTATTTCAAAGGGATAACGAATGCCTAGAAGATTAATCGGTAGCTCTTTCCGAAAGCAACCAATTAACTTAGAATAATAGGAGTTTGAAATTCTTTTCGGTAGTGTGGGATTCCACTTAAGAATATCCTTGTACCTACTATTCGGAAAATTCTTATCTTATCTTTATTGGAAAAAAAATTGTACTGTAAAGATGATTTGTAAATGACTAAATTAATTGAGAACACATGCATATCACAGAGGTACGATGAATCTGACTAGTCAAATGATCATTTACAGTCTATAGTAATCTAACGATTGATCTCTGTTAAGGATCAACAGCCAACCTGAGCCGAAGAACACGGTCAACCAATTATGGTAAATTGCCAAATCGACCATAAAATCAAAAACTAACAGTGAGTTCTACATTGGTTATGTATCCAAGCGTCAATATACAAATCGATACTTTTGTATAGGTCATGTACCTCATCATTCTTATCAAATACATCACCAAGATTAATATTCTTATAACATATTTATGTTTCTTTTGTTTTATTATGAGATAGAGATATTTCATTACCGTTCTATTAAATACTAGCATGTTTCGAGTGTTACTCGTTTTTATTTACTTAATTAAAAATCAGCATTACATGCAATAAATTAGCTTGTTTATCCATTCATATTAGGACTATTAATTTGAAATGTGAGTTTACTATTGAGTAACTTCCCTGTTACTCACCCTACCAACAAAACGTTACAGATATCTTAGCTATCGAGATGTCTATTCATGATGGATAACATTATATAGAGGGATTGTAAGATCAGGATGATAAACACTATTTCTTTTATATGTGAGTTGAGATTGGAATTTAATAAAACTATTTTGTATACTTTTGACTTCCTTGTCTATATTAGCATCACGTATGTCATGTCTTCTTGTACGTATATGTCTAGATAATGAGAATTAGTGTTTATGATGTGGATATTTGTCGATCGATATGGGATGTATAGTTGATGTATGTACACTTTCGGATTGTAATTATAATTATATTTTTTTTAATGATATATACTCGATATGATATAGTGGTTGGAATGCAGCTGGAAATATGGATTTTGATTATATAAGTATTTTTCTACAGGTGAAAATTCTTCATAAGTCCAACTTTTAGGAGAAACTCTATCGAAATTATTTGGAAGAAATTCACATCATATTTAAGATTCGAAGATCTTGGTTTTGATTTTTTTTTTTTTCTTTTCGCTTCACCCTCAAGATTTAAGAAAATCTAGATCCTAAATCAGGGGCGTGACAAGATCATAACTTCAGACAACTGACTAACTCAATAGGAATCATATAAATCATTTGAAAGCTTTCTCAATATTCCATATAATGTGGGGCCAGAATAAAGAATATCATAATCACAGGAAGCAAAAAATAGCAAAGAAAAATCTAGGAAATATTACCTTCCGTAAAATGGGATCTTAGCTTTTGTGGCATTCTGCTTCAACTGATCAAAAGCACCTGCTCTAAATGTATCTGCACAAACTAAAGCAGGTTTCCAACCCTTCTTTTGATGATAATATGCATACTTTGTGCATGTTGTGGTTTTCCCAGAACCTGAATATTTTAGATTAACAAGAGCATGCAACCATTAGGACCAATAAAGAAGAAAAAACCAATCAACCAATAATATAATGCATGCACAAAGGTACATCCCACTTCTTAGCACAGAACTGACTAATAAATGAAATTTTTTTGGGAATTACAAATAGGACTAAGACAAGATAGAATAATGATAACATTTTTTGCAATTCAAATCAAAATTACCATACCCTGTAAACCAACAAACATAACAACACTTGTTTTCCCTTTCTTTGGAGTAAACGAAGGCTTCCCAGGGTCCAAAATTTTGCAGAGCTCATTGAATATAGCCTGAAAGCAAACAACGCTATTTTACAAAACTATAACAATATAAATGAGAAGAAAAGTAGAACGCAAGATGATTCCTGGTGTTAGGAACAGACAATAATTTAGAAATAGAACTAGCAAAAGATCAATCTTCAAGATAAACCAGACGCTTCTACATAACAATCCAATCAATGCTAGAATAATCATTGTAGGGAAAAAAATCATAGTAAATTCATTGAACCGAAGTGACCAACGAAAGATATAATGCCCCAAAACCAACCTCCTAAATCAAAGAAATAAAACAAACCCTCCCCCATCCACAAGAGATCCCCACTATACAAGAACAAGATGAGGAGGGGAGAAATAGTGGGGAGCTCCTTCACTACGTACATAAAAGATAAAATTCTAAAAGCCTATGTCAGGCCATAAGCCCATAAATTTTTTTTTTGATCGATGCCATAAGCCCATAATAATAACCACAAAATCGTCAAAATAAAAACCTTACAAACATTCAAAAAAAAGGCCCAATAAAAGACAACTTGGTCTTCATAACAATTGGCCCCACATCCTCTTCTGCCCCTTCAAAAGTATGTTGTTGTTTTTTTCTATCCGAAGAGCTCAACACAAAACAAAAGATAGCATCCTCTATACAACATGACCATGCAAAATAGGGTGTAAGTAAACAATCTCAGACCAAGTAAAGCATACTACTAACTTAGTAGTAATTAGGATAGGTCAGCACGCATCAAAGAGCTTAAAGGTATTTAGCATCTCCTTCAAAACAGTAATGTAGAAGCAAATAATGTAAGGACTAACCAATTCATTTGGACTAACACAGAAAACCAAAATAGTTCTCTTCCTACTAATTAGATGGTCTATCCCCAATATTTTATCTAGGATAGTTGCCCAAACAAATGCTTTCAAAGGCATTGAAAGCTTTTACATACTCAGATTGTTTTTCTCCCACTAGTTTTTATTTCTTATCTATATCAATTTATCTAGTTAAGCCAAACCTATGTCTCTGCTTCTCTTCCTAGTACTGGGAAGTATTCTGTTTTTAGGCTAAATGGTTATTAAACACAATTTGGCAATTAAACTTTTGATGGTGAATTGTCATTACTCACTTTTCTTTTCTTTTTTTGAGTTTTTCATGACTTTTCTCGTTTATTAGAATTTTTGTTGTTTATTTATGTGTATTTAAATGTTAATGGAAAAAAATGCATGTGCCTAATGTCAATCAGGCTCCTTACAGACAAGCTCCCACCTAATAGTATTGACTCCCCATTCAACCTAATAATAAGGCTAGCAACAACATCCAAATCACAATCATCTAGCTACTACCCAAATACCACAAGCCACTATCCCCATCTCAAATAACATGATCCTTCATTTTATATCCATTTTGACAAAGAATCATTCCTTTTTTAACTTCTCAACAAAAATATCAAACCTAAACACACTTTATCTGCCATATTTACCTTGGATATAATGCAATTGAAGGTTGCCATTATCTTGTGAACTTATTATCATTGAGAATTTTTTATTTTTTCTAGAAATTTTATTTACACGCCACAATACTCTTAAGGGCCCTCAAAGATCTTTAAAAGTTTTGATTTTAAGGGCACCCCACGAACTAGCCCCTCTCTACATTCATTCTCCATCTACAATACATTGTCTTCTCCAATGAAACATTAGAAATTTCAGATCTCTACACCAATTATCGGAACTAGAATACTTCATAACTAAAATCAACATGTATTAGCATGTTCTGTCGTTAAGACATTTCAGCGAATACTTCATGTGCTTAAAGAACATCATGATAAGTAGTAAAAAAATGAAAACGAATAATTGAGAAATCACAACATTTTAGTCGTTCAAACATTTCATCAAACTCTTGATGTGCAAAAGTGTTCAAAGTAAAACCAATCAATAAATCTGAATAACAACTCATAAATCTAAAAACAAAATTAACCAAATAAATCCAAATTAAAGAAAATTTCTTACTACTACAAAGGATTTCTATAAGAATTTGATGGTTATCTTCACTATGAATAAAACTCGATAATATTCACGCCCAAACGAAGAATCTATGAGCAGAAACACCACAATTCTTACACCTTTTCAAAACCTGCTCAACCAAATGTGTAGAAATCTTTGTGGAAAAATAATGGAAGACTGATTCTAGATCTTGATAAGGGTTAGGAAATCGCTAAAAACACGACAAATCAAATTCTAATTGAAATAGCTAGATTCAATGGAGTAGGAGTCACAAGAATCGCTGCAACTATTTCAAATGAGAAGATACAGTAGTTCAAAGTTAAAATTTTAAAAGTTATTTAGAGATTTTTGTTGGAGTGCCCTTAAACACGAGTGTCCTAAAAAAATTTTAATTCTTAGATGTGCCCCAAAAAATTGGAGAGCCCTTAAGAGTATTGTGCCGTGTCTATTAAATTTCCTCGATTTAAAATTTTAAACCATAAAACAGAACCTAGAATATGTTGTTGATTTTTTTTCTTTTTTCTTTTTTATCAATCTTATCACTTATCGTGTGTATTTTTATATTACATCTTGTTATGATTGCACTGTTGTTAAGTATTAACCATTTCGATAGGCATCGATGAGAGATTTAAGAAAGTTTATGAATCATGTATAGTTTTTGTTATAAAGTCTATAAACAATTTTTAATTTTGTTATGTCGTGCCTCAAATTGATAGCGAGTGAAGCATTTTATCTGATTCTAGTGTTTAAAAACTTTTGTGCCATCTCAAGTGACAACATTCTGCGCATAATGGCTTAGGACCAAATTCCAAACCTTAGTTGTAAGAATTTTCTACCCTAGTTGTGCTTCAGCTCCCTCTTCCATTTCCATTTCCTAAAATAATTTTATTAAAATTGAATTGTCTCCTCTCACCCTTGGTCCTTGTCCAACTTCATGCAAAGACCCTTCGTTGTCACTGTAACAAGTATTGGCCCCATTTGGCTCCCTACCCCACTAAAAAGTTCTACACAATCCCTGCCTTGTTTGTTGCAAGCTACGCTCAATGGTATTGTTGTCTCTAGGGCCCTGGAGTTTAGCCATTGATGGTAGAAAGGGTTAATGGCAGTTTCAAGATTTCTCCATTTTGTGCTAGTTTCCCATTCAAGAACATAGTGATTGGGGCCTTTTATTGGAGCCTACTACTAGAACAGTGACACTAGGAAAGATTTCTCTCATGTTGCTTCTACTTATTGACAAGAGGACACATGTAGTTTCTTGAAGATATGACCATTCTTGCTCTTGACCTCTTCTAGCAATGTCTTCTCCAACTATGTAACTCCATTTACGATTATAGTGCTTCTGAGCCCAAAATCATGATATTTTTTTGTGATACAAACAGTATCTTCCTTGGCACAATCGAGGCTATTTGACGAAAAAAAATGTATGCTCGACGATCATAGAGATCAAATGACTCATAATCTAGCAAATACCTTTCTCGTTTATATCTTTGCTCCTTCAATCCCCTTAGTTTCTCAACGACAAAACCTTTTAAAAAAAAGAAAAAATTTATGAAAACACCACAACGCTTTAAGGCCTTCCAATTTTTTGAGGCATATCTAAGAATTAGAAACAAAATTTAAGTCACTCCATGTCTAAGGACCCTATAACAAAAACCTCTCATTACTTTTAAAATTATAACATTGAACTACAGTACCTTCTCATTTGAAACAGTTTCAACAATTCTTGCAATTCCGACTTCATTCAATCCAACGATTTTGCCTAGAATCATGTCTATCGATTCTTAGCGATTTCCTTAATCCTCATCAAGATTTAAAAATCAGCCTTCCCTTATTTCTCCACAAAGATTTCTATAAATGTGGTCGAGTAGGTTTTGAAAAGGTGTAAGAATCTTGGTGTTTTTACTGATAAATTCTTCCTTTAGGCGTAGAGATTATCGAGTTTTATTCACAATAAAGATAACCATCAAATTCTTGTAGAAATCCTCCTTAGAGGTAAGCATTTCTTTAATTTTGGCTTATTTGGTTAATTTGATTTTCAGATTTATTGATTGGTTTATGATTTCTCAATTATTCGTTCTCATTTTTTTGCTACTTGTTGTAATGTCCCTTAAGCACATGAAGTATTCCTTAAAATGTCTCAATGACCGAACATGCCAATAAATTTTAATTTTAATTACGAGGTATTCCAGTTCCGATTACAGGTGTTGAGCCTTGAAATTTCCGGGTGTTGGCTCACATGATAGGACAATGTAATGTAGATGGAGAAGGGATGTAAAGAGAGGGTGTGGGGTGCCTTAAAATCAAAACTTTCAAGGTTTTTCTTATAACTTTGGAGGGCCTTAGAGTATTGCAGCCAGTCAATAAAATTTCCCTTGAACCTGCCATATCTAAATTAATTCGATTTAATTCTTCAGTTCTATTGAATGGGGAAACAAATATAAAAGTTTCAATTACAACTTGCGTAACACAGATACCTCGCTCAAATTCCCGAACACGAAAAACAGAAATCAACAATTTATATAACAAGAAATCATATTTGGGGCACAATTTTCTCTAAATTGTGGTAATAAAGACAGACTATATGTTTTCTAGAGATCATAGAGCTTACTTGTTGGATGATCTTGCGCTTATTATGACCAGCGGCGAGTTCTTCGAGATTGACAATCTTCTTAATGTTAGTCTGCATGTCTCGAACCATCTTGAATTGCACATCGGACTGTAGAAGAGCTCGAGTGATCTCGTTCAAGCATTCGTTGAGGACCTTCTCGTCGATTATGGTCGAATTGCTCATCTGCTGAATAGCGCGGGAGATGCTCCCGCCTAATTCAGCCAACACCATTTTTACTAATCAACGAAGATCAACCAACACTACAATTTGATTTGCAAAGACAGAGAGAGATCGAGACTTCTAGGGTTTGAGTCAGAGATTTCTAGGGTTTGAGTCAGAGATGGTTCTCTCTCTACACAAATTGGGGAAGGAGCGAATCTGTGTATTAAGCATGCGTTTGTTTCAATTCTCGGTTTCCGATCTAGTGTAGGTCACGGACAATATCAGGTTATCTCGAACGAGTCATCTGGGTTTACGACTAGATAAACGAGTTCATCAGCTATTACACCTCATTAGGGTGCAACTTGATTCGGTTCAAATCGAGAACCGAACCAATCCATGACTTTTGGATTAAGGTGGTTCGCTTTTTACTATGTACGGTTTGATTTTGGATTAAAGAAAATAAGAACCGGTGGATTTGGTTCGGTCTTCGATTCAAAGTTTATAAATAATCGAACCAAAATTCTATTTAAAAATAAAATGTAAATTTAAAAAAAAAAAAAACCTAACCCTCCTCTCTCGTCTCTCTTTCGTCTATGCGGCTGCCACCGACTCATTTCTCTCTCTCTCTCTCTCTCTCTCTCTCTCTCTCTCTCTCTCTCTGCAGCTGGACCTGATACGTGCGGCCTACTGCTGCGACCTCCGGCTGCGGCCTACTGTTGCCATTTACGACTTGCGACCTGCGGCTGCACATCGGTTCATCTCTCTCTCTCTCTCTCTCTCTCTCTCTCTCTCTCTCTCTCTCTCTCTCTCTCTCTGTAGCTGGACCTGATACGTGCGGCTTGCTGCTGCCATTTACGACTTGCGGCCTACTGTTGCTGCCATTTACGACTTGCGACCTGCGGCTGCACACCGGTTCATTTCTCTCTCTCTCTCTCTCTCTCTCTCTCTCTCTCTCTCTCTCTCTGCAGCTAGACCTAACACGTGCGACCTGTTGCTACCATTTACGACTTGCGACCTGTGGCTGCACATCGGTTCATCTCTCTCTCTCTCTCTCTCTCTCTCTCTCTCTCTCTCTCTCTGCGGCTGGACCTGATACGTATGGCCTACTGTTGCCATTTACGACCTGCGACTGCACACCGGTTCATCTCTTTCTCTTTCTCTCTCTCTTGCAAAACAAATTAAAGATGGAATCGAACCAAACCGAATTAAGGTCGGTTTGGATTGTTTCGATTCTAGACCAATTTGGTTCGGTTCTAGTTCTTATATAATGGAACCGATTTTGGTCGGTTCGATTCTAATTTTACTCTAAACCGAACCAACCCGAACCAAGTTGCACCTTTACACCTCAGAACTACTTCAACAATCCTGACCAAATTCAGGCTTGGGGCAGGGGTGGAGCTATCTATGAAGTAGTAGGGGTGCAACTTGGTCCGGTTCAAATTGAGATACGAACCAATCCGATAGTTTCAGGTGGTTTGATTCAGATTGAAATAAGTCACGGTTCGGTTTTGGATTAAGAAAATGGAGAACCGATCAATTTTGGTTAAGTTCTCAGATCAAGTTTATATAAAACTGAACCAAACCGAACCCTTATGCAATAAATAATTGTATATATATAATAATTATTATGAATTATTTTAGGTGTTAGGATATAGATTAATGATCTCTTATGGATAAATTAATGAATTTTTATAGATGGATTAATGATTTATTGTATGAAATTTTGTGTTTATTATATATTTATTTTTTCATTAAAAAATATTATTTATAATTTATAGAATATTGGCAACCCATAGAGCCGAATCAAACCGACTTTAGTTTGGTTTTGCTCCAATTCTTATTTAGTGGAACCAACCTATGTCGGTTTGGTTCCAATTTGACCTCAAACCGAATCAAGTTGCACCCCTATGAAGTAGGTCTAGCAATGATTTGAAATATACCCGATGTTCAAACCGGTCTGATTTGATCTTATTCGAAAAAACATGAAAATCGGATTTGAATTGAAATCTTAGATCCGAAATAATTTCAAATCAGATTCGAATCTACTCCAATCCAATTTGAACATATTTCAATATATATATATATATATATATATTTTTTAATTTCATATAAATACATATAGATAAAACGTTTTTCTTTTTTATTTCCCTCAATATTTGTAATAGGAAAGTAGATTTTTAAAAAAATTTGACCATTGATAATTTGAAAATAAGGCATGTGTTCGGATCGATTTCGGATTAAAGACGAAATGAAATAGATTGAATTCAGTTCACGTATTCAATAATCTGTTCGAATCGGATTAGAATGGCACTGATCCGGTACTGAATTGATTCGTTGCCAACCCTAGTGTGAAAGACTCAACCTTCAAAAACTTTATTTATTCAAGAATCGTGCTAGAGTAACATTGAAATTGACATCATTTCGAACATTGGTGTGCACAGAACCATAAATGCTTCACACTCGTATCTCAATGAAAAGCGTTTATGGTTCTATGGACTCATCCACGTCAGTAATGTCTAAAAGGATGTCAATTTTAATGTTATTCAACACTTTCTTTTATTCAATATTATATGTAGACAGCCCAATTTGCATGGGCCCACCTCGACAAAGGTTAGAAATGTGTATTTTTATCCAAAATGTTGACAAAATCGGTAAAGGCCCAAGTATTCAAAAATCTTTTTTTTTTTTGTTCAAAATATAAAATTAAAGGTCTCCAATTGGCCTATAGGCCACAATAAAATACCTTTATTTTGTTATTCTCATTGCATCCATGCATTAAAACTACCTTTTTTCTAAGCTCATTCATTCTCTAGGCCTACTACATGCCTTATGTGGCGCCCCGCCAAACGCTAACACTAATCTCAGGTCAAATCTCAAGGTACTAGGTGGCACCTTGAAATTTTGACATGGCTCCCTCTATTTATGTTAGTGTTCCACAGAACTCGAACCTAATAAACTAAAATCCAACAAATCCTATATATAACATATGCCAAAAGTTTACAAGGTGCGGAAGATGGTAAAATACGAACGGCATAAGGTTAGATCAGAGTTGCGCAAAAGATGACAATATATAGGATTACAAAAATTTACACTCACTCTAACATAGACCTAAGCTCTCAACCCAAAAATTACATACATTTCCTAGGACAAATAGGTTCCTAGGGGAAGTAGTCTCAATGTTCGCAAGAAAGTGGGCTCTGATCGTCGGTATGACCCACCAGATGATCCTCCCTCGATGGCTCTATTACTGTCTCTCCGGCTACAAACTCTAAAGCTAAAAAAATAAAAAGTAAAAAAGTGGTAACAATGATTACCCAGTAGGTCCACAAACAATTTCCAATAATAACCTCACCTAACGTGATCGTGTAATCATACTAAATCATTTCAAAACATGCAAGCTTTACAAATTAAACTATGATTAACTAGTACATATAACCAAATATGAGCAACTAAACAATTTAAAAGTCCACATACATCCCTCATTAGTAATCACTATATAATTTCATTCTTATACAAATAAATTGACCACTTTGAAATGATAGTCATGCCTTTCAGTTTATAATTCAAAATAGAACAAGATATACATATTACACAATGACAGAGTAATATAATTAGAGAGTTGGGATTCACGATTGGATCACTCTCAATCGGGACATGATATTATAACATATATCTGGTTTTTAGTTCCTGATTTTGTGGTTGGTCACTGCGTACACTTGATGACCATTTATCTGACTCAGAAGAGTCGTTTGACGTGATCATAAGCAATGGGTCTCTTTTTGATATATCAGAACATTTGACTACTCTAGATTGTTAGTAATCGTTGACTAATCATCTTCATTTATGCCTATCAGACATGCATGTGATTCTCAAATATACAACTCTGTTCATATACGACCACCTTTATAATACAAGTTCACTAGTAAAGATAGAAAGGAATGGACCCGAATTCCAGTTGTGACTCTACTCTCATACGCATCTCATACCACGTATGAGTTTGGTGGTCCCTACCGTACATCTCAGGATAGTACACCACTCCGAATGATATGATGCACTATCCTTTTAAGCATTCACAGATTCTTTAACAACTCACAAAATAACTATATATATCATTTTTCTTTGAAAATAAAAGAGAAAATTAACAATACAAGGTTGAGAATGGATATCTAATTTTCTACCATGCAACTATGGCCACCCAACCTAAAATAAATAATAGAATTCAGAGCCTCTGCGCTAACAGAATTTAAATAAACATATAACCAATTATTATCCCTGGATATCCCTTTACCAACCTACACATAACACATCATTGCAAAAATGTAAACATCACCCCTCAGGTGTGATTTTGGCATTTTATCATTTCATTTCTTTTTTTATTTTTCGATGTTTTCACTCTTCAACTTTTCAAACCAAACCTTTCTTTTCAAACTTTCAATTTCATTTTGATAATCCAATCGAAAAACTATCCAATTTTTGTTAAAATGGGGTCCCAATAAGTACGGGAAGTCAAACTGTCAAAATTGAAAAAATTTGTGAAAATTTGACTAAGTGTCGAAAATTTAAATTTTCAAAATTCTTGAAATCGTAAATGGATTTTTAGAAATGAAAGCCTGAAACACGAGATTCGACACCATGTGATTTTTATAACTTAATTCAAAATAACACGAAAGATATTAACTTTTAAAAATTTGTCGAAAATGTCGAAATTTATGTTTTGTTTTTGAAACCAAAATTCGGATTTGGATCATTTGAGATTTTGATCTTAAAATCATTTCCATTGCTCTAAAATGGGGGGTAAAACCTTAATTTCATTAAATAACTTAAAGTAAATAGAAAATAAATATTAAAGAGGACATTGTATAAGTCATGAGGATAGCAACCCAAAAGTCAGATATCAATTTGGTTAGAAATTTTTGTCGGTGGCAAAAGTATGATTCTGGCTGTAGAACCGTCAGAATGGCCTACGACAGGTGTCGATGGCACCACCAGCTCCTGCCGACAGCACTAAACAATTACACAAACTTTTAATTTTTTGATTCATTTTTCAAGTTTCTCTTCCGTTCATCAAACCCTTCTACCCACCCACGAATTTGTTGTTAAAACTTGATAAAGATACGTTAAATCTCTAATTCGAACATGAATTTAAAATCAAACACAAGATTTTTATGATTTGTAAATAACACATATATTTGATAAAAATTCCTAAATGCATATTTCGAAATCTAAGGTTACTACTAAGAATCAGAAGTCCCCTATCGAAGTTCATGGACACCAAAGGTGATGAGCTAGCACGATAATCAACGTTGGATGGCACGAGAGCCGAGGTTGGGTTGAGTTTGGTGCAAAATGGGCGAGGGTTTGCAAAGCTTTAATGACACTCTCATTCACTTCTACAATGAAAGGTAGATCTAACTCCTACTCGAAGAAGCCTTCAGATGGAATGTGTAGAGGCTCACTCAAACTACACAACTGGTTATTGATGGAGGATGGAGAAGACGAACAATAATGGACAAACAAGGATGGTGAGATTGTCGACAATTTTGTCTTCTTTGTCGTGGTTCAACTCGGCCTCATTTTCAATGAATCTTGAAGGGAATGAGTCGAAACCCTTGGGTTGGAAAGAGTTGATTTCTTTGTGAGTTAGAGAGAAGGAAATAAAATAAGAGAAGTGTTTAGTTCTTTATAAAGAGCTAGAAAGTATTTTGGTATTTTCTATTCGTTTCCATTTTCGACGGTAACTTGACCATTCGGACTCGGACAATGACAAATGAGTATTCCATTTTAAATATTTTTTGTTGCGGACTTAACGCTGTGGTCGAATTTTCCTGATTCTCGCTCTAACGAAATCTTACTGTTTTGGGTCTCATTCAACACGAAATTCAAGGATCTATAAATTTTTTCCTATGAACTCGAATTCGAATTTACTTATAGGCTAAAGTATATATTTCGACCTTTCTAAATCTGATAGTGAAGTCGATTTCCATTGAAAATGAACATAACCATATTCGAGTATTTTAATATAAGTTTTCCTTTAGAATTTTCCTACTACATTATCAGGTTCCCTCGAGATACGGGTTGAAAACTCGGGGTATTACATTCTCCTCCCTTAATAAAAATCTAATGAGACTAGATTCTCTAAAACATTAGTGAATTTGGGATTGTTCAAGACCAAAATGAACACAACCGTAAGATATAGCTGTGTTTGGAAAGAAAATGTGTAAAGTTTATTGTCTTGATTAACACGAAAGACTGAATAGTTCAAGACTTATGTTCACTACTTAGTCTAATAAATCGGATAAACTCTCTCTAAGGAAAGTTCAAAGTCACAAGCTACTTCTTTTAATACATGACATTTTCTATTGTACTCTCTATATTTTTAAAATAATTATCGTATTCCTTATCCAGTTTCAACTTTCTCAATTCATGTGGGGGATTGTTGGAAAAAGTTGGGATTCCTTGTGTTTGAATGGAACTGTAAATGTTAAGTGATTTGTTTTTAAGTTGTGATATAATTGTTTTAGTCCCATATCGAATAGAAACAATTAAAGAATGTAGCTCTTATAAGGAAGCTCTCACATAGTGTAATGAATATGAAAGAGATATGGATAAAGCCCACGAGCACATGAGGGGTCATGGGTTCTAAAGGGATTTAGATTCATTGGTCTGAAGAACCTTAGTGCATATGTGCTTGTACGATGCGTGTGCAGGGGGTGCAAATCTCAAATTTAAGCCTCATGCCGGTGCATGTGAAAGGTCCACTTTTGCTATAAAAAAATTGGGTCTTTTTCTTCAATTATTTTATCCATTGAGTTGAATTTAACGAGTTACAACTCATGACTATTCTAAGAGAATGGTGGTTATTCTAAAGTCCTCAATAAGTGTCTGTCCAAACAATCACAAATGAAAGACATTTTCACCAATTATGATGTCTATCCAGAGAGATACTTCCAATTCTATAAATTCCATCCTTTATCTCATTTGCATCATTGAATTTTTGAATTTACTTGCATTGTGTCATTTGATTTTCCTTGCTTTTTCTCATGAGTCTTTGAGAGTACAACCACCATACAAGTTCAATTGTACACGTACACTTAGAGTATTGCCTTGTGCATGTGTAGAGTGTTGTATCTTAGAAGTCAAAAGTCCATCGACTGCTAGCACATCGTAGGGGCGAAATCTATCTTAAGGCTATTGTATATAGTACGAGTCTCACTCTATTCAAATTAGTGATTGAGTCTAAAAAATCCATCGACTGCTAGCACATCGTAGAGGCGAAATCTATCTTAAAGCTATTGTATCTAGTACAAGTCTCACTCTATTATAATTTCTTCTCTGTTTATCTTCAGCAATTTAACTTCATAGAGTTAACAAGAAAATCATTTGCATTGCTTGTTTAATGATTTGAATTAACAAGAAAATCATTAGCGTTACTTGTACATGTGTAAAGTGTTTTATCTTGGGAATCAGATGTCCATCGACTGCTAGCACATCGTAGGGGTGAAATTTGTCTTAAGGCTATTGTATCTAGTACAAGCCTCACTCTCTTCAAATTAGTGATTGAGTCTAATCGGTATTTTTAACTTATTTAATTATTTGTTATTTTAGTATAATTTCTTCTTTGTTTATCTTCTGCAATTTAACTACGTAGAGTTAATAAGAAAATCATTAGCATTGCTTGTTTAATGATTTGAATTGAAAAAGAAAATTGTTATATTTCGAAAAAGAGAATTTTTATCTACACTCCAAGAAACTCTAAAGGCCTTCATACTTCTAAGGGTACCTTTCAAATTTTAAATGTTGTTTTCCACTTTTGCCCACCCTTAGAATGCATGTCATGTCAATAAATTTCCCTTCAAAAAATGATTGCAATGGAATATTGGTGTTTGGTGATTATTGTAGAGAGCTATTATTGGCACCCTAACTTTTACTTACTACACTCATATTAAAAATAAAGAAAATAAATGAATGGTTAAGAATAAGTATAAGTTGGGGTGCCAATAGAAGCTTTCTAGTATTTTTTTTTTCTAGATTTCTATTTTATGGATTTATGATTGTACTGAAATTGTTTGAACAAGTGTTATAATGTTGAGATTATAATTTAAGCCAAACCTTTGTCATCTCTGAAGAGTGTGTTTCAATCTTTAATTGGGGTGTAATAAATTATTTAAGAAATTGGGGTGTAATAAAAGTTGGGGTGCCAATAACAACTCTCTTATTATAACGCGTCAACAAAGGTAACAGTGGTAAAACACTAAAACCTATAGTAGTGTTGCGATTACAAATTCTTGCAAACAAGCCATTCAACACTAGGAGCCTACTTGGAATGTAAATTTTGTGGAATTGAAGCTGGACTCTTGAGAGTTGCAACAACTCCTGGAATGAACTGCAATGTTTAAAAGATATTTGATTTGGATTCTTTCTAGAATTGGATTCTCGCTCCTAATCGGATTCTACAATCTAATGCATTGTTTAGTTTGAACTATCTATATGCTTTTTCAAAATTAGAAAAAAAAAATGAGGCTCAAGTATGGGTGTCAATGGGCATCCATTTAACCGAACCAGAATCGAAAACTCCAATGTCGATTCCCTTTTTATTGGAATTGATTAGATCTGGATCTAAATTGGAATTGAACTGATAAGAACTAGAACCGTTTGGTTTCATCCCATGGGTCCCCGAAACCGATTTATTTTGTAATTTCTTTTCATACTATAGATGATTTAAAAAATTCTCTTATATCAAAATTAATGCATGTTATGTAAAATTCTTCAATTTTTCATATAAATTATCGATTGGATTTTAAAATGAGCTATATTTTCTAAAATTTATTACTTTTAACTAAGATAAATTTTTATTTTTGAAAAAAATCATTAATTGTGTCTTTAATACAATAAATTATAATTAAGTTAATAATTTTGTACTTAATATGTTAACTTTTTTTAAAAACAAAATGTTTTATAATGATTTGAAATATTTTTTTCCTCATTTGATTCTTGAGAGCTGGAATCGATGGATACCCATGTTTATTGGTGGTTTCAATTCCATTTATTTTGGAATTAGACTCGGAACTGACAAGAGCTAGAACTGAAATAAATATAGTGGTTATGGTTCTAAGTTCCTTTGAAATCGAACCAAAATCGACCCATTGGTACCCCTAGTCTTTATTAAGATTTTTTATTTGACTAGTCAGTTTATTAATTTAAATTTTGCATTAATTGGTTTGATTGGTTGATGGTTATCAATTTAGTTCAATTGATTATTTTTTAAATTTTGCAATGATTGGTTCAATTGGTCGATTATTAAGTTTTAATTAAGATTTTAATTTTTTCAATTGTGGCTTAATTTGTATCATTTCATGTGATCGATGAGTGTTATTGTGAAGATTTTGTCATTTAATGTATAAAAAATTAGTCATTTTATGTGAAAATTTTTTCATTCCCTAAGCATCGGGATCTTTAGATTTTATCAATTTACGTGAATATTGTCAAGAGATTTTATAAAATCCTGAATTTTTGATTCGTATCTCGAGAAAAAATAAATAGTTGAATTTTGAAAAAATCTTAAAAGTGGAACTTAGGGTAAAACTGTAGGATTTTGATCTGGTCATTTTGAATGAAATCTGACCTCACCATTAGATTCAAAATGATTGGAAAACATACTTTAGCCTGTAAACACGCTCAAATGCGAGTTCGAACAAAAAAATTACAAAATCCTCGATTACCGAGTTGGATCAGGCTAAAATAATAACTTTTTGCTAGACCAAGAATTTTTAAAATTCGATCATACCATTGGATATGTAATGAAAAATTATAGAAAGTGAACTATTTATTTGTCATTTTTAAAGCATAGAAAGTTGAATTATCATTAAAAACGAAAACGACGTCAATAAGGTCACATCGAACTAAAAAAGTAATTTTTTGTTAGAGATATAATTTATAAAATTTGACCATACCATTAGATCTAAAGCGAAAAATTAGAAAATATAGAATATTCATTCATCTCTTTTGGAGTCCGAACGGTCAAGTTATTGTCGAACGAAACAATAGGTAAAATACTAATTTCGTCCCAAAAATTTATATAAATAAATTTTTTACTATTCATCATCAAAAACCAGCCAACAAAATTTAAACAAAAATTTTATTTTTCTTCAAAACTTCAACCACAGATTAGTCGTGAATAGTCCGCTTTCGACGACCGACATAGAAGGGAAAATGCCCGCAACCTCAACATCTAAAAAATCCACCCAATATTTCTTCGTTTCATCTTCTCTTTTGCTTCGTATCATCAAAAATCAGTTGTATATATACTAGAGTTTCGTAATTTTGACATCGGATTTTATCTGTTTCGGGGTCAAACCGTCTTCCGTCGTAGAAAGGAAAAATGACGACAACATCGAGATCTTCGAAATCACAAGTCCAGATTCAAAAATCAGCCACCTCGAAGTTCGGTCCATCTCGATTTCAGCACCAATCATCTCGATTTCCTCGCACGTACTTCAATCCTTTCGCACAAAGAAGGTAAGGAACTCTCAATTTTTATTAGTAATCGTAGATTGTGAAAATTGCATTTATGATTTTATTAAAATTTTGTGATGTGTTTCCAAAAATATAGAATTCAATTAGTTATTTCGAATTCATGCAAGAACTTGCATATTTGATATGTTTTATTATATTTTATAACAAATTATACGTGGGTATGAAATTTTACCAGGTTATTTCCATCAGTTAGTCCCGTGCACCGCTCGGACCCCGTTTGATTTAAATTTTGTATTTTTTCAATGTTATTGAAAAAAAACTGAACTTCATAGTTGAAAAAATGATTTAATATTTAGTGAACTCATATTGAGTTGATGAATATCAGAAAGTTAATACTTTTTTTCGAAAAATTGATAACTGCGAAAATTGGATAAAAGGAAAAAATGGGATGAAATGGTAAAATGTCAGAATCATACCCGAAGGGTGATGTCTGCATTTTACATAAAAAAATGGGATGTCACATCCCGTGCACGTGCCAAACTAGGCTCGTGATCAGTTGAAATAGCAGTGTTGTAGCAGTGCTACACATGACAGGCTCCATGAGGTGACACGTGACTGTAGGTTGGAAATACGGCTAATGAGTGATGTCTGTATTTTACATTGTGTGTTGTATGTAGGTTGGTGAAGGGATATCTAGGGATAATGATTAGTTGCATATTTATTTAAATTTTGTTGGCATAGGCTCTAAGTTCTATTATTTATGTTAAGCCAGGAGGCCACAGTTGCATGGTAGGAAACTGGATATCTATTCTCAACCTTGTATTGTTAATTTCTCTTTTGTTTTCAAATGAAAATAATATATATATATATATATATATATGGGTAGCGTTCAATGGCAAACATTTTGGCAAACACATTTTTCAAAACATGGGTTAGAAGTTTTGGAATGGGCTGATTTTTGGTAAGGATGATCTCTACGGTGAGGAGATCATCATCACCAAAAATCAGCCCATTCCAAGACCTCTAACCCATGTTTTGAAAAAGTGTTTGCCAAAATGTTTGCCATTGAACGGGACCCTATATATATATCTATTTTGTGAGCTATTAAAGAGTCTGTAAATGTTTGAAGGGGTAGTGCGTCGTATCATTCAAAGTGGTATACTATCCTGGGATGTACGTGTACGGTAGGGACAACCAAACTCATATGTGGTATGGGACGCATATGAAAGTGGAGTCACAACTGGAATCCGGGTTTATTCATCTATATCTTTATCAGTGACTTGTAATGTAAAGGTGGTCGTATACGAATGGATTGTATATTTGGGAATCACATGCATACCTGATAGGCATAGACGAAGATGATTAGTTAGTGAGCACTGACAATCTATAGTAGTCGAACGTTCTAACACATCGAAAAGAGACTCATTACTTATGTAGACACCCTCTTTTTGTACTCGCCTAATTAATCAACTCGTCAACCCAATTGTAACAGTTCCCAATGATGGATGATTATTCCAATGCTTTATTTTGTTACTAGATATGTTTTAAAAATTCAGATAAGGTATCTCGAAGTAACAAAACCTTAGAAATCACGTTACGCTAGGAAAATATAACCCAAAAAATATAGAAATCATCATTTTTCAGACAAAAAGAAGTTTTACGATAAAAATCACTAAAAAATGACCAAATTACCAAAATACCCCTAACCTCAAAACATCCCTAGAGCCTACATTACGCTTAGGAAAATCCTTTCAAATACATAAAAATAACAAATCAAAACCAAATAAATCATTTCGCCAATTTTCACAAAATTTGACAAAATTACGAAAATGCCCCTCATAAAGTTCACGACCATTTCACACAAAATTTTTTCTAAATGACACAAACTAATATTTCCATTGAATTCCTTACGAAAAATCGATTCTAAAACATCCTAGAATATAAAAAACCGACTTAAAACGCAAAAGTTCTCTTTAGGGGCTAAAATGGTAATTTTTCAATTAAAAAAATTTTAAATTCTGAAATTAATAAATAAAACATTAAATAATGTAAAGTGAAACATTAATAAAATTAATTTAAAATTTTGAACCAAAAAAGTCGATCAATCAGGCTCTCAGGTAAAATTGTTGATGGTTGCCCAGATATTTATTAAAGGACCCATCCATCTGGGGGCCCAAAGAATTAAAGATATAATAAAGGAGGGTTCTCCAAAAAATTAAAGTCAATCAAGTAAGATTAAAGTCAAAATCTTAAAGTCAATCAAATGACACTAAAAGTCAAAATCCTAATAGAGTTCTAATTAAATAATAACTCTATTTAAAACAATCATAACTAAATAATAATTCTATTTAATAGAATTCTAACTAAATAATAACTCTATTTAAAATAATTCTAAATAAACAATAACTCTCTCTAAAAGAATTATAATTAAACATTAACTCTATCTAGAAGGCACTTAAAAAAATCTATAAATAGGGGTCCCTACAACCTATTTTCGTAAGAAAAATAAATCATAAAAAAAGTAGGTCAAGGAGCCTCCCTAACCTCCCCAAAACCCTAATTTTGAAGTCCTAACTCCTTACCTAACATCCATACCCCAACTTTAGCTCAAAAAACACCTATAAACCCTTCCAAAACACCCTAGAAATCCATAAAAAAAATTAGAAAAATTTAAAAGAAGATACCTCAACTTGGAGATCCGGCAACAGAGCGAAGTGAGGAATATTGTACAAGGAGTTGTTCTATCAGATCTAAGGGAATAAAAGCGTTGCGTTCGGAATAGGTAACTATTTTTATTTCTTTTTATATTATTATTTAGGTCTTGTTAGCAATGTAATTTTATTTGGGAATTAGTAGAGACCGACGTTTGTCGGGCGGGGTTGGTGCCTAACACCTTCCAACCCCGTAATGTGATCCCCGGACTCAGTATTTTGTAGTAGATTAATTGTTTATCCGTTTTGAGTTAATGTTCGGTTCCTAGACTGTAATAACTAGGTGACAACTCCCAAACCTCAAAAATTAAAAGCGGATTCGCGCACCCCGCGAAACGAGGGCGCTTTCAACTTACGATCACGTCAAACTGTTAGTTTGAACGGGATAAATGATCCCACAAGTGTGGTAAACAGCAACCAGCCACAAAATCAGGAACGAGTTAAGACTATCTGGTAAGTCAGATAGACGACTAGAGTCCGTTACCTAGTGAGTATTGGGGCTATACCCCCTAGTGGTATCAGTTCATCCATGTAGTTTTTTGGATTTTGTCTAGAGTGTTAGGATTTCTGTTAGAGTGAGGGATTTTGTATAATCTTGTATTTTGTTTGCCCTTCCGCATTCTGATCTATCGTACGTTATTAGATGTATATAGGCTTCTACTAGTTATTCTATTTTGTATGTATATATGCAGGATATAATGTATGTTGTTTATCAGGTGCAGGTATTTAACGCCTTAGGATGGTAACATAAATAGAGGAGACCAGGCCGAAATTTCGAGGCACCACCTAATGTCTCGAGATCTGACATGAGGTTTTGTGTTAGCATTTGGCGAGACGCCACAAATGGTATCAGAGTATAGCATTAGATTCGTATTGGATACTAATATTTTATGTTTTGAGGAGTTTGCTGATATCACAGATATTAGAGCGATAATCGTAGAGTGTCACCAGGGATTCGTTATCCAAGTTTATTAGTAGTTCCATATTGGAATTATGAGTTCTTCCGTGTATAGAAGTCTATAGAGCTTAGTAAGGCTAGGAAGGATTCTTGGTTTATTTTATTATTAATGGAAATGAAGTTCATTACTAAGTTCTAGGCTACGGTAGCAATTTATAGTTACGTAAGAGCGATTTTGACCTTATTTTGATAAGTGCCTCGTTACTCATAAAAACAAGCGAGAGGAGTGGATAAGGTAGAGGTCGAAACGCAACAGAGATGAGACAAGTTCTAGATCAGACCACTGACTTAATAGCACATTTAATGTCATTCATGAGACAGATGGCTAAGTTTCATGTCAAGTTCAGAGAGAAAATATGAATAATACAACTACTACTACCTTGAAGTCAAATGGAAAGAAGGCAATTAGTATCTAATAAGAAATAAACAATTTCGAAACTAGTAAATTCATAAGAAAAATAACCATACGTGAAGAGTGAGATTATAAACATACTAACTCAATGGATGGAATAATTTTATAAGAAACAACAACATAAATTATTAAATCAGTTAAAAGAAAAAGTTATGGTATGTTATGAGTGTGGCAAATCGGGACATAAATGAGAGCAATATTCGGGTCAACGTCAATCGATAAAGGATGTGTAACTCTGAAAAATGCTAGACGAACCAATTCAGAAAACAATCAGGCCATCAGATTTTAATAAAGTTGATAACGTACTCGTGCCACATCGAACAGATAAGACTAGCAATCGAAAGCGAGAAATGGTACAAGACTTACCACAATTGCAAGGTACACCACTAAATCTAAGAAATGAGAGAGTGTTGGATTTCTTCGCAATAGGCAAATATTGTTCTACCTTAGGGACCACTACCATAGGTCGTGCCTTTGAAGAATGAGATAATTTTCCAGTCCAAAGGATAAGTAAATCCAGGGATGTGGTTGTAGAATTTCCAACGATTACGTCTACTAAGATTTATGGGTTTTTTTCGATTCGATTGAGGTCAATGAGTGGGTTTTAAAGACCTGAAAGATTTTTAGTGCTATGTAGTACCGAGAGATCAGTAGGTGACGGTGACTACATTCTAGTTGGATGGGGATGCCAATCATTAGTAACATTTTGAGAGAAATATATTAGGAGATGGATCGTTTGAGGGGGTAAACTTTGAGAGGATGTTTGTTGATAGATTTATATCTGAGATTGCTCGAAAAATCAAGTACTAGGAGTTTTTGAGATTAGTGCAGGGTAATCTATCGATTACAGACTATTGTATGATGTTCAGTAGGTTGTCACGATATGCGCCCGAGCTTATCCTGACAGATCTATAAAAGGCCCGTAGATTCTTTAGAGGACTATAACCCTGCTTAAGGGCTAAGAGGTCGATGATTGAGACTACCAATTAATAGATATGATGAATCGAGCTTAGAGGGTAGAACAAGGAGAGATGGAGTTACAAACCTCTAGGGGGCAAATTAGTAGACCTTAGATTTCTTTTCTTCCCAAATCAGATCCGGACAAGAGGCCGATGTATTTTAGGCCAATCTCCCCTGGATCAGTATATCTAGAATATAGAACTCCTCCACTACCGAGTTGTAGAGTTCCCCCATCATAGAGTTATAGAGTAGTTGGAGCTCCAATGATGCTCACAGGGCCAAAGGAACTAACAAGGTAGGTTCAAATCCTGCAGGCTCCAGTTACCAACTGCCTATGACAAAGAAACCTATGAAAACAAGATCGTTGACATGTTATGCGTGTGGTCAGGTGGGACATATCAAGAGAGAGCACCCTTTATCACAGTCGCAAACAAGAGTTGTGATTTAGGAGAAAGTACATGTCTCCGACGAAGTTTTGGAAGGTACAATTTTTAATTATAATATTATACAGTGGAGTTTTATTCAGTACTAATTCCTCTAAATCATATAATTCTGTTGAGATTTTGCACACTTGCTAGAACTAGAAACTACTGACATGAGTCGAGTAATGAAATTATCTACACCACAGGGAGATTATGATTGATAAAAAGTTATTGAGGTAGTATGTGGCAAAGAGTGTTAATGAAATAGATATGGTAAGGTATAATAGAAAATGGAATATTGTATTGAACATAAAATTAGTAGTGTATTACGAATGGAGATTTTAATGCAACTTGCGAATTTAGTGTTAGTAGATATTTGTATTATATTAGTGGTATATTAAGTGTAGATGTTGTGTATTATTTTATTAAGAAATATTAAATGGTGAGAAAATAATAGTGGTTTGTCTACGGTAAGTCTATGCATTAAGAAAAAATATTCATGGCAAGTATGAGTAAGCCATAATAGACAATGTAATTGGTGAGAGAAGTAAATGTAAAGAATAGAAAAGATGGGAAATGATTGTTATTGATAGATATTGGTAGGAAAGTGAGATAGTGCGAGTTGATTATTATCTTAGGGTTATACAAATAATGGATTAATTGGAGTATAAGTTTAAATTGGAGTAATTAATTAATTAATGTGTTGGGGTGATACAATATATGTGACATAAGGTTACGAGTTATAAATGAGATTGGCTTGGGATTAAGAATAGAAGATAATTATATATGTCGTGTTAGTAAAATGACGACAAAGCTTGATAAGGTATGATTTCAATTTCGAGGACAAAATTTTTATTAAAGTGGGGAGAATGTAAAATCCCAAGTTTTTTATTCATATCTCGAGGAAAATAAATAGTTGAATTTTGAAAAAAATTCTGAAAGTGGGATTTAGAGTAAAACTATAAGATTTTATTCTGATCATTTTTAATGAAATCTTACCTCACCATTGGATTCAAAATGGTTGAAAAACATTTTTAGCCTGTAAGCACACTCAAATGCGAGTTCGAACAGAAAAATTACAAAATCCTCGATTACCGAATTGGATTAGGCTAAAATAATAACTTTTTGCTCGAGCAAAATTTTTTATCATACTATTATATTCGTGACGAAAAATTATAGAAAATACATTATTTATTTGTCATTTTTGGAGTATAGAAAGTCGAATTATCGTTAAAAATGAAAACGATGTTAAGTTTAAGGTCACATCGGGTCGAACAAGTAAATTTTTATTAGATACATAATTTATAGAATTTAATCACACCATTAGATCTAGAGTGAAAAATTAGACAAAATAGAGTATTCATTCATCACTTTTGGAGTTCGAACGGTCAAGTTATCGTCGAACGAAACAATAGGTAAAATACCGATTTCGTCCCAAAAATTTATATAGATAATTTTTTTTTTTTAAATTTGTTTTACTATTCATCGTCATTTTAACTCATTAAAAACCAGTCAACGAAATTTAGACGAAAATTTTATTTTTCTTCAAAACTTCAACCTTAGATTCACAATGATCGGTTCGCCTTCGACAACCGACGCAGAAAGAAAAAAGGTCTGTAGCCTCAACATCTAAAAATCCCATCAATATCTCTTCATTTCATCTTCTCTTTCGTCTCATATCATCAAAAATCAGTCGTATATATATGAGGATTTCGTAACTTCGACCTCAGATTTCATCTGTTTCGGGGTCAAATCGCCTTCTGTTGCAGAAGAGAGAAATGATGACGGCATTGAGATTTTCGAAACCACAAGAACAGATTCAAAAATTATCCACCTCGAAGCTCGATCCATCTTGATTTCCGCGTACCTACTTCAATCCTTTCGCACAAAGAAGGTAAGGAACTCTCAATTTCTATTAGTAATTGTACATTGTGAAAATTGCATTTAGAATTTTATTAAAAATTTGTGATGTATTTCCAAAAATATAGAATTCAATTGGTTATTTCAAATTCACGTCAGAACTTGAATATTTGATATATTTTATTGTATTTTATAACAAATTATATGTGGGTAGGATATTTCATAGGATTATTTCCATCAGTTGGGTTCTGTGCACCGTTCCGTTTTAATCTAAATTTTGTATTTTTTCAATGTTATTAAAAAAAATGAATTTCATAGTTGAAAAAATAATTTAATATTCAGTGAACTTATATTAAGTTGATGAATATTATTTTCGAAAGATTGAGAACTACAAAAATTGGATAAAAGAAAAATGGGATGAAATGGTAAAATGTCAGAATCACACCCGAGGGGTGATGTTTGCATTTTACATCAAAAAATGGGATGTCATACCCCGTGTACGTGCCAAATTGGGCTCATGATCAGTTGGGATAATGGTGTGGTAGCAGTGCTACACATGATAGGCTCCACGAGCTGACACATGGTTGTGGGTAGGAAATACGGCTAATGAGTGATGTCTGCATTTTACATTGTGTGTTGTGTGTAGGTTGGTGAAGGGATATCCAGAGATAATAATTGATTGTATGTTTATTTAAATTCTGTTGGCGCAGTGGCTCCAAGTTCTGTTATTTATTTTAGGCCGGATGACCATAGTTGCATGTAGGAAATTGGATATCCATTCTTAATCTTATATTGTTAATTTCTCTTTTGTTTTCAAATGAAAATAATATATATATATATATATATATATATATATATATATATATATATATATATATATATATATGTAGCTATTTTGTGAGCTATTAGAGAGTTTGTAAATGCTTGAAAAGATAGTGTGTCAAATCATCCAGAGTGGTGTACTATCCTGGGATATACGGTAGGGACAACCAAACTCATATGTGGTATGAGACGTGTATGAGAGTAGAGTCACAATTAAAATCCGGGTTTATTCTTCTCTATCTTTACTAGTGAATTTGTAATGTAAATGAGGTCGTATACTAATGGATTGTATATTTGAGAATCACATGCACGCCTGATATGCATAGACGAAGATGATTAGTCAGTGATTACTAACAATCTATAGTAGTCGAATGTTCTGACACATCGAAAAGAGACCCATTGCTTATGGTCACGACAAACGGCCAGCCTGAGCAGAAAAAATGATTTCGCAAGTGTGGTAAATAGCGATCAGTCACAAAATCAGGAACTAATATTTTATTATGAAACATCTTGTCCCGACTATGAGCAATCTAATCGTGAATCCCAACTCTCTAATTCTACTACTCTACCATTGTGTATTATGTATATGTTGTTTTATTTTGATATGTAAAATGAAATGCACGTTTAATATTTTCATTTGGTCAATTAGATTTGTATAAAAAGAAAATGTTATAGTGAGTATTGTTTATGATATAATGTGAGTTTTAAAATGTTTAGTTACTCATCCTTGGTTATATGTATTAGTTAATCGTAGTTTATTTTGTAAAACTTTGAATATGTTAAAATCATTTCGTATGTTTATTTATTCATATTAGGAGAGGTTATTGGTAGAAATTATTTGCTTCTCTACTGAGTAACCATTATTACTCATTATTTCCTTATTTATTTTCTAGTTTTAAATTCGGAGCTTGGCGAGGCAGGTGTAGAACACGAGTGAAGACTATCTGGTAAGTCAGATAAACGACCAGAGTCTGTTACCTGGTGAATATTGGGGCTATACCCCCTAGTGGTATTAGTTCATCCAGGTAGTCTTATGGATTTTGTTTGGAGTGTTAGGACTTTTGTTAGTGTGATGGGTTTTGTATAATCTTGTATTTTGTTTGCCCTTCTGCACTCTGATCTATTGTACGTTATTAGATGTATATAGGCTTCTGTTAGTTATTCTATTTTGTATGTATATATACATGATATAGTGTATGTCGTTTATCAGGTGTAAGTATTAAACGCCTTCAAATGCTAACATAAACAGAGAAGACTATGCTGAAATTTTGAGATGCCACCTAGTGTCTCAAGATCTGACATGAGATTTTTGTATTAGCGTTTGGCGGGGCGTCACAGAATTCGTTCGGTCCCAAGGTTATCGTTTTATGCCCTAAAGTCATGTTTTCCTAGCGAAACAAAGTTTTTAAGTATTAATTTAGGCTCAAGGGTATTTTGATCATTTTGTTTATTTGAGTAAATGTTAGGGAGAGACTTCTTTTAGTCTTGATGTGATTATTTCTAAATTTCGAGGTCTCATTTTCCTAGCGTTGCAAGGTTTCTAAGGTTATTGAAATGAGTAGCGATCCTAACCGTTCGTACTTGCTAAATCGAGTGTAGAAGTGGTGGTGATCCTAAGCGTGTGTAATTTCTAAGTCAAGTGTGCCAAGAAAAGAGAAATAATGGAATCGTCGAAAATATTGGGAATTTGAGGAATATAAAGTAACTAAAAAAAATTGATGAAGGGCTCAAACAAGTATCTGAACTCTTGAATCATCTTGTTCTCATCCTTAGGAAACCACAACAATCGGGTGACAGATTGTCAGATCAGAAGGATGTAAAACGGGGTGTCTACACTGATCCTACAATATTAGCACTTTAGGCCACGGGTCAGGCTTGACATATGGTCTTATGATCAAACCTATGACGGTCTTATAAAAAAAAATATGTACAATGTAAAAAATACAAAGTACATAAATAAAATTTGTACATAAAAAATGACACCAACATATTAATAAATAATTTCATAATCTTATTCATTTTTTATAAATTACTCATAAAAAATTGTCACAAACACTTTAAACTTATCACTTCATCAATGTAAATTAAATATAAAAAAATTAAAATTACTATTTCATAAAATAATTGATTATAATTTAAGTAAATAAAAATTGATTAAGAGAATAGCGTTGCATTACAATTGGTTGAGTACATTATTAATATTTTAAAATATTACAGATTCTATAGGATAGTCAAATTATTCGATTACTCAAATGAATCACTTGTAACTTTGCAAGCATATTGACTGGTTTTTTGAGCGGGCCATGAGGGGCAGGCCAAAAAGGTGTGCTACAGGCCGGGGTTTCACCCGAAACAATTGGGCCAGTGGGCCAAATTTTTAAGCCTAGGTCCTCGAATTTTTTTAGTTATGAGGTTCATGCATGGTAGATTGTAACTAATATAGAGTTGGAAATCATGAGACCATTTAATTTAGTGTTCTCTTCTTCCTAAGGCGTGGTCTTGACTCTTGACCATCTCACTAACCCTAGGGGGTTTTGCGTATTTATAAACCTAGAAATGTGTCTTAATCTAAAACTTTCAAAGTGGCAATTGAATTGATAAACAAATTGCTTATAATCTTCATTGGTTATGTGTAATAGAGAATGAATAATTATTTAAGACGAAATTTTCTTATTGAATAAGTAGTTGAGATAGAGATAAAGAGAGAGAGAGAAATAGAGAGGTGTGAACTACCATCATACCAAAAAGAGAGATGTGAGAATTTAATTTTCATCACCATGACACCACACACTGAAAGATTGAGAGTGAGTTTCTTCTCTGGACTAAAATATATGTGGTACTGGCCTCATAAGACGGGAAGGAGAGAGGATGAGTGCTTAAATCACATAAATTACATTATACCAAAGATAGCGAGCAACGTCAAATATGATTTCAAAAGAGAGATATACCATCATATCTATGTGGGACTCACCTCAACGGGGCTAGGTTGCGGGTCGGGCCATGGGAGGATATTAAAGCCCGAGTCCGACCCTAAAATATTGGGACTCTTGACAGCGGTCGGGCTTGACATGCAAGCATATGAGGGGCTTATAAAAAACTTAAGTACAGTGTAAAAAATAGAATGTACATAAAAATTGATACCAACACATTAATTAAGAAATTTCATATTTTTATTCATTTTTGTAAATTGTATATAAAAAATGGCCACAAAACCTTTACACTTATCATTACATCAATGTAAATTGAATATAAAAAATTAAAATTACTATTTCATAAAAATAATTGATTATAATTTAATAACTGAAAACTAATTAAAGTACTAGAGTTGCATCTCAATAGGTTGAGTACAGTTTTAATATTTTAAAATATTAAAGATTCTATAGTCAAATTATTTAACAACTCAAATAAATCATATGTAGCTTTGCAAGTATACATATGGATTTTATGAGCGGGCTATGCAAGTAAGGTCTTTGAGCGAGCTTTGGGCCAGTTAAATCAAAGCCTAAGGTTGTCCAAGACTAGAACGGGTTTGGGTCGGGCTGGGCCGGGTTTTGACCCAAAACAATCGGGTCGAGCTGAGCTTCAGGAAGGTGGGCCAAATTTCAAGTCTAGGTCCATCGAATTTTTTTGGTTATTAAATGGAGGTTTCAGGCATGGTAGATTGTAACTAATAGGGAGTTCAAACCCATGAGACCATTTAATATAGTGTGCTCTTCTTGAGGCGTGATCTTGACTCTTGACAATCTCACCAAGCCTTGGGGGTTTTGCATATTTTCTAACATAGGATTGTGTCTTAACTTAACACTTTTAAAGTGAAAATTGAATTGATAAAGAGATTGCTTATGACCTTCAGTGGTTGTGTGTAATAGAGAATAGAATAATTAATAAAAACGACTTTCGTTTGTTGAATAAGTAGTTGAGACAAAGGTAGAGACAAAGAGTTGAAATAAAAATAAAGAGGTGTGAACAACCATCATACCAAAGAGAGAATTGTGAGCATTTAATTTTCATCTATCATGATACCACACCTTGAAAGATTGAGAGTGAGTTTCTTCTCTCGACAAAAATCCATGTGCGAGACTAGCCTCATAAGGCAGGGAAGAAGGAGAGAGGGTGAGTATTTAAAACACATAGATGCCATCATACCAATGAGAGGAAGCTACGTCAAATATGATTTTAAAAGAGAGATATGCCATCATATCCATGTGGGACTCACGTCAACAGTGCCAGGCCACATGCCAAAATAGTAACTGGTTGGGCTATGGGAGGATATTTAAACCTGAATTCAATCCTACAATATTCGGGCTCTGGATCATGGGTCGGGCTTGGAATTATAAAAATTTTAAGTACAATGTACATAAATAAAATTTGTACATAAAAATTGACACCAACACATTAATAAATAAATTTCATATTTTTATTTACTTTTGTAAATTGTACATAAAAAATGGTCACAATTACATCAATGCAAATTGAATTTAAAAAAAAATAAAAGTACTATTTATACAAATAATTGATTATAATTTAAGTAAATAAAAATTAATTAAAATAGTAGAGTTGCATCACAATAGGTTGAGTACATTTTTAATATTTTAAAATATTAAAGATTCTATAGAGTATACAAATTATTTGATTACTCAACTGAATCTCTTGTATTTTTGCAAGCATATGAACAAGTTTTTGAGTGGTCCTATGGGCGGGCCATGTGGAGCGGGCCTTTGAGTAGGCTGTGTGGGTGATCTTTGGGTCAACAAAATCAAATATTAAGGCCGTCCAAGACAAGAGCGGGTTTGGGTTGGGCCGGGCCAGGTTTTTGCCCGAAACGATCAAGTTGGGCTGAGCTTCAGACCAATGGACCAAATTTTCAAGCCTAGCTCCACCGAATTTCTTCGGTTATTAAATAGAGGTTTCAAACATGGTAGATTGTAATAAATATGGATTTGGAACTCATGAGACAATTTAATATAGTATGCGCTTCCTGAGGTGTGGTCTTGACTCTTGTCTATCTTACCAACCCTTAGGGGTTTTACATATTTCTGCTCAATCTGTCTATGATGTAAGTCATTTTAATAGGTAGAAAATGTGCAGATTTAGTAAGTCATCCACATCCCATCACTAGTTTTCGATAATCCATATATAAAATACATTATTATATGTTTCTATTTTTACTTTAGAATATGAAATGTTGCAACAATCCTATAGGTTTTCTATGTTCAGCCCTTACTTGTTGATAGGTCATACATCGATTCACATAGTAAGCAATGTGTTTCTTCATTTCTGCCCGCCTAATTTTTTTTTTCCATGTCCTAATACATCTTGGCACCATCTGGATGAATGGCAAAGTGTGACTTATGAGCTTCATTCATAATATCTATCTTTAATGAGGTGTTGCGAGGAACTCAAAATCTTTTCTTTATAAGAAGAATAATCGTCAAGTCTCTTTGTGAGAGCTTGGTAGGAATTTATATTAAATAAAAGAGTCCAATTACAAAAAAAGTTCTTACAAGTAAAAAATAAATAAAAGACTATCACTACTAATGGTGTGTTTGGTAATACTTCTGAAGTCTGAATAGAAGTAGTCCACCTTTAAAATTCAGACTTCAGAAGCTTTATTGCTGTTTGTTTCGTTTTAGATTTCAGTCTTAAGAACCAAAATTCAGAACTTTTGATTAAGTAATGGGGGATGTTGGATGAAACTTTTGAACTCTGAATTATTATTTTTTCTTGAAATACTCTCCTCAAAACATTGATTTCTTTCACTTATCTCTTCTTTATATAAATCCTAAAACCCTTATTGTTAACTTTTCTATTTTCCTTTCTTCTATCTCTTCTTCCTTTACAACTGTGCTGTCAATGTCTCTCTACTTTTCCTTTTGACTAAGTAGTTTACATCTCAATCCACTTTTCCTTTTGATTTTGTTTGTTAAATTTGTAGGTAGCACAACAAAATAAGGGGTTTTTAGAGGCTTTATTTTGGGTGATTTAGTGAAGCGTCACCTATACAGCAACATCAATGGTGGTTTTACATTAAGTGCCTTCCAACAGATTAAATCAGTGGCATTTGGTGAGAAACTCCTCCAAAGGAATGATTAGCAGAGGCAATTTTTGCGAAACTGTCGACGAAAACCCTAACCCTTGTTTTGCCTAACTCAAACCTTAAGCCTCTTCCTCTCTATTGCGATGACAACTCAGATTTCTTCTCTTCTTGCATCTTCTCTTCTATAAGCCCTAACCCCAAACCTTAGATTTGTTGTCTTCTCTATTCAACGACGACGACGGAAATGGCTTCACCTCATCTCCTCTCTTCTCTTTGTCTCGATCTCAAGCCCTAACAATTTTCATTTCTCCCATATTTGTCATTTTGATTTTGAGAAGTCAACTAGCTAAAGAGGACATACCTAAGGAAGAAGAATTGGAGCAGTCGATGGATCTCACCTTCTTTGACCGATTTATCAAACGATTGAAGTGAAAGAGAAGATATTGAAGGAAGATTTATTAAAGAATTTCAAATCTGTAAGACCTTAGACAGAAATCATAGTTTTCTTCAATCTCTTAATAATAAACTTTAACTCTTTGATTGAGTTTTGTTTGATTCGAAAGTTTGAATCCAAGAATATGTTTTTCAAATTATTTTTTATAGATAAACAACCTCTATGTTGGGTTGCAATGCATCAACAACTATTCCCTACCCAACTTACTTATTTGTAGTGATTTTCAGCATTTCAACAATTTTTTATTGTTATTCATAAGGTGTTTTTGACTTTTTTCAAAAGTACTGGGGAGATCGAAGTCTTGGTTTCTAGTATCAATGATGTCTCGATGTTTTTCGTACCCTCTTCCCTAGTTCGAGAGGATGAATGGTGTACCTGAAGAGGCCCGATCAAATCAAGTAAGGTTTGTTGAGCATTTGATTTTGCGTTTATGATTGAATGCTTTCTTTGGTTCACAAACATTGATTGGAATCAATTTTGGAACATGTAACATCAACTGGATTGTTTATGTAAAAAAAAAAAATAGTTGAACCCATTATGTAGCTAAGATGAGTAGGAAATTTCCAAATTAAGGTAAAATGTTATGTGATGGCTATATATGTTTGAAGAAAAACTTAATTTGTTATTGTTGTTCTAGATTGAAGTAACTCTTGTTTTTCCTTTCTAGTACGAGTAGGAATAACTTTTGTACTTCTGTTTCTTATATTTCTAGTTGGATTGTTCATTGCTAGCATTTGTAATAATTAAGCGATAGAATGTTCAAACTGATGAGTCCTGAAATTTTGAATGAATCCAATTCACCCCTTGATAGTTCATTCACTTTAAAGTAGACGGATATGTCTAAATAATCACAAAAAAAAAAAAAAAAAGGAATTGAAAAAAGCTTTGAAGATAAATGCATCTAAGGATCTAATCCAATCCTCGCACTCAAATGTAGCAACACATCAAAGAAAATGAACACAACCCAATAAATGCAGCACCCAACTGAAAAAACAAGAATGAATTCGTAATTTATTTTATTTCAATTATTATGTGTAGCTGATTTAGTGAAATTTGAAGTAAACCATAGATCATTTGGTAGTGTAGTTTTTGAATAATGAAAATCTATTGAGAATAGTGTCTCGGATTAAAAAGCTGACATTTAGATGACAACTTTGTTTCCAACACATCTTGTAAATATTTGTGAGTATTCTAAATGGCATTCTTAGCATGCTCTTTCGTTATATTTTATTTTTTGGTAAATATCATTAAATTCTTTCCCTTAATTGCAAGAATCTTTGCTCCATAGTTTCTGATTTACTGGGAACTTTTTTCCCAAGTTGATATGTAACCCATTTCTCAAATATTTGGAAAGTGACAAACCCATTGTAAGAAAGAACTTGCAATTACACATACTATTTGTTTGTTAGCATCAACGAAGTATGATTACTTAGTTATTTGTATATCACACCTAATTTTTATGTTTTTTAAAGCATATTAGCTGGATTGGACATATTTGTAATTTATTCATTCATAGTTAAACTCATGAAACCTGTATATAATTGAAATTACAAGATCAGAGAATGATGCGGACTCCAGATTATCCCGAATTTGACAAGTGGCACAATTGGGCAGTGTACAAAAATTAGGTATGGTTTTTTGCTTATGCTACTTCAATTTTTCTCTGCATATACATCATATGGTACAGTGGTTGTAACTTCAATAATGGCTTCAAATTCTCCAATTCAAAACTTTCGTGTCTTCATTTATTATTATTTTTGCACACAAAATCAAATTGTAGGTCCTATCAAATACTTTATTTGATCACCCTGTTTTAGAAGTTGAGGTAGCTGGCACATTGGATTAAGTACACTACTAGAAAAGGACTTATACCGACAGATAGATCCATCGCTAAATTAGTTAATTAAAACCAATCGTGCCAGCTTGGTATCGGGCATCTCCTTTTAAATCTTGTAGAGATGACGTCACCACGCTTATGGGGGAAATATCAAGTGAGTTACTCCTGAAAGTTGGGGCCATCGAAGGAGTAATCGTTAGTGATTCAATTGGGAAAAACCAATGAGAATCCCTCCTTTGCATGCTATCATCGACAATCCCCAACAAGGCTTTTATTTCTTATATTTTTTATTTTGTGAGGCCCTTTTTTATTTCCTTTTTTTATTTTTAGAATATTAATTATTTCTATTGAGTATATTCCAAAGGACATTCCTTCATGTGTCATTTATGGTTGTATTTTGCACATGTCCTCTACCAAGATTGATATTTGGGAAGATAGAAAAGTTTTTGGTTCTAGGGGAAAAAAATCTCAAGAAAGAGCTTATGAGAAGGAATTTGGAGGACACGAAGAAAAATGAGAAAAGTTCAGGCTCCAAACTGGTGAGAAACCTTATTCTGTGGGCAGATGTGTATATTTCCATATTTTTGTATTTGTCTGTGTGGCATGATTCAAGTTCAACGATTTTAATTCCTTCCCTACTTTTTTTGTCATCACCCATAATCAGTCTGTTAGAAATATACTGGAAAAAATTGTTTGAAGTTATGAAGTTGTGTATAATGGCCACGTGGATGAAGATTCTCTATTTAGCAAACGCAAGACAACTATTGGCTTTGTTGATAAAGTAGAAAAGAAAGTTGGTAGTGATTATAACTCAGGTATGGAATAAACTGGTTAATTTAATTTATCTTTTTAAAAATCACACAAACTCTTTCTTCAAAAGTCGGAATTGCTAAATAATAACAAGAACTAAATAACACGTGACATTTTCGAGATTGCAGATGTATCTCATATATTTGTTTTGTTATTCAATGCCCATCACTCTAATTTGTATAATTATTCATCAACGTTCCTTGCATTTTTTATTACAACATATAATGAATTGAACTATCAAATCTGTTACATTGAGTACATTTATGTGATTTTGGTGAATGCAATGTATAATACTAATAAGACCAACTCGTCTTAGTAGTGATTTTCGTGGTATCCACATTTTTCCCCTGTTTTGTTCTAGTTTATCATTTCCTACATAGAACATGCAGAAGACTTACTAATTTGGTTGTTATTAGAATGTTTTAGTGGAACTATTATGTGTGCTCGATTCTTATTTTTCAATAGGAATTTGTCATCTCGTATCTTATTTCATAAGTTGAGATTTCTACCCAACATCGAAGTGAGTTGACTTAGGTTTTGAACTGATGTTTTTTCATTGAAGCACTAACTCAAAAGTGTTTGAGATTGAAAAAAAAAAAACAAAAGAAAGAAAAGTGGGTGTTGTAGTAAACAACTCATTCAAACCCTCTTGAACCCAACTTCACTTGCTATCCATTAACAAGGTTTTGTTTCATTGTTTTATCTGGATTGCTTGGTATATTAGTAGCACATGTCGGCAAGACTGTCTTCCTGACAGGTATGCTATGTTTAGAATTTATGAGTTTACCATTGGCTTGATTTCTTTGTGTAAGCAATAAAATCCTTCACAAGTCATGGAATTATTGCTTTTAAGGAAGACAGATGAATGCTAAACTCTTGGGTAGCATAAGGATAAGAAACTCCAATTCAAATTTATCGCTTTTCAAATCTTAATCCTAGTCTTTATTTAAATCTCAATTAATAATACTACTATGTAACATGACCTATTCTAATATGGGAAACAGAGATCCATTACAAAGGTTTGGCTCAAATTATGATCTCAACATTACAAAACATTATAATACTTAGTTCTAACAATTTCAATAGTTGTTTACAATTATGATTAGGCTCATGTAAAATCCTAAACCCAAAAAATAGAAATATAGCAAAAACTAAAACGAGAGAGCTTCTATTGGCACCCCAACTTTTACTTATTATCAGACGTTCACTAATTTTCTTTACTTAAAATTAGGATTTAGGTTTGGAAAATCTAAGAGAATTTTGGGTTTGTCGAAAAAAAAAATTAGTGTTTATGTTTGGAAAATCTAAGAGAGGAGCAGGGAGAAATCACGGATAATAATTTCTTTCTTTGAGTAAGTGAATTACTTTTATCTCATAGATGCAACCACTGCTAAAGCACATAAATCTTGCTATGCAAAGTATTTTTTCTTTATAATTCATATTTCTTATTTTGTTCTTATCTCACATACATTATATGCTCAACTTTCATTTACACTCCATTTATCTCACTTGGTAAAACAGATTGAAAACATCTCCATCGTAAAAAAATGGATGTTAAAAATGCCTTTGTGCTTTTCTACCAACAATCCTCCGTAGTACCTCAAGAATACTCTTATGTTGATCCTGCATTAGTCATGTCAATTTTAAGTGTACATGTTATGTTTCATCATATCAACCTTATATCCATGTCATATGTGGGTATCATAGGCATCAAAGTGTAGCATTTTATTTTCTCACCATGATTCAGTGAGCACTAACGATTGATTATGTTCAATATTGGCAGTCTTTTGGAGTAGAATGTCCACCTCATGCAGAAAATAGTATACCCTTGTTTACTCCACCCCAAACCCAACCAATACTTCATGCGAGTTCACCGTATGATGATTTAGTTGTTGAGGCTTCTCTTCAAACTGGTGCTTCTAGTCTCAGGTACTATTTCATTATGATATTGGTGACCATATGGTCTTGGTTGTTGATGTAACCATCCAATCCATTGCAAGCTTCACTTCCATTCAATAATTTGTAGTGTTGGTTTCAAACCATTTAATTTGTTAATTGAACATTATTGGCCTCGGTAGAAGATTCTTCTACTTCCATTTATCCTAATGTAGAGTTGCTATCTTAGCATTTTTTCCCCATCTTTCTTTAATCTTGCAAATAAAAATTATTTTTAATTTCATGTAAATATATTGGAAGTATATCCTTAAACATTGATGGAAAGTTCATATTCGTGTAAGTTGATTTTCTGTACTATTTAATTATAATTTATTTATTTGTTTAATAATGTTATTGTTATTCGTAATAAAATAATACTATTGTCATCAAACGTGTATGAAGAAACTCAGGTCCGTCATCTTCGAAGAATTCTAAACATGTTTGGTAAAATATTCATTTACAGATTGTAGCATATTTTTATAAACATGTGATAAGTGAAATTTTGGGTGCCAATAACAGCTTTTTTTCTTTATATAATTGTATAATTTATTTTGGAATGAATATTTTATTAAATTTTTATTACAACATTAGAGGCGATTTTGAATTGCCTCTAATGTTGTTTTTTTAAAATTAAATTTATTATTAGGGGCAGTTTTTAAATTGCCTTTAAAATATAAGACCGCCCTTAAATCATATTCTTTAGAGGCGGTTTTCAAACAGCCATTAAATTATTATTATTAGAGACGGTTTTCAAATAGCCTCTAAAAATATAAAAAACACCTTTAAATCATTATTTAGAGGCGATTTTAGAACCGTCCTTAGTGGGCCACTAAAAGGAATCAGCGATGCCACTATAGTGGGCGATTTGACTAAACCGCCCTTAAATATATTGGAGGCGATTTAGTCAAAATTGGTGACAGTTTAAAACCGCCTCTAAATACCTCATATTTTGTAGTGTAGTTCACATTACTTTACGCGATCAGATTGCAATTGAACTAGAAAGTGCATGATTATTTATTATTTGAGTATTACCTTATTAGAATATAATTTTTTAAGTATGAAATCAATTTGAAAACAGTACTTTTGGGGTCTTTGATTTATTAGAAATTGAAATTAAATGTGTGGATGATTTCATTATGCATAACATGTTATGTTTTTCAATTAACAATTTATTAGAATTACAAAAGGGTAATATTGTCAAAATGGTCATTATGTTTTAAAATTCTATTTGTAACCAGAAGCTTTTAAAAATGATAAACAAATAACTTTTCCAGAATAAGACTTCAGATTCTAGATTTCAGAAAATAGAAATTAGACTATAGACTTTAGACTTGAGGAGTATGACTAAACATACCCTAAGTAATTATGACTAAAATAACACCTAACTAAATTATTCCAATACTCCCCCTCAAGCTAGGGGGAATATATCAACTAAACCCAACTTGACAAGATGAGAATTAGTGATACACGGACCAATAGACTTCATAAGCATATCGGCAAGCTAATATGAAGACGGAACGGAGACTATCTAAAGAAAACTAGATCAAACTTTCTCCTTGAGAAAGTGAATATCAATTTCAATATGTTTAGTTCTTTCGTGAATAATGGAGTCAGAAACAAACATAATAGTAGATTTTTTATCATAAAATAAAGTAAAAAGAATCAGAAATAGGAAAACTCAACTCTATTAGTAAAAATCGAAGTCAAATTAATTCACATGTATTAAGGGCCATAATACGATACTCAACTTCAGTAGAAAAATGAGATACCACATTTTGTTTCTTACTTTTTCATGAGATAAAATTATTATCATAAAAGGTACAAAAATTAGAGATAGATATCCTATGTGTAAGAGAACCAGCATAATCAACATCTGTAAAATAAGACAAATGCGGTTGAGTAGTGGAATAATAGAAAAACCCAAGACCAGGATGTGACTTCAAATAATGAAAAATGCGATAAACTACATCAAGATGAGAAGTATGCGGAGTATGCATGAACTGACTAACCACACTAACCGTAAAAAAACTAGTCTAGTATAGTGTTAGTCAACTAAATCAAACGACCTACAAGTTTCTAATAAGAAAAATGATCCGATAAAATATCGTCAAAATCAACTTGAAAATGATGATTCTGATCCATAAGAGAGGAAGTTGGACGACAACCAAGTATCCCAATGTCCTAAAGAAGATCTAATGTGTATTTACACTAAAATAGCAATATACCACGACGAGAACATGTCATTTTTATCTTCAAGAAGTACTTGAGTAGACCCAAGTCCTTAACCTCAAAATCACGACCCTATAACATTTTGACATTGTTAATCCACTATGCATCATCTTTAGTCACAATGACGTCAAGATTAATGTTGGAAACAACTGTTGCAAGGTTTTCTATTTCAGTCAACTAAGCTTGAATGAGTTTATTCTTTGATGAATATTACTCTTTGTGTTTGCGAGAATCTTTTGCTCGATGTCCAAATTTTGTGTTAGACATAACTATTCCCATTGAACCTTTTATAATCTTTACCTTTAGGACCTTGACTACCCTGATAGAAATTTTTTTTTTTGTTGTTGTGAGAGTTCGACTTAAGCCTTTATCTTCTACTACATTTTTCTTAGACTCCAAAAAGTTGTTTAGCTTTTTTCTCACTTATTTTATTGTCATTTTCAATTTGCAATCTTACAATCAAGTTTTTGAACTTCATCTCTTTACGTTTGCGCTTAAGTAGTTTTTGAAATCTTTTCATACTGGTGGTAATTTATCAATTATTGACACTACTTGAAAAGATTCACTAACTAACAAGCCTTCTGCATGAATTTCATGTAGGATAATATGAAGTTCTTGGACTTAGACTTATCACTATCTTGGAATCCAATATTTAATCTAAGAATCTTCCTACAATAAATTTTTTTAATTCGACATATTCTATTTTATACTTTTTTTTTTCTAAGGATTCTCATAATTCCTTTGAGGTCCTTTGTAGTAATGATTAGACTGTACACATTGTATAATGTGTTATCAAGTTCATTGAGGATATAATTCCTACACATGAATTTTGCATGTTTCCATGCTTCAATTGTGACAATAGTGATTGTATTAGATTCGTTCTCTTTGAGTACATGAGGATTCTCTTGGAGGAATTTCATTAAGTTCAATGTTGTTAAATAAAACAATATCTTTTGTTGCCATCTAAAGTTTGTACCGTCAAACTTCTTAGGCTTCTCTTGTAAAATATGCACTTTAGGATTCATTTTCTTTTTTAAAAATTAGATCACATAGAAATATTAAATTTATCTTAAGATTGTTAACTCTGTGTAGTTAAATTATAGAAAAATAAACAGAGAAGAAGTTGTAATAAAATAACAAAGAATTAAATAAGTTAGAAATACCGATTAGACTCAATAACTAACTTGAAGAGAACTAATTTCTTCTTTGTTTATTTTCTGTAATTTAACTACATAGAGTTAACAATCTTAAGACATATTTAACTAAAAAAAAAAATTAATTTGAAGAGAATGAGGCTTGTATTAGATACAATAGCCTTAAGACAAATTTCGCCCTTATGATGTGCTAGCAATTGATGGACGTCTGACTCCCAGAATACAACGCTCCACATGTGTACAAGGTAGTACTCCAAATGTACACGTACAATTAAACTTGTATTATGGCTGTATTCTTAAAGACTTATGAGAAAATGCAAGAAAAATCGAATGACACAATGCAAGTAAATTCAAAAATTCAATGATGCAAATGAGAGAAAAGATGAGAATTTACAGAGTTGGAAGTATTTTTCTAGACAGACACCATGATTGGTAAAAATGTCTTTCACTTAGTGACTATTTGGACAAACACTTTGAGAGGACTTTATAACAACCACCATTTGTGTCTCTTAGACCAAGTTCAAGTAGTAACTCGTTGAGTTCAACTCAATTGATAAAATAATTGAAGAAAAAAGCCTAACAAATTTTAACAAAAGTGAGTTTTTCACGCACAACCACGTGAGATTTAAATCCGATATTTGCACCCACCTATGTACGCATCCCCACACACGCACTAAGATTCTTTATACCAATGGGTCCAAATCCCTTTAGAATCCATGGGCCCTCATGCGCAAATGAACTTTATCTCTATTTCTTTCATATTCATTACATTATGTAAGAGCTTCCTTATAAGAGTTGCACTCTTTAGTTGTTTCTATTCGATAGGTGACTAAAACAATTACACCATAACTTAAAAATAGAACACTTAACACTTACACTTCCATTCAAACACAAAGGATAAATCCCATATTTTTCCAACATTTCTGACTCGACAATTTTCACTTGATCTATACTCGGCTAATGTAGTAAGGGCACATTACCAATGATCATTTTCCTTGTGTACCTCGAAGAAAGAGATATATGGTTCTGCGTACAAACCAAATAAAAAAATTTGAGTCAGGAAATACAACTCAATAAACAATGGATATACTCTTCTAAATGAACGTTAAAAGCGAACATTCGCATAAAGACATCCAACTTTCTTAAAAAGAGTGAATGAATCATATGCCGCACATGCTTTACACTTTTACTAAAGTGGAAACCCGACATAGCCCATCCAAAGTCTTTGGGACAAGGTGTTTTTTTATTGTTGTTATTGTATTTGGGGAAGTTCACTATGGTATGGTTCATATGCTTTTAAAAATAATATTAATCACATAATAAAACCGAGCAAGAGCCAGATCATTTGCACCCACCATTTGTGTTAACTATACGCATCTAAAGCACATTTTGGAGTGGGATGTGTAGAAGAAAGTGAGTATACTAAGCATAAATGATGGGTGCAAATAGAATAGCCCTAAGGGGAAAAAAAGTAGAACAGGGTTGTAGTGGACAAAATTCTATGTACTTTTTAAAAAAATTCCCAAAAAAAAAAAAACTTTATTTTTTACTGTTGAATTTTAATCTTGTTTTGCAAATTATTTATTTTTTTATTTGAGTTTTTTCATAAAATTTAGAGGTCATGGTGTTGGATTGCCAATATTGTGGTAATCCATTTGAGCAAAACGACTCTTAGTATGGCTTAATATCTTTACTAAGTTAGTAAGAAAAATATTTCTCTAAAAACAATTAAAATAAATAAATAAATAAATAATTGACTCCACCATTCTTCATAAATTTGGTTGATATTTTTAAAATATCAACCTCTTGAATCTCAAATGAACCAATTCAATGGAAGATTCACATTAACCGTCTTTTTCCAATATTTTTTTATTAAATCAGATCTAGGCCATTAATTTTGGAGGACCATGCAAGTGTTATCTCGTTTCAACGTGGCACTCTCTCAATAGTAGATAAAGTACTACAAGGAACTACAAGAAAAATATGCTACAAAGGATTTGCACCACAAAAAACAATAGTACCCATCTCCGTTGTCAAAAGCCCGCCTAGACCCCGCTTGGCCGCACTTCCCCCGCCTCCCTAGACCATTCAAGTGCTTGGGCCTTACTCATTTTAAATGGGATTTCAAAAATTGGCTTTAAATTGAAACTTTTATGAAATGATTTTATATAAATTATATTTTAAAGGGTATTTAATCAATTTTTAACTGTAAGGGAGTGTCTCAAATATTTAACTAAACTTGTGAGGTGTGTTTTAGATTAAAAAGAAAAAGAAAACAACGAGGTGGCATGTGCAAACACGCATGTATTACAAAATTTAGGATTTATGTATGATTAAAATTACTTAAATTTTTTTTTTTTAAATTTTAAATCGATAATCTTATGTTTCCAATTTTTTTATAATTTTATCATTAAATAAATTATAGAGGTCTTTTTGTAATTTAAAATATTAACTAAGGTTATTTCTAAGGTAACATAATAAAATGATATTTTAGAAAATTAAAAACTATCTAATGTTGTTATAGAGTTGTGGGATTATAATTTTATTCATTTTGACAAGGATATCCTTATAATAATAATAAGTTAGATATAAAGGTGGGGACATTTTTGATCTTTCAAATTTTGGTATCAATAAACACTTATTCAGCCTTATCTTATTATAACAAAAATTTGCGAGGGCCATCAAATTATTTCAATATTTGTGATTAAATTATTTTTATTTTTTGTTCATGGTAGTTGTGTTGATTCACAAGTTTGTTTAGTAACGGTAACTTAGTATTATTTTGATAATGTTGATTCACAACATTTATGTATATATTTTTTTTAATCTTTGCTATACATATAAAAAATTAAAGCATTAAATTTATTTTGTCGCTTGGGTCCCATCTTGGCCTTAAGGGGGTCCACATCTTAGGCCCTCGCATAGCGCTTTTGGCAACGTACCTTGGCACCCATTAATGAAGCAAAACAGATTAAGAACTTTATCCATTAAAGTAGAAGAACTAGCCTATCATTGTAGTTAAAAACGACTATTTGGAAGAAAAAATTCTTGATGAGATTGGAAATATTTTTCCGAAGAAGAAATTTTCTACTATTTTGAAATTTAAAACAGTAGAAATGCCATATTAAAATAAAATTCACACTTAAACTAGATTTTTGGAGAAACAATCAAACAGATGACAATTTTGATTTTACATGCGCAATTGAACACACTCTAACCTTTCATTGATGAAAAAAAATAATACCCATTTAAGAAACGAAAGATGGATTCTACCCATTAATTAGAGTTAAACATGAAATTACAAACAATCAAATTCCAACCCAAATACAAACTTTATTACCTCTAATATTATTAGTAATTTCTAAGAAGAAGAAGAAGAAGGGGCAGGTGACACATTAATAGGAGTTTTAGCTGATCCCAATGCTTCTTCATCTACAAACAGATCCTCAGTCTTCCTCAAAGCCGCATGAACCAAAACCACCACAACACCAATAAAAATCGACACTAGAATGTTAAGTGTCGCATCAGTCAGAAAAAGCAAAACAATCGTAACCACCGATAACACAATCAACACCACTAGATCATTGATCGTATGGAGGAGAATAACCAATGACTCATCTCGCAAGAAGTAGAGAAACAGCCAAGCAGCCATCATGATAATGAACACAATTAATGAGATCGGATGCCAAAGCAAGCTGAGGAAAAGAATCAGTAGTAAGATAATAACATAGTTCATTTGGAAATATGAGACGTTGGTTTTGATTCGAGAGATAGCTTCGTTTTTGTTGGATGGAAGGCCGAACGCGTGCATGTGGGCCATTTCTTTCCATGTCCTTCGCGTGCCGAGACCAGATATCATCCGTTCTTTTGCGCGAGAGATGAATTCTAGATTGGGAGATTCTGAGGGGGATGTAGGTATGGTACCGTAGGTGGTCATTTTTGTGTGGTGATTTGCAAGAAATTTGACTCAATGTTGGTGTTGGTGTTGGTGTTGAGATTTGAGACTTAAGAGAGCGGAGGAGAAAGGAAGAAGTGATAAGAGGGTGGTGGACTTTGATGCGTTGGGTTGATTATAATGGGGATTTTTTTTTCTATTTACGTCCTTCACCAGTATGAATTTATTAGAAATGCCTCCTTTTTAGTAAACAAATTAAAGTAGATCCTTGACTTTTGACTTTGACAAATAGAGTATTAATTATAAGCAAATTAACTTTTTAAAACTAAGAAAATAGTACTCTACCCAAACCCAATTGGTCAACCTTTTTCAAAGTAATGTAAAGATAAAAAATAAAAAAAATCACTTCATGGTATATGGGTTGCAAGATAAAGACATTGAGTGGATCAACCACATATTAGATTCGAGATAAAATGATTTGAATAAAAGCCTCTAAAATCATTTGTTGACGTGACATGTTCACAAAATCATAGATCTTTTTTCTTGGGATTGTTGGAAAATATAAGTATTGATTTCCTGTGGAAAGAAAAAGAAGAAGTTTGAATGAATTTCTGATTTCTAATTTGAATGTAACAGAAAATACTTAAACTATAAGAATGGTTAAGGCTTGCACAAAGCACTCTCTTAAAATGAATTATGCCCATGTTACGGTACCACAGTTTGTAAGAGTTCACTCTCTAAGATACAACAACCCACGTTTTAAGAGAGTATATTAATTGAAGCGTAACTTCAAACTTGAGGATATTGTGTACTCTCACAATGTAATAGGTCTATAGTAAAAATGAGCATTCGAGCGTGCCCACAAATCTTTTCGTTATGTACTGTTTAGAACAGACACCAATACAAATGTTGAAGTTAAAGCAAAAACGGGCCTTCATGTGTACTCATACTTACACAAATGCATTAAGGTTTTGAAATTGATGGATCCAAATCCCAATCGAAAACTTAGATTTTTCTCTTAAGCCCTCGTGTGTGTGGCTGAGCCCACTCATTACCTCTATCAACGTTAAAGCTAATAGAGGTACAACTATTTAAGAGTTGCAAATCAACTCTACTACTAGTCGATGTGGGATTAAAATTATACAAGGTAAAAAAAAAACACTAATAACTAAAGTTAAAAAAAAAAAAAAACATAAAGTAAAATGTGAATGCAAAATGTTTTCAAATACCCAATGAATATTAAAGTGTTTTCAAATTCAACCTTCTAAAATTCCAATAATCCCTTACATGAAAGCAAAAAACACAAAAAATATATAAAAATATAGAGAGCATTTTTGGCCAATTATGTTTAAGTGTAATAGGTGTTTTTTAGACTTGAATCTTACCTAATATAAATCTATCGAATTTACTAGTCGGTCAATGGACTTTTAAGTCCTGAACTGCCAACATTTAGTATAAATCAAAATAAAAAAGTATACTCATAGGTTAATCAATCAACTATCAAGTTCTACCGATTGTGTTCATTTTAATCTTGAACAAAACTTGGTATCCTGAGTTTTTTAGAGAGCTTAGTCCAAACTCACATAAAATCGACCTAATTCTACATTCATTTAGGCGTGCCTATGAGAAGTACTTTGCTATACTTCACTTTTACAAATATAGGTAATATTAAGAAGTTATACTTCAAACTTTCTTCTTTACAGGCAACATTAAATATTTCATAGGAATGGACTTGAAACAATATGTTCCATTAATGATTTCTTTTAAATCACATGTAACTGATTTTTTCATTAAACCTAGATTTTGGGATCTCCAATCAAGTAGGTTGGGTTTCCATCAAAATAACTTTTAATCAATAGGTTTTAGGCTCATTCCCGTTTAAGTATATGTAACTAACTCTCTAGATAATCCTTTAGCTAGGGGATCCATCAAATTTTCCTTAGACCTTACAAAATTAATTAAAATAATCTCATTATAGAATAATTGTATTTATAGAGTTGTGTCTCCATTTAATATGCCTTGACTTGTCATTGTACACATTGTTTTTGACCATCGCAATGGCAGCTTGGTTGTCACAATGAATAAATATAACAGATAATAACTTAGGCCAAATAGGAATGTTAACAAGAAAATTCTTAAGTCACTTAGGTGGTGTTTGATTGCGCTTAGATTTTCCAGCATTTGCATCAAAAAACGACGTTGATAATGCTTCCAAAATTTGCGTTTCGATATTTTAAACGTAGATTTGAAATAAAAACCAATGTTTTGAAAAGCGCATAACAACAGCTTCGCGCAATCGTGTTTTAAAATGTCAGAGTTAAATGACGAAATTACCCTTCGTTATATATCATATTTTCACGCACAGTCCGCGATAATAAAACCTCTACTGTCTTCATCCTTATCACTTTCTCTCTCTCATCGATTTCGACAACAGCGATGACCCACCTCAATGACGACAATCATATTTCCGATCGAAACCCATCAACGACGACGACGTTGTATTGAAACCTATCGATGACGAGGACATAAGCCTTGAACCTAAACCCATATTCTCCAAATTCAGCTCTTGAAACCCTAAAGACCCTAATTTTGGAGAACAACACCCATGAAGGGTCTTCACCGAATTTCATGGTCTTGCCCTTTAGGAAAGATAGATCTTTGGCCTGTTCTTTGGATTCTACCGAAAATTCCCCACCAGTTTGGAATCTGGGTTGGATCAATTTGGTTGATTTCAAGCATATTTTGGAGAATTCTGAATCTCATTTAAGTGCGGATTCATTCATCTACCTTAGATCAGAGTTGGAGAATGATACTGTTTATTGGGCGATCAATATGTCGGCCGATGGCGGTTCTGTTCCTAAATTGGATGAGAGATAGTTCTACTTTGTTGAACTGCGGACTTTAATGGTTGCCACCAATTGGACTGATGTTCGAGCAATGGGGGAATTGGAGATTGCCGGTCATGTAAGTGATGCTTTGTGTGAATTTTGGATTTTTAGTTGCATTGAGAGCATTAACAATTTTGAACAAAAATTAGAAAATTTGGGATTTTTAGTTGCATTGAGTGCATTAACAAATTTTAACAAAAATTTAGTATATATGAGATCGCCAAAGATATACTATTTTGATGAGGATGATTTTGTTTTTCTGTTCTATTATGAATTTCATCAATAGTTTTAATCAATAATGTCTAGGACATGATTCAGCAATTGATTTTTCAATATCTGATTCTCCGTAAATGAAGAATTTTAAGTTTCTACAAATATTTTTTTACAGGTAGTATTGTACTTAGATAGGCAAAGATGATGATCATTTAAATCATGTTTTATAAATCAGAACATAAGCCCAAAATTGAAGCCTGGCAAACTGATTTTACTCCCTATGGTGTCCAATCCACCAACTTATATTTGAGCATTTGTTGAAATCTTATAGGGATTTTGAGTTGAATTATGGTCACTTTAGAAGTAAGGGTGACACTACATAAGTATTGCAAATCCCATTTATAAAGTGCTAAGGTTTGTCAGTGTTGAAAGTTATGAATGGATTATCTTATTTTGGCATTAAATTAGGCTAGGGCTCTGCTAGAATGGCACAATATGTCACACTTTTGTGGGAATTGTGGAGAAAGAACAATCCCCATAGATGCTGGGAGAAGGAAGTAGTGCTCAAATGAATTATGCAAATAGAGACCTTATCCTCGTGCTGATCCAGTATGTTATGATGCTCACCGCTCTCCTTTGATTTTGATCGGTGTTTGTATTATTTATAGAGTTGAAGCTTTTTATGCTGCGTTGTTTGATGTTGCCCATGTGGGTAAAGAATTCTAACAGGTTGTAATTATGTTGGTCATCGATAAAGAAAATGACCGTGCACTTTTATGTGGAGTTGCCTTGCTGGTTTTATTAAGGTATTATTGTTATTTTCATAATATTTTTCCAATTAAATTGTCAACTTTAAATCTAACATCCGATCCAATACCCCCAAACTTGTAGTTGTTTTAGGCGATTGTGAGTTCTAACTAAACACCCTTTTGATTGGGTTTTTAATATATGTGTATCCACACTTCAATTTAATATTTCTAATTTGTTAAAAAATGGTTAGTAAAAGATTGCATCATTACCATTTAATAGAAGTTTGGGTTGGAGTATTGATATGTAACTTACACTTGTTTTTAGCGAGGAGAAAACTTGGAAGAGGCTGTGAGGAGAGAGACTACTGTTGAAGTGGGCGAAATTGTCTATCATAGAATTATAAACTTTTTAAAATTATAATAATTATTTTTATAAATTTTTAATATAAACTTATTATATTTATATATGTTTAATGTAATTATATATTTATAAGGGTATTTTGATAATTTTTTATGCATTCTAGGTACATTATGTTGGATTGCATATTATGCATGTATTTTTTTATCAAGAAAATTTCATACGTTTATTTTTAAGAGGATGTTGTCGAAATTTCTATAGAATTATAAATTTTTCTATATTTTTTTAGAATTATAAATATTTTAAAATTAATACAATTAATTTTTTAATTTTTTATATAATTTTATCATATTTATATATATTTAGTGTAATTATATATTTATAGGAGTATTTTGATAAGTTTTAATGCATTATGGGTGCACTATCAACCTTAAGGGTATTCTGGTCATTTTACCTTAATACAATAGATTCTAGAAACTGTATCAAACAGTAATTACCAGATTCTGATAAACAGCATAGCACCTTTACAAAGCTCTATTAAACAAGTTTTTCAGTGTTTCAGTTTCTGATAACAGATTTTGACAGTAGATTTTGACAGTAGAAGCTGACAATAGATTCAAGCAGTTGAATCAATCGGGGCCTTAGCTTCTTCACCAGACTTGTCCATGAAAATAAACTTAGATTTCATGGTGAAAAAAGTTATGCATATTTTTAGTGGATTTTCATGAGATTGCGGCATTTCCAAGTGTGAAAATATAGCTACTAGTGGATTTCGACTCTTCCGAGTGACATTCAATTGCATCACTGTATCCTTATAATATTAAAGGATACTTATTATATTGCAACCTATAACTCATTTTATACCTTAAGTATCTCATGATTCTCATCAAATCTTTTCAATGACCATGTCTTGAGTTGCTAATGTATCTACTTAGTCTATTTATTGAATACATAATATCTAATTTTGTACAATTCATAATATACATTAAATAACCAATAACTTGAGAATATTCTAATTGAGAAATATCTTTATCAACATTTTTCATCAATTTACATGTCAGATCAAAATGTGTTTTGTATGAATACAATCAAATAATTAAAACGTTTTAAAATATTTTCAATATAATGAGATTGATATAAACCAAATCCATTAACATTTCTAAAAAAATTTATTCTAAGAATTACATTAATAAGACCTAAGTCTTTCATGCCAAAATTTCTAGACAGTAATTTCTTAATTTGATTCATAACATTAATATTAGATCAAAGAATAAACATGTCATCTACATATAGACAAATAATAGCATAAGCATTAACTATAATTTTATAATAATGCATTTATCAGCTTCATTGATTCTAAATCCATTTGATATCATTACATTGTCAAATTTTTCATGCCATTGTTTTGGAGTTTATTTTAAATCATATAAGGATTTAATTAATCTACAAACTTTATTTTCATGTTCTTTCATTACAAATCCTTCTTATTAGTTTATCTATATATATATATATATATATATTTCCTCATTTAAAAAAATAATTTTTTTAAATATATTTGATGAATTTTTAAATTATAAATGGAAGTTATAACAATAAGAAGTCTAAAAGAAGTGATTCAACAACAGAAAAATAAATGTCGTAAAAATCTAAGCCTTCTTTTTGTTTGTACCTTTTAGCCACTAATTTGACTTTATATTTATCTATAGTTTTATTGGATTTTAAATTTCTTTTGAAAATTCATTTACAACCAATTATTTTATATTTAGGACGTACATTGACTAACGTTCAAGTGTTACTAATTATAATTGAATCTATTTTACTATTTATAGTTTCTTTTCAAAATGGAGTTTTGGTGTTGAAATTGCATTCTTAAAAGTTTAAGGATCTCTTTGTATGAGAAAACTAATAAAATCAGGTCCAAAGAATGTTATTGTTCTAGTTATCTTACTTCTCCTAGGTTCTATATCAGATTCTTATTCTATAAGTTCATTAACTTATACTTCATTGTGAAATCTTTTTAAAAGTCTAACAATTTTATCATTACAATGATAAACATCCTCAAAAAATTCAACATCTTTATTATACTGGTATATTGGGGAGAATAATGAGCAATTGTTTGGTTTATAATTCTATTTTCTTGACAAAATAGTTAAAGGATTAGATTCATATTCTCCTTATCGATTAGATTTTAAAATTTTAATTTTTTTTTCAAGTTGATTTTCAACTTTATATTTATAAATTTTAATCATTTCTAATACTTCATTTATACTACTTAAAAGATAAATCATACAAAATCTAGTGCAATTGTCAATAAAAGTTATAAAATATTTTTATTACCTCTAGATTGAATATATTTGAAATCATACAAATCAGAATGTATTAATTTTAAAGGTTTTGTAAATCTTTCAATATTTTTAAAAGATTTTTTAAGTAAATTTTGATTCAACACAAATTTCATATATTTTTTTAGATGTATTAATATGCATATGTAATTCCAATCATTCATATTGTTCGTCTTTAATCTTAAAATTTATCAACTTCAAGGGATACAATGTTTATGAAAATTTTACACAAAAATAAAATAAAATCAAGGGATATAATAGTTGAAGAGGGGAGAAAAATCAAGGGTTTATTGGTAGTCGAAGAGCAGGTATTTAGGTAATTTTTCAATAATTTAAAAGGGAAGAGTAAGGTCAAAGGGAGCACAGTCATCAATTTGATAACATAGGGTGCAATATTTGTCAAGGACTAGGTTTGAATCTCCACAAAAAAAAAAAAAAAAAAAAAGTGATTCAATGGTCAAAATCATCGAACTAAACAATGTTTAAAAAAACAAAAATTAAATAAATAAGAATCATGATAATCAGACTTAGGCACGTGGCATACTCAATCAACACCCTTGACATGACAAGCTCAGGGATCGTAGATCTGCATTCCTCGAGATACATAAACATACTCCTTTTATGGAAAGCGTGTTTTTGTATCCCGAAGAATATAGATCTACTATCCCCGAGCTTGTCATGGGAAGAGTGTTTTTGTATCGCAAGGAATGCAGATCTACTATCCTCGAGCTTGTCATGTCAGCGTGCCGATTGAGTATGCCACATGCCTAAGTCAAATTATCACGACTTAGGAAAAAAAAAAAAATCAAGGGAGTAGACTTTACCTTCTAAACCCAACAAGAAATATAAATATATGAAATTAATGAAGGAGGTGTCACGAATATAAATATATATAATGGACTAAAGTTCCATCAATGTCGTTGGGCCCCATGACATACACGTACGCCCATCAACTCTTTTGATCAAGATTATATCAGTGGGCCATCTTTAGATAATAACCCGAATAGTAGTTGCCATAAGAACGTGTATCCTAGTGTTTGTCTTCATTTTGATGACTAATATCTTCTAACAAAATGAGTCCAACTGATTTAGGGTTTTGATTGATGGGTTGTCGGAAAGATATGGTGGATGTAGTACGGTTTCTTCAGGTTGATAGGCCTTAGGTGTATGGTGTCAGTTTATTTTTAAAAAGGCCACAACACTCAACCACCAATCTTTCGAGACAAGCTGGCGATAAGACTTCACTAGGCCGATGTAGGGATGGACAGCTGACGGCAATAACGATCAAACAGATGGGACAGCAGGAAGAAAGCCGGCTACAATGCCACGTGGCAGTTTAGTATATATATGATTTCCTTATTATATTAATAATGATTGAAAAAGGAAATCTACAGTGGATCGAATCATACCCGAGATCCGATTCGAGAACTTAACATCTAAACCGAGTAAATGATTCGACTGGATTATCTATTGGACCATTTCACCTTATATATCCATTTGATGGATTCAAATAATATATGAGAGATTATTGTGAATTATATTAAGGGCATGGTTTTTAAATTCAGTATCACGTCTTATCTCGTTCAGATTTGATATCGAGCCGTCTTGGACGAGTTTTTCGATATGTTTGAGATGTCTCGTGAGATAACTCAAAAAATTGAACGTGAGACATAAGACTCGATCAAAAAATGACTTTGTGAGTTGGTCTTATTCAGTTCTGATATCGAGTTAACTCGGGCGATACGTCTTGATCTCGGACGAGTTTAAAAATCATGATTATGGGTGATGTTCCGATACCATAAAAAGAACCTAATATTGTGTCAAATATTTTTTCAATTTATAGGTTAAAATTTTCAGAATGGACTGATTTTTGATGTTCTAACCCTATCAATACTTCAACTTGTACATTAGGGTTAGAAATTTTGAAATGAACTGAGATCATCCGCACAAAAAATCAGCCCACTCTAAAACTTCTAACCCTATTTTGAAAAATGACTAGCTCTCTTTAGGGTCTCAGAATGAAACTTCCCTTATATAATATATCTTAATAGATGGCATGTATGTATTAAAAAACTAGGATTAAGTAAGATTAAGGGTTTGTTCGAAAATTGTGTGTTTGAAAAATGCAGCTAACGCAAGTCGCCAACTCTCTAACACACTAAAAATTCAAATTTTTTAACTTTCACCCTAAGATGTAAAAGTTTGCAGTTAGTGGTTCGGCTATTTTTTGAGTTGGTAAATCCTCTCTCTCCTCCTTTTTTTTTCTTCACCTTCTTCAATTCTTTTATTTTTCTTGATTGGAGGTGCACTTAGCGAAGGGGACGAAGAAGGTAGAATAGGGGCTTGGGGGACAAGCCTTGATAGTTGATTATAGTGGCCTAGTGGACTGCATCATTCTAGGGATTTTGCTTAATTTTTTGATTGGAATCAATTCCCTAGATCTTTGTCTAATTTTGGCAAAAAACAATCACACCAACATTTCTCCATTTTTTACTTCTTGCCCTATGCCTTGATTGTAGATTATTGCTTTGAATAGGGGTTGGATTGTAATTTTCAAATGTTTGTTTGGGATGAAATTTTAGCAACCAAACATTAAGCTATTTTTAATTCTCATAGTCAAGTTTCAAAAGTTGAACTTCTTAAAGTTCAAGTCTCAACTCTTGAATGTCTTATTCTCATACTCAATCGGAGGTTTCCAAACACACCCTAAGATTTTATATAATAGAATCAAATAATTATTTTAGAAAATTTCAATGGATAATATAATCTTATATTAGAGTAGGGCTGGAAACGGATTGGATCGGTACCGGATTAGTACCACTCCAACACTGATCTAAACGAAATATATGAACCGAATCCGATCCGTTTCCTTCACCCTTAATCCAAAACCGATTCGAACACATGCCTTATTTTCAAATGATCAATGATTAAAAAATTTTCAAAAATATAAAATCATATAAAATTTTAAAAAATATACTTTCCAACTACAAATATACAGGGAAACCAAAAAGACAACATTTTATTTATATGTATGGATATAAAATTAAGAATAATAATAAGATTATTAAAAATTGTTTAGATCGGATTTGTTTTGGAGCGGATTGGGGTAGATCTGAATCCGATCCGAAATTGTTTTGGATCTAATATTCCTATCAAAATTTTCATGTTTTTTGAATTGGGTCGACTCGAACTAGTTCGAACATCAGGTATATTTCGAATCATTGCCATCCCTATATTATAGCTTATAATTTAATATATTCTAAAGATTTTCTAATTTAAATAATTAATTAAAATGATCCTATATATTACTAGTAGGTGGTAACACATTACAAAAATTAAGATGTGTAAATGAATGAAAAATTTATAATTATTGTAAAAAATTATTTCAAAATTTTCCAATAAAATATCTTATCATTAACTATTTAGTAAGGACCTTTTTTATAATTTAAAATATTAGTACAATGATTTTAAAAATAACATAATAAAGAGATATATTTGTAATTTACAAAAAATAATTTACAGGATCCAAAGATTGTATGGCCTTTTTTGTAATTTAAAATATTATTTAATGAGATCTTGAATATAACAAAATATTTTTATAATTACATGGGATTTTTCGTTTTCAACTAAATTGACACATGGAGGCACTTTTCAGAGTCTAAATTTTGGTATCAGATCACACTCACTCTTCTTATAATAGTATTAAAGATAATATTAAAGATTAAAAAGGTTATTCTAGACAAGAAATTAACTAATCTGGCTATAGCCTTCCAGAAACCTAAAAGAACCTAAAATTCCACTTCAAAGAATTGAAAAAAAAAACCTATTTCCCTTGCATACATGGTGGCCATCCATGTGAATTTTTGGGAGAAAAATCAAGTTTTTTTGTTTGTTTGTTAGAGATTGAAGATGAGGGCATTTACATCTTTTTCACTAGTTTATAAAAGAAGACTAAGGTCAAAAGCATGTCATACATTTGAAAACATGAAATCAAATACCAACCGAAAGGTAACAGAGGTATGTCTCCATCACCCCAAAATTTATCCATATTTTGTTTTAAAAAAAATTGAATTTTATACCCAATTTAATTCTTATCAGATCAGATATGGACCCTAACATTTAGATTGAGTAGAAAACCCAATCTAACAATGACAAGAGAAGCAATCCCCACTGAATTTTAAATCTTTGTTGTGTTAATTAAGATGATTTTTCAAAAACATTATTTCCATCAAAGATACTTTGTAAATCTCTGCCATTGGTGTAAAGAAATGGATGACTGGCTATGTGTAAGAAATACATCATGGCCAGATGATAAAGATCTCATGATTTCTATAAATGATCTGAACCAATCCTTAGGATCTCCTAGTTTTTCTACAATGAACCCACTTTGAATCCTATTTAGTTTTATGATTGATGTGTTATTATAAGAAAAAAAGTAGTAAAGGCAATATATTTAGCAAAGCCGAAGAGAACGAATGTAGATATTTTTTCTTTTTCTTCCAATAAAGCTTCAATTGCAAAAACGTTATGATGTTAATGTTCTACTCCGATCATTTCTTAGACAACGGTGGCAGATTTTCCTTTTGTTTGGAAATATTGAGCATCACAAGTATTCAATGGTTCGAGAAAACAACTCACAGCATATCTACATTTGGTTCTGCCCGACTTTCACTGGTTGGGTGGGAGATGATCCTCCCTACGTGCTTTCCAAACGCCATAATAGAACTTTGGCTTCATGAGAGGCACCGCTTCCCCCGGGTGCTCTTCCCAGTATTTTTCCTGCTCAATATCACAAGGCAAAAAGAATTTAGTGGTGACATGATCATTGAAAAAAAAGTAAATTCATCAAACCAATTGACTGAAATCTCAGATACCAAGTTTGATTTCCCTCTTAACATTCCTTTACATTCATATGAGAGAATGCCTCCGAAAAAATGGAGGAAGTTATGTTAGAGTTGGCAATCTTCAGCTTCAAGGGTTTGCTTCTTAGATGGAATCGTGCTTGTAATAAGCGGTTGTAGTTTCTAAACATCTTATTAAAAAGCCCTTGGACTAAAAGTAGGGTTTTATTTTGCATTGATTCCGTCTCTAGTCTCCTCAACTAATACTAAGTCATTTGTACTAATACTAAGTCATTTGTAAATAACACAGATCAAGAAACTTGTTTATGAGTTCGTGACTAAGAATAGTTACTTCATCTATAACTTGAGCAAACAAATATGAACTCGAAGCCAATCTCTGCTGTAAACCAATTGTAACTGGGAACTTCTTTGTCTCCTTACCATTTGTTTACAAACTAGACAAACCTTTGAATCCTCTCTTGCATACCACTAGCTGTATCAATATATCCATTTGGACTCCTTTTCACTCACCCATTAACCTCAGCATCATCGACTGTGCCAAGCTCAATCAATTAACATGTTATTGATCGTCCAACAATCAGCTCCATAAAGAAAGATGGTGTTACTTGATTGGTATTGCTTCAGTTATAAATCACTTCAGAAGCACACCTTCACGTTAGCCATCCAGTTATATTCTACGGGCAAAAATGGTTGCTTTTGAGATATTTCTTGACCATCATTATTTTAATAGAAATAAAGATTTATTAAAAGAAACGAGAAACATAAGAGGTTGAGGAGACCTACTTCATACATTGCAAAGAGAAACCAAGCAAGAAAAACAATTAACTCACCACCCTACAAATCAGCCCCCACTTAAAATAAAATCATCATAATAAGCCCTTAAAAAATGTAAAAGATTTAGTCCAAAAGGAGAGGGCCCAAAATGCTAATGATGACCACCGGGAATGAGCACTCCTTACCAACAAAAACTTCATTCCCAAACAGAACTATGAAATTATGACATCTTCACTTTGTATGAAATAGATTAGAGATTTGAAAACTGTTCTTTTAAAGGACAAGTGTCATTGACACCAAGCTCCTTACCCTCTAACACACAACTATTCCTTTCTTTCCAAAATCCCAAGCAGATTGCCAACAGGAGTCTCCATATACATATAAGGGAGATGAAGTAACACCAGATTAACCATACCAAAGGTCAGTGAATAAACCAATGGTTTACTGAAAATAAAAACCCATCAGTTATTTTCGATGAAGGTTTCAGAGGTGCGCGGGATTCTCCACTCAGAGTTTTGATCAAATCATTAGTGTTTCCTAAAACCCTAGTTATCTCCTTTATGGTTGGAATTGAATTGAAGTGCTATAATGTCGAGAGTTTATGTTAGGAACTTGGATCCAAGAGTTACAGAGAGAACTCGAAGATGAATTTTGAGAATATGGTGTTCTTTGGAGTGTTTGGGTTGAACGAAGGCCACTAGGTTAGGTGTTTGTTGAATTCGATGATCATAGAGACGCATTAGATACCATGCATTGGTTGGAAAGAATGGTTGGCGTATGGAGCTTTCTCATAATTCTAAGCGCGGTGGTAGCCGTGGTGGTGGTGGTGGACATGGGCGTGGTGGAGATGAGGATTTAAAGTGTTATGAATGTGGTGAACCTTGTCATTTTGCTCGTGAATGTCGCTTACATATTGGTTCACGAGGCATGGGAAGTGGATGACATCGAAGCCCCAGTCCTTGGCGCTGTAGGAGCCCAAGTTAGGGACATCTCAGTGTTTCATCTCACGGTGGCCGCAGCTACGGCATGTCACCACCTTATCTCAATGCTCGTCGTGATTCACCATTTGCCATTGATTCTTTTGCTAGAGATTGAATTCGAAGCAGGAGCTGAAGAAATATCGACAATATTCTAGTACTCATAGGATTTGATTCGATGGATGGGAATCTTGTTATTCTGTTTGCTGCTTGGAGCTTGGGTTTGTTAGACCATTGGCTTTGCATGGATTCTGTGAAGTGCTTTAGCTGCCAAAAGGTGTGGTTTGGACTCCTCACTTTTGCGTGGACATACTCTCCTCAGCTTTGAACTTGGATAGGTTAATTACCTACTTTATATTACCATCTTTCTGCTATCTATACTTATTTATGACAAACGATTTACTGATTCGCTATTGGAGCAAGAGAGTACTGGCTCACTGCTGTTGATGTAGGTGTTCCCATGAAACAAACCGGTGCCCCATGGAGCAAGGATATTGGCTGGAGTGGTTCTCATGATATCCCGTAGTGCTCTACTATAGTTCCAGCTAGATGAATCATCCATTCCCTCTGTTGGTTATGCCCAAGCACCATCCACTTGTGAATAGATATTACCTGCCTCCAGTAATAGTTTCAACATTAACTAAGTTTCCTTTCAATTATCCCATCTTATAATCAGGAAGACATGGTGGTTGTTGATGGCCATGTTTCCATTATGGCCCTCTTACCTTTTTCCCCATGAATAGCTCGGTTTATGTGCGTATTAATCATGGCCCCTAATTGACCGGTCACGCTGGTCAGCGGCATTCATTCAGTTGTCCTGCTCAGATGGATGAGAGTTCAACTTGAAGTATGTGTCTAGTCTAGCTTTGAGACAAAAAACTGCAACCGGGGAAGGCGGGGAACCTTTGCTTTGTTATTAAAGGAACTCCGAGAAGCATTGGATGGTGCTGGCCCGAGCCCCTTAGTGGAGAGGGCTGCTCAATTCCTTAAGGGGTGGGGCTCGGCTCGTCCGTGACACAGAAGGCCAAAAAGCCTTTCGATGAGAAAGCGCTCGTCGGGGTCATGGACTCCTTTTTTAGGATCCCCTTTCTTCCATTTATTATTGAGCCTGGTGTGGAATCACCATCATTACACATTCATTGTTGGTCTGGCTGCAGGAAGTGCTCTTCCTTCCATTTATTATTGAGCCTGGTGTGGAATCACCATCATTACACATTCATTGTTGGTCTGGCTGCAGGAAGTGCTCTTCCTTCCTAGCCTTTGCAAAGAGAGAAAAATCAACTAAAAGAAAAAACCATGGGAAATGACATGAACCTAAGTTAGAATTTTGTTGAGAGTAGTGGACCAAATGAACACAAACTCCATAGAAAGGCACTTTCAATCTCCATAACCATTTTAATAAGCAAGCTATATTCATTCACCTAGACAAACTAGTCTTCATACCACCTCCCTCCTTGGCAACAAAATATATATATATATATATATATGTTCATTTATCATCATCATACATTGAAGAATAAATTCAAAGGAATATTTTAAAAATAAAAAATAAAAGATAAAAAATAAAAATTAATAGGTATTATCTTAAACAGATGAATGAAATCTCTAATTAAGGATTCAAAGTCAAGCAAAGATCTAAATACCTTATAGAGTTGCTCTGTTATAGCAGCTCCAATAACCCCAGTATAGAATGCAGCGACATATACAGCGACAATTGGCGTGAAAGTTTTGGGACGTCTGTAAGGTTCAATCATATCCCAAAGGAACGTTTTTTCCCACTTTGTCCAGAGATAGTCTGCGTACCTCTTCCATAGATAGCTCGCCATGTCTCTGTTATCTAGAAGTCAAAGCTCTTGATGAACTAGAAACATAGAAATGGAGACTTAAATTGATCCGAATTTTCAGATGTTCAGGATCAACTTAGAAGATGAACATTTAAATAAGAAAATATGACACAAAAAACCCAATAAGTAATTCGATCAAAACCGGATTCAATAATTTGCAAAAGTCAGACTGATAACAAAATATATCAAGGAAGGAAAACTGAGAGAGAGGTTGAATGGTTGGGGGAAACTTACCTGGATTGGTCATGAACGAGTAAAGGGAATGGGCCAGGTCAATCCAATTCAATCAACATAATACTAGTTGATGTCATAATTATTTTTGTATAAAATTTTAATAATTCTACTAAAAATGAAAAATCAAGAAAAGATCCACATGAAGATTACAGAAAAGTATAAAGGCCTCCCTTACAACAGAAATTTTGTGTAGATGAATTCCAAAGTCCAAACCAACCAGATTGTAAAGAGGAAGCAGGAATGATTGGTTCACCAAGTTAAAAAACAAAAAATAAAAATAAAAAATTCCAGGGGTCTGTAGCAGTAGAGCTCCTCGGAAACGTCATATACATGTTGATATAATTGAACCCAATAGGGCTACAAGACATCTTTCAAAATAAGCTTCAAAAGAACCTTGGACATCAACTTTTTAGTAAGTGCGTTTTATGACACACAAATAGTGAACACAAGCGATCAATAATACTAACTGAAGGCAAAAACAAAGAAAGACAAGCAACAAGAAAGGAAACATAAAATGAACAAATCAAAACTGACTATTTCCTATTAATAATGGAATACCAACAGAGCCTAAATCCTCATAAATCAAACCTCTGCATTCCCAGAATGTTGATGACCAATTACCGATAAAAAAAACCGAAAGTTGATGACCAATATAACATAAAACACTTAACGTTGAGAATGATCTATGAAGATTCACCTTGCCAGCAAAAGCCTACAATTATGTTCTTTCCAAATTCCATGTTGTATAATTCTCCCACTTTCATCGAGAACACAAAAATATACTAACCTTTGAACAAGTCAATGAACCAAGTAACACCCAAACACTGAAAAGAAGAAAGAAAGAGACTCAAATAAAGTGAACCTTTGGGATTTAGACCCATGGCCCAGTTGGTTTGACACATTGCAAAGCAACTTTAAGGTTGTGGGTTCAAGTCCAGCTTACACAAAAAATAAAAAAGTCAACAATTGGCAATGTAATAACAAATGATTGGTTATTTCCAGATTGCATTTCCAAAAGGAAACATAATCCAGGACAATCAATTTTCTAATTTGAGATTTTGAATCATCGGTCATTTCTAGATTACATTTACAAAAGAAAACATAATCCAAGACAATCAATTTCCTAAATTGAAGATTGAAGATTGTAGATTGATAAAATTTTGTAAAAGGAATCAGTCCATAGAAATAAAGCTAACTTCGATGGAATCCTAGGACCTAGATACCACATAAAATGAACTGCACAACAGTTACTTGGATTCCTTCCCATTGCCCCATAGAAGGATTGGAAAATGGATTTCCACCCTCATCTATCGATTTCGCTTTCTATTATTTTTTTTGAGTATTTTTCAGATGATATCAAATACAAATTTTGATCTTTCCATCTTACCCATTTTCCCATGGATTGTGAATTCCATTGAAAATGAATTTCCATGCAATCAAACCAACCCATAGGGTGTCCCCCACCTCCTTTGGAAATAGGACTAATCCCTTTGAGTACACCAACCACCGTCGGTTTGAAGTCTAATTAACCTCGTAATGAATTCCTAATGAACTATCACATCACAGTATGATATTTTTCTGCAAACACTCCCATATTCCATTCTAGGACAGCCACTCTCCCACCAAGAACCACTACAACCATATTTAGCTCCAATGACTTTCCTCCAGAGTGGTTTTGGATCTTCTCCCAACCTCCAAAACCATTTTCCAAGAGAACCAATTTGTCTCTTTAGTCACCCTTTGTTCTATCAACTTGGTTACCACCATTTTCTCTCTCATTTCCAATGTAATCAAGGGTACAAGAACAATAGAGCTTTGAAGTAAAGTATCAGCAAAAATAATGTTTTGAAACCATAAATCAAATTACAAAAAAGTAATGTTTCATTATATAAAACTCAAATTATACATACAAGAGATGGAATTGAGGGCGTACTTAACATGCCGCAAAGTGTTGCAGGGTGTAAACTAGGGGCTGATTAGATGCTGTTGTGTGGTTGATCTTCGCGAGGAGCTGATCAAAGGTTGTCTTCGGGTAAAAGTACCCACAGCCGTTTGTCCTCAAGAAGAAGATGGCTTTAGGTTAGGGTTTTGTTTTGGTTTTGGGGAAATAGGTCTGTTGTCAAGAAGACGATGGTTCTAGGTTAGGGTTTTTTCTACTGTGGTGTGACGATGAGGAGGAGCTGCTGCTGCGGCGTGATGAGGAGGAGGAGCTGCTGTTGCTGATGGAAGAGGTCTATCCAACGGTTGTGGATAGTGGTTGGAATTTAGAAATTCACAAGGGTATTTTCGTCATGTGAACCACAATTTCGACGGGATTTAGTGCTCCCTATAGGCACAATTTTTACCTCCATTGCTACTTCGTGAAAAAGCACTAAAATTACTCCAAACTTAGAAGTACTTATCTCCAGGAGTCATTTATCCACACCCCCTTAGAGTGCTTCTGACTCCCCGTAAGAGTCAGAAGCACTTAAAAAAGTCAATCCACACACATCCTAGGTCTCGGGTGGATACAGGAGCTAGAAATACTTAGAACATAAGTACTCCCAGAAGTACTTTTCGAAGTACTGTCTGGAGTAGTTCTAACAAAGTTTTGTGTTTGGATGTAGGTTCTGAAAAGTACTTCTGACAGAGCTTTGTGTTTGTGAACTATTCCGAATTCTATTAAAATGACCAGAATGCTCTTCTATATAACAATTACTGTTTTTAACATTATAACTCAACAACTTATGATCCAAAAAAGTAACAGTTACTATTTTAATACAATAAAACATTATAACATCAATTTAAACTCAAAATATACTTCTTTTTTTTTTTTTTTTTTTTTTTATATTTGAAAAAATCCCCCTTAAATATTAGACATATGAAAAATAAAACCTGTATAAAAATATGACAACTATCATATAATAAAATTTGTATTATCATACATAAAACTATATAAAGAAAAAATCAGCATCCATAACTGATCATTGCCTAAGAAAAATCTAAATAAATAAATAAATAACATAACTTCGTAGAAGCAAAAATGGACTCATACTGAAGCACTATTAATATCACTAATGGGGAAAAAAGTGTAAATATCATGAATACCTTACAAACTTTTTTCACTTTCCACACAAGCCTCAACCATTTTCGGAACCCTCATCTATAGGTCAATCTCAATGTGTAAGCCTCAAAAGCTTGTTGAAACAGTGACACAACTTAAGAGAATTGTCTCTTATGAAGATATTGGCTTGAAACTATTTATCTAAACTACTCATGAGCTTTAAAAAATGTTTCTACATTTTAGTCCCCAAACATGAGAAATTCCATAGTAAATTATATTTCATAAAAATAAGAAGTAAATGACAATTTGATTCCACTAGTAAATAATCACAATCACATATGGTTGTGATGGATCAACTACAATTTTATTCAAGAAGGAACCATAACATTCCGCTCCATAACTAGTATGATGGTCTAAACTTTCTGTATTTTAAAAACTTTCATCTCGGTGAAGGATGAGATTAGATAGTCATAAATACATAATCACATAAAGAAATTAAACATAATCCTTTGCACATACCCAGTAAGAGTAAAATATAGATTTAACAAGTGTTTTGGGGTGTTGAGATGATTATCAGAAGAGAGAATACTTGTTGCCTAGAACTTGATGGAGTTCAATTAAGAGGTTCTCAGACTAATACATGTTTTGCTTATACTTAAGTAGTTTAACCAAATCAACATGCATATAAATACCCTTCTGCTATTGTCAGTTAAGGAAATTTAACATTCAAGGAATGTCTATGTTTTACCAAGGATAAGAAAACAAACTTCTACCAAATTCAGACAAGGGAAACAAACTAACAGATTAAAAAAATTATAATAAGGTGATAAAATTTGTTAAACAATATAGGAATCATCCAAGTTGAGGAACAATCAGCACTCAAGAAGCATCATCCAAGTAAAGATTCAAGAACAGCAATTAACGATGAAGTATATTTGGGGTTTCCTCTATCTCCAATTTCTGCAAATACATGTGAAAGATTGAGGAAACCCCCAAAGAAACCCTGAAAGCTCACGGTTAGATAAACTAACCTCCGGGGAAATCGTCCCTTGAATCAATTGAAGAAGTGAAAGATTTCGTCGCCGCTGCAATCCGAAATTTTCGATGAATAAAATCGATTTCTACTGCTGCAATCGTTGATGGGTATGAGTTAGGGTTCGAACAAAACGAAGAAGATCGTTGATGGGTGTGAGTTAGGGTTCGAACAAAACGAAGGTAAGGCACCAAACGACTGAAATGTAGAAGAGATGATTTCGAGAGATCGAATTCGAAGACTGGAAGCGTATAAGACTGTCCGTGAGTAAAGCTTGGGAGGAGAAGATGGTCTCGCAAGACCTAATTTGATGAGAGCGGAGAAGGAAGAGAGAAAGAGTAGGAGCAGAGAGAAGAGGAGAAATGGATGGGTATGGGTCAGGGTTCGTCTACAACGAAGAAGATAATAGGTAAGAAATTAATTTTCAATTTTTTTTAGGGGCATACCTGAAAATAAACCGTTAAAATGACAGGAATTTTGGTGCACCGGCAAAAGCAAATTTGAGAAGGAGAGGTTGATGTACTTCTTTAAAAAAGTACTAAAATAACTCCTCATCAAAATTGCTTTTCTAATTATTTCTTAATCCAAACATAAGCATAAGTGCCAAATGCACTTGAAAAAGTCAATCCAAACAGGCTCCTAGGATTTCACCAAAGTATAAATGGAAAAGAAAGAATTAAAGATTCTCTTTCATTCTTCTTTTATTTATTTATTTTTTTCAAATTGTAGTTATAGTAATATTATATAATATATAAGGATGTGGTTTGGTTTGATTCTAGGATTACCTTGAATCGAGAACCGAACCGAATCAATCTATTTTTTGAAAAAGCAACCCAGAACCGAACCGATGACCTTAAAAATCAAACAAAACCAACCCGAATTGACTTGGTTCAGTTCGATTCTTGGTTTGAACCGATCCAACGTGCACCCCTACTTAGTTGTAGGTTCTAATGAATAAGAGGAAAACCAAAAAGGATGTGGATCGGGGGTAGTGAGGGTGGATATTGGGATAAATGAATTATCAAAGGACATGACTTTAGACATAATTCAATGGAGGAACAAGGCTTTGATGATGAAGATAATTTAGGTATTGCTATTAGTTTGATAGAATTATACCACACCTTTATGCTAAGTGCGTGAGTAATTATGTTAGTATGGATAGTTAAAGGAAAATTATATTAAGACTTTCTTCAAGAGGGTTGTTAGAATGCCATTATTTTCAATGTGTAACATTTTCTTGCTGTAAAAAGGTGTGCAATTTGGTCAGTTGATGCAAAGGAACCTCATACATCTTATGACTAAAGTTCCTACATTTTTATGCTAAGTAAAGGGTGGACAATTTTTTTGATTTGAATGTCATTAATTTGTGGAGATGGAAGTGTAATAATATGTTGCTGAATGGCAGTAAACTTTTCTTTTTTTCTTTTGAATGAAATTATATCTTCTTCCTTTGTTGCTGACTTCCTTTGGATCAAGATCACTGACTTTCTTTAGACCCATAGCTCAGTTGGTTTGACACATTCCAAAACAAATTTGAGGTCGTGGGTTCAAGTCCAGCTTACCCATAATAAAAAAGATCACCACAGAAAGTTTAGGAGCCTGTCAATATGTTACCAGGACACTTCAAAGTAGACACCTTACTCATGTTGGGCACTTCAAGTGTAAACGATGTGTCCATTACGTGTCCTAGTTGTGTCTCTTTTGTAACTGAGTAGCATAGCCCGTAATGAAATGACTATCAACTTCTGATCAAACTACACAGCAACTTAAGTTAATATAAAGGATCAGTGAGTTGGTAGGTGAATCCTCCTGGCTATTTGCAACATCAATGTGTCATATGTTGAAGAAAAATGCAGGCCACGATTATCACAAGATATTTGAATCAATAAATTGTGTGCGGAAATATTCTTCTGATCAGATTTTTCTTATTTGGTGAAAATGTTTGGGCTTATTGCCTTGGATGAGCATATATAGTGATGCTCTTTGATTGTATATCTGCTGAATGTGGTTGAAAGCTTTGTTTTGCCCAAGATGGCTCAGTCGAGACTTCTTGATACAGTAAGGTACCGGCACAATGCTTAGGGGAATGTAATATGTTTTACAGGGAAATTAATTTAATTAATTGAACACTGGAAATAGCTGATATATTACATCATTTCATGGTTCAAAGCAGTATTATTTCATCGGACAATGTTATTTGGCTCGGTTAAGTATTCACAATGGTTTATTGATCAGTAACATATTCTTTGTACATTGCATTCCGAGATGTAATGCCATTTTCTATATCATCTGTCTAGTTCAGGATGCCTCATTCCATCAGCTTATGTAGACAATGACAATACTGAATTTAAACCCTGATCATGTAAAGGAGATAACATTTGTAGATTGGATATTTTGTGATTGATAGTTCAACGTTCAGCTGTGTTGACATGGATTTGACTAGCTAGCTATGCTCAAGAATGTCATTTCTGCTTGGTCGATTGTCTCTCACTGCATTTGGTTGGACAAAACACGCCCAACTTATATTCTATGTCATCAGGTTATGATAGCCATTCTATGTTCATATATGGAGCATGGTCAGATTCTCACGATGTTGATGACACTGATACTCTCTATTTCATAAAAGCAAATGGAGGAGAGATAACAATAATTACAAAGAGGCAGTTGAAAGTGTCTGTTCCAATTATAGGATTGGTTGTGCAGGGCCCCAATGCTAAGACTTCTTGCTTGTAAGTGTTCGCTTTCTATCAACACTCCATCCTGTCACCCCCCTCAAATACAAATATCCTTTATGTGGCATGTTTATACATTTACTTCACACTTGTAGAATCATCGATTTAATTGTTTAATTTTATTTGTGTTTAAAATGGTGTAAGATTTTGTTCCTGTTTAAGTGGCTGGAATTTTCCACAGGTGTAGCTTTAGTATTCTTACATCAGATGGCTTGCTTCTTTATATTGAGGTCGGTCAAGAGTCAAGTATGCCTGTTTCCACCATGCCCAATTCAAATAGTTGCCAGACTGTAAAGAAACAGTTCCCGCAGAATGTTTCATGCCTGGATTACCATCCAGAATTTTGTTTGCTAGTTGTAGTTAGTATTGCAGTTAGCATCTCAGAGAAATCCGGTGATAGTTCAGGTATGATTTTCTACTCAGTTGATCTTATTACGATCTTAATTAATTTTATAATTACTATTTATCTCTTTGTGGAAAACATGGTACTTTTTACTCCGAAGATGTGCTTTCGATATGGTGTTTGACAAGGTAATGTTTCTGATGTAGGCTGTTTTTTTTTTTGTGTTCTTTCAGGATTTTATTGCCTTTCTCTATGGCGTATAACTAGGGACTTAGATCTAGAACCAGTGTTCTGCAGCCCTTAGTTTGAAGGTTTATTTTCCTCACCAAAAAGCTACATTAGCCCACTAACGGCTCTAAAAGTGGTAATCTTGCCGCAAAGCAAGCGTGTTGCTGTTCTTGATTTGACAGGTGGATTGGATGCTTTTAACCTCGATGATGAGCGTTGTTCTCTTTCCATCACTTCTTTTGGTGAGAGTTCTCACTCTCAAATGGTTGATAGTTTATTAAGTGAAAGAAGAAAATTTTTAGTTGACATTGCAGATTTCACTTGGTGGTCTGATTGTATTCTCATTCTTGCAAAGATGAGTGGTGCTGTCACCATGTTTGATGTTTTTAGTGGTCGAAAACTGCTGGAGAATGATCTAGTATTTTCCATGCCGGTTTTAGAAAGAGTACAACAGATCCAAGTATGTGTTTTTCCTTTTAGAGAGCACAATATCTGAGGAAAGACGTTTACATGTTACATCTATTCTTGGAGAAACTGTTGATGTGCAGGAAAAATTGGGTTGGCGCTTGATGTCATTTTCAAAGAGGTCTATTTCAGAAATGTATGATATGCTAATTAGTAATTGACAATATCAGGATGCCATCGACTTTGCCAATCATCATGGGCTGGACAGAGACGAAGTCTCGAAATCACAATGGAGGAGAGAAAAGACAATAGAGTTGGATGGGGGAGAAAAGTAAAGGCAATAAAGTGGGGTTGTGTGGACCTCACTCCTTTCTCTCAATCTTTATACCCCACAAAACAGTAACTGAGTGGGGTCCACCGTTGTGTTTTATTATATAGATATGTCTTTCACTTGCATTTGCCGTGTTAGTTTTGAAATCTCCTATGGACTGAATTCTGCACCATTTGAATCCGCAAAACATAGGAATTCACTTATTTCTATATTAATCATATAAATGTTCATCAAATACATTCTTGTGTGGCTACCCATAGTCTATGACTAGAGCACATCAGTGTTATTGTATTTCTAAAATTCTATATATTATGTGCCTCAATGCATTCAGAGTTTTAAAGGCCAGATGTGCAAGGTAAGGCTCACTAACTCAGGCATTTGAGGTGCAAGCTTATGTCTAACTCTTGTACCTTTTTATTTTCTTTTTCATTTCAATGAACACCTAAGATGTTAATGTTAGTGGAGCCACGGGTGGAGTTAGTAAGGAGCTGGTGGGGGCAATTGCCCCCACAGAACTTTGAGATGCCCCTATATTTTCAACTAATTACATGCCCCATTTGTCCCCACTCCCTCACCTCTCTCCCCATTTACCCCCACACCCTCATCTCCCTCCAATTTTTGCCCCCACACCCTCATCTCCCTCCAATTTTTGCCCCCACACCCTCATCTCCCTCCATTCAAGTTCTTCAACTATACAACTAATCATCATCTGCCCCCCACTACAAGAAAATCCTGGCTCCGCCCCTGAGTGGAGCTGACCCAATTTACCCTCCATTTATCCAGTGTTCTTCAATGAGGAAACACATTAAGGTCTATATGATTCAATATTAAAATCAGTGGTTTGTTTGATCGAGAGCCTCAAACATCATTTGAGGCTTATATTTCCCTGTATGAAATTTACCAAACTCAGTCATAGTTGTTAATTTTGGTAGTTTGTGATTTGTAGATCTCCTTGGCCTCTTTTATTTCTGTTACTCTTGAATAAAATATAATACCTATAAAAAGTGGAAATGTTAGAGCCATATAAGTTTACAGCTATGATTAAACATGATTTGTTTAGCCAACCCAATCTTTGGGATAAGGTTTTGAGGAGATTGATGACGATGAGCCATCTAAACTTAGCTATACAACAGAAGGGGGTGTCATCATGCCAACTGTTTGGATCCCTCTCCATATGTGGCCCTATGTCTATTTGTGAGGTGCTCACTATGTGGCCCCAACATGTGACATGCGTATCACATGATTTGTGCCTTAAATGATGGGCATAATGCACAGTTCGGGCCTAATGAATTCTCCTTTTCTTTTTTTCTTATAATTTTATCAGTATGCCTTTTTTTAATGAGACCAGTAACTTGGTGATGGCAGGAATTGAACCTTAATCTAGGGTATCAAGACCCATAGACTTTACCAACTAAATGAGTTGGCGTCTTCTAATAAATACTTCAATTTTATTTATCTGATATTTTCACAACTTAATACATGCATTTGATGATACCATTTCTTCCCACCATGAATGTCCATTTGACAAGTAATTCTATGGCTTTGAAAATCATATGAAATACTCTCATCAATTTTATCTTTTGTAATGCGTCCTTCCTGATTTATCACTGGATGTTGCTTTTACAGTTGTATTTGTCAAGGTATGTATTTGTCGATACAAATTGGTGCAGGCTTTTTGTGCACGAATACAACAAATTCCGGATCGTTCCTCTCAATGAAGCTGCTGTAAGTCTTGCTGAAAGTGGGAAAATTGGGTCACTAAACCTGCTTTTCAAGCGTCATCCATATTCATTGGCACCTTTTATGTTAGACATTTTAGCAGCTATTCCTGAAACTGTTCCCATTCAGACTTACAGACAACTCCTTCTTGGGAGATCTCCTCCAACAACCATTGTTCTGAGGGACCAAGATTGGGTTGAATGTGAAAAAATGGTGGCTCATATCGACAGATTGCCTAAGAATCAAAATATCAATATCTGTATAAGAACTGAATCCATCGTGAAACAATGCTTGGGATTTGTTTGGCCATCTGTTGATGATCTTTCCTTGTGGTACAAAAATAGAGCTAGGAATATAGATAGTTTTAGTGGGCAACTGGACAATTGCCTCTGTATGGTAGAATTTGCCTGACGCAAGGGAATTGTGGAATTGCAGCCATTCCATGAGTTGTCATACTCGTACCAATTGATTTATTCTAATGAAACTGATGAGGAAATCAATGTTACCATGAGTTTTGTTGTGTGGGAAGAACTATCTGACTATGAGAAGTCCAAAATGATGCTTAATCGAGTCAAAAGAGGATCAGATAGTGGAAAGATTACGTGAGAAAGCCATCCCTTTTATGCTAAATAAGTCTCCTGCTATGGTCTCATCTTCTGAAAGTCAGGTAACTGATTCGTTTCTGGTTAGGTGGCTGAAGGAGATTGCTTCAGATAATAAGTTGGACTTATGCTTGACGGTAATTGAGGAAGGGTGCAGGGATTTCCATACTGATGGTATTTTTAGGGATGAAGTTGAAGCTGTTGACTGTGCCCTGCAGTGCGTATATTTGTGCACTCTTACAGATAGGCGGAATACAATGGCTTCCATTTTGTCCAAACTTCCACATATTAAAGGTAAATCTTACCTGGCTGATATGGTTGTCTGAGTCCTCATCATGGGACATGTGGTTTTGCATAGTCCCACCAGATTCTCTATTGAGAAAACTAGTAAGAAGTGAAGTTCATGGTTGGACAGACTTAGGACCAACGTATATTGAAATATACAATTTCATATATTATGGAATTTCTGTATGGGAATGTAATGAAGGATATCTGGACCTAACAGATACCAGCATGCATGTTGAGAGCCTAGAGAAAAGAGTTAAAGTTGCAGAAGGCCAGGTGGAAGAAGGGAGGCTTTTGGCATATTACCAGGTTCGTATATTCTCTTTCTGTCCTTTTTTTTTTTTTTTTTTTCCTTTATTTGTAATTGTAATTATTAAAGAAAAAGATGAAATACAATGTAACCGCTTAATAGCTCGAGGTGACCAACTACAGCCTGAAAAGTGAAAAAATGAAGGGGTCCATCAATTACAACCTCTATCCATCTATCCAAATTAAAATTTCTCACTTAAAATATGAACTCCTCAAAGAAGAAATCCTTCAACTCTTTGTGGATCTTTGATGAAAGGGACACACTTTTACAGTCATTATGAAGTCATGAACGTTATTCTCCTTCCCCGCAAAGTTTCTTGTACTCCTTTCTTTCTACTGCACCAACACAACGCAAACTGTAGCAATCTCTGGAGGATACTCCCTTAGCATTAAGCTTATGAATAAATTAACTACTGAACAGATTTTCCACTGATAAGGGATGGGTTCAACACATGAAATAGGAAGAAAAGTGAGACCAAATCGTACTAGCCCAATGTGGGATATGAACAGATTTGCCACTGTAATGTTTTTTTATGCTAAGAAATTTAACTGTCAATCAGGGATATTGTAGGATTTATGCTCTTTGTGATGTAGACACAGGTAGGTACGGAGGGCTATGGATTTTTTAGATATTATTGCATTTTTTATAAGTATCAGATGTCATTGTATCATATGCTTGGCATGTTAGGATGTGATAAAGGTTTTTGCTGATGTGACATAACCTAACTATCCGAGCTTTGGACAAGCAATTTGTGTAAAGATACACCACTATACAGGCAGGCTTAGATATCATTGCATTTCATGATGACTGTGCTTCACAGTTTAGAACAATTTTTTAATATAATTGAGTCATTAACGGTGGACTTGAGTTTCTAGTTTTACTTGTTTATTTTCAGGTCTCAAAACCAATGACCATTTTTCTAGATGCCCATTCAGATGAAAAGGGTGTAAAACAGATTCTTCGTCTTATTCTCTCAAAATTCGGTCGTCGGCATCCTGTTAGATTAGATTGGATAATGTTTGGGTGAACATGTGGTGTGATATGCAATTATTTCAAGAAAAGGCATTTCCTTTTCTGGACATAGAATATATGTTGATGGAATTTTGTAGAGGATTGTTAAAAGCTGGGAAGTTTTCTCTTGCAAGGAACTATTTTAAGGGAACAGGAACAATTTCTTTGGCAACAGAAAAGGCAGAAAATCTTGTTATTCAAGCTGCAAGTGAGTATTTCTTCTCAGCTTCAAGTCTTGCTTGCTCTGAAGTGAGTTTTCATACTTTTCATCTGTCATCAAATTATATTCTATTCATACATGACACCATGATCATGTAAGAATTGGTTGATAAATTTATGCTAGTGTAGCATATTATCAGTTGGATACTGAACCTTATTGGCTTCTATATCTAAAATTTATTTATTTAATTTTCCATAAGTGGCTTCTATAGCTTGGATCCATGTTACTAGTTTGACAGTAATTCACACCAGCTGTCAACCTGTTGGAATCCTCCTTTATCTGGGCTTGGGACCAGCAATGCAAGCCTGATGCTCACATAAGGAGGTTTTATTATTTGTAGGAATATTTTGAGTGTAACTAAATTTCTGCAGCTCATCAAAGTTAGAATTTTTTTTTTTTTTTTGACAGGTAGTGAGATTCTTTTTTCAATGTCCCACGCCCTTTCTCCCAGGGGCAGAGCCAGGATTTTGTTCTCGTGGGGGCAACCAAGAGCAAATTTTATTTTTTGTTTTTTGTTTTTTTTGTGGGGGCAATAGCGGCGGATTTTCTTATCCACCGCTGTTATCTATTGCAATAACTCATGTATCCTCATATACTTCGAAAATTCTTGTGGGTCTAGTGCCCACAATGTAAACCTGCCTCTGCTTTCTCCTCCCTCACACACACAAAGAAGAAAAAAAAAAGGAAAGGGAAAAAAAAGGAGTCTATTCATTTATAGTAAGGGAACTGGTAATCTCATGGTTATGATGCAGCATGCCAATGAACGAGCCAAATGTGAAAATAAATTAATATCAAGCAAGAACGACATGACTCTTATCTATTTTGGTGAAGTGAGTTCACACCTAGAGGTTTTTAGTGCTAAGTCAATTAGAGTATTAGTATGCATCAAAAGTTGAAGGTTTGTTGCCCTCCAATTTTTCTAATGAGTTGTGGATGCAATTCATCTGACAAACAAATGGGAAGCTATGTTGTATGGACATGGGTACATATGTCGGTGTTTGACACATACAGTGTGTTAAATATGACAAACTCTCAAAAATAGATTTGTGGATTTGGCGTCATATTTTACATAATCTAGAAAAAAAGAAAACATTTTATAAGTAAAAGATAATGTGATGGGATATTTTATTTTATTTTTGATAGGTGTGATGGGATATTTTGTGTATCATATAATTAAAGATATATAGAAGACATATGTTTTTCTTATATGTTCTATACAGAGGATTGCAATCAAAGCTAGTAGAAATCAGAATCTGTGAAAAATGCTAATCAATATATTCCTATAACGAAAATAACAAAATCAAACATGCTGCACAAGAATCTGAGGATTGTTAGAATCCGACACGTTTCTGACATGGGTTCTTCGCCTCTGGAAGAACCCATGCTGCATAAATGGGAAGATATGCTAAATTAATGAAATTTGGAATACACATACTAAGGAATCATTATTATAAATATAATATGATGTTTTTTTTGATAAGTATAAATTTATTAAATAAAAAGTATAAATATAATACAAAATATTTTTCTTGTATTGTATTTTTTGCAGTTTGTTCGAGCGGTAGATGATGATAAAATAAAGAACAAAAGAAAACCTTAGCAAGCAAGGGTCGAACCACAGAGACAACGTTAATCCAAAGAATTTTTTTACTTCCAATCCAATTCAGGTTTATGGAAATGATTTAAAAACAGTTTGCAAGAGATGATTTATCTAAAATAAATTTAGAAATATGAGAGAAAAGTGTTTTTGGATCCAATTCAAGCTTTATTTGTGAAGATGGATCCAATTTAGAAATATGAGAGAAAAGTGTTTTTGGATCCAATTGGATCCATCTTCACAAGCTTTATTTGTGAATTCTGGTTTTCTATTTATCTTGATCCATTAAACAAAACTAATGTTTATAGATCGAAAAATCAAGTAGTTAAAATATAAACGAGATCAAAAGTATGCAATAATTTAGGTCGAGATTATTAGGTAAACATTAACTATTTTCTGTAGGATATGGTTCTTCTTCAACTTATTAAAGAAAGAGACCATCAAAACTTTGAAAACAATTAATATTCAACCTAATAATAAATACCTACGCTATCACAATAAAACTATTAAATCATTACGAGAACAGTAAAACATTGACAAATCTTTTTCAGGCTTCCTCAGTCGATCTACCGAAGATTTAGCTAATAGTCATCATAAGAACAATAAAGCAAAAATAAAATAAAGAAAACATAGAGAGAAAAGAAAGATGAGAGAAAGAAGTTATCTTTATTACTTGACTTGAAACTGGCAGAGCTTCCTTACAACTTTCATAAAACTTAGAAAGAAAGAAAATAAAAACTAAACTAATTCTCTAAAATCCAGCCTCCTTAGCTCTTGGTCTGGTCTTCTATTTATAGAGAAACCAGATTAGGATTTTCTATGAAAATTAAGGTTTCGGAGACATTCCGTGCTTACAAAAAATACTAAAACTAGTCTATTGCGAATGGTATCTAGCCGTCAAGCTTCAGTACGAAATTCAAGGCTTGATCTTCTTAGTTGACCGCGTCGTCATCGTTGACCCTGGTGCCACGGTAAAGTTTTGGTCAATTGACTTGAATTTTGGTCCACGATTTTCTTTTGGATCCTGAATCACAGTGATAACTTCTGATTTTTCCGATTCACTTTGAAACTTCGCGAATAATTCTTGTTACACGTAAATAACAACAATTAGTTTTAAAATGTATAATTAAATTGAAATCAATGATAAATATGGACTAACCATGCATTATATCTAATGAGGGGATTTAATGTGCAATTTATTGATAAAGTCTATGTAATTAGGGCTCTAGAAACGACTTTCTAGACCTTGATCACAATTCTTGACTTCCCAATTATTTTGTTTCAGTGGTGTTCATTTGCCGTATTTTTCTCTCTTTTAGGACCTTAAATTAGTTTGAGTTCTTCGAATGCTACATATTTTGTTTAAAATAAATGTATGTAATACTTTGTTTTTTTGTTTTTGTTTTTGTTTTTTTCTTTCTGTAAGTATATTTGCTATCAAAAAGGAGGTTGAGAGGACCTACTTAAGTACAAAGCAACACAGCACAAAATAATTCTCGACTCTTGTTTCTGATCTGGAAAGCAAAGGAGTGTTTGAACCTCTTCCCTAATAGCAAAAATGTTAAAGCAGAGGTCGATATCATCGATGCACTCACTATTAAACTTCCAAACCTTGGAGTAACTCTACTACCCATGTAATTCAGGCAAATAAGATATCCAATGGAGATTATTAATATGGTAATTACAAGTCAAATTGGCACTTATACCAATGTGAATGAACTCATTGAAATTACTAAGGCCCTGTTCTTTTCAGCTTCAGGAGCCAGGTTTTTTTGCTTTTAAGTCAAAAAAGCCAGATAAATGATGTTCGTTTGGGCTTTTTTGGCTCTCGTGGATTTCAATTGAAGCTCAAAAGTAGCTCTTAAAAGAAGTCGTCCAAGAGAGGCTTCTTCAAATGACTTTTGTGGGAAGCCAAAAATGTAAAACGGTTCAAGTATAGTTACCAAAATACCCTTCATCTTTAATTAAATTTCCAACTAAACTTAACCTTAAAAATGAAATGAGATTACTAAAATACCCTTCATATTTACCAAAATACCTTTCTTCTTCCAAAAATACCCTTTATTTTTATCAAAATACCCTTAATCTTTAATCAAATTTTCAACCAAACTTTACCTTAAAAAACAAAAAGGAATTATCAAAATACCCTTTGACTTTACCAAAATACCTTTTATCTTTAATCAAATTTTTAACTAAACTAACTTTAAAACATAAAAGGAAATTACCAAAATACCCTTCATCTTCCAAAATACCTTTCATTTTTAATCAAATTTTCAACCAAACTTAACCTTAAAAAATAAAATAAAATTATCAAAATGCCCTTCATCTTTATCAATTACCAAAATACTTTTCATTTTTAATCAAATTTCCAACCAAACTTAACTTTAAAAATAAAAAAAATTACCAAAATGCCCTTCATCTTCCAAGATACCCTTCATCTTTAATCAAATTTCTAACAAAACTTAACCTTAAAAAATAAAAAGAAATTATCAAAATACCCTTCATCTTTAATCAAATTTATAATAAACTTAACCTTAAAAAATAAAAAGGAATTATCAAAATACCCTTCATTTTTATTACCAAGATCAAAAGCAATTCATCATCATTATTTTATTATCAAAACACCCTTCATCTTTATGTGAATGTTAGATTGTATAATATGCAGGTATTTTCTTTGTCATATATTCATTTTAAGAGGAGATGCTATCGAAATTTCAATAGAATTATGAAATTTATAAATTTATTAAATTGAAAATAATTATTTTTATAATTTTTTAATATAAATTATATATATTCAGTGTAATTATATATTTATTAAAGTATTTTGCTCATTTTTTGTGCATTCTAGGTATATTATCAACATTAAGGGTATTCTGATCATTTTATAAGAATCCAACAATAAAAAGCTGTTAAACTAACATCAATTTCTGGCTTATGTGCTTCTATAATGGACAAGCTTCTGCTGAACGTGGCTTTTTAAGCTTTGTGCTTCTGTTTCTTCCAAAAGCCAGCTTCTGGAGCTGGAGCTGGCTTCTGTAAAGAACAGGCCCTAAACTTCTTGGTTTAAGTTCCCAAGATGACATAGTAGCTGTGCAAGAAGCTGTTGCAAGAGGAGCTGCAGTTGCTGGTGACTTACAGCTGCTTTTGACCTTTGTCTTATTTTAGCTAAAAAAGGACATGGATCCATTTGGGACTTATGTGCTGGCATAGCGAGGGGTCCCCTTCTTGATAATATGAATATAAGTTCTCAAAAGCAGCGGTTAGGTTTTGCTTTGAGCCATTGTGATGAGGAATCCATTGGTGAGATGTTACATGCATGGAAAGATCTAGATATACAAAGTCAATGTGAGACTCTAATGATGTTGACGGGGACAAATCCTCCTAATGTCTCTGTTTAATGTCCTTCAATTATCTCACTTCAAGCCCACGATATCCAAGATTTAATGAGCTTAATTGATTGTTCAGGCATGGATGATGGGGTTAGTAATGATGATCAAGAGCTTCATTTTAGAAATATCAAAAATGTAATTCCCACTATTGCAAAAGACATATCCATCAAGAATGGGATTCTCTTTTGAGAGAAAATGAAAAAGTACTGTCTTTTGCTGCTTTACAATTTCCATGGCTGCTTGAATTGAGTAGGAAAGAGGAGTATAGGTAAAAGACGATCCTTGGCACATAAGCTCCTATTGGAAAGCAATGCATAAATGTGAGAGCACAAGCGGTGGTAACTATTCTGTCCTGGTTGGCTAGGAATGATATTCCTCCCAGCGATGAATTAATTTCTTCTCTGGCAAAATCAATAATGGAAGCAACAGTTACCGAAGAGGAAGACATCTTCGGGTGCTCCTTTTTGTTAAATCTTGTGGATGCTTTTCATGGAGTGAAAATAATAGAGGATCTATTAAAAGCAAGTTAAGGGTACCATGAAATCTGCAACATCATGAACATGGGGATAGCATATAGTTCATTGCACAACTCGGGCGTTGGTTGTGGGAATCCAACTAAGAGAAGGGAGCTGCTGCTGCAAAAATTTCAAAAGAAGCAGACCCCATTCAGTTCAGGTATATGCACTTCAAGAATTGAACTCTCAAAGACGAGCATATTTTTCTTGTTTTCAGTCTGTTAAACTCTCACCTCTGTTTTTTTTTTTTAAACTTCTTTTTTACAATCATTTACATGTCAGATGCACTAGAAAAAATGGACAAAGCACAATCCACGTTTTGGAGAGAATGGAAGTCAAAATTAGAAGAGCAGAAGCTTTTAACAGAGCAGTCAAGAGCACTCGAGAAAATAATGCCGGGGATGGACACTGCTCGTTTTCTGTCTGGTGATTACAAATACATTGAGAATGTTTTTTTCTCCTTAATTGATTCTGTTAAGCAAAAGAAGAGGCCTAGTTTGATGGAAGTGTTGAAGTTAGCTGACACCTATTGCTTGAATCACATTGAGGTCTCTCTCTCTCAGACACACACACACACACACGCACACAAACACACATATGTATGTGTGTTTAAATATATGCAGTCTTGTCCACAAGCAAACACTCATCTATGTATGTATGCATTTATGTACATGCAGTCATGTCCACAACACAAGCATTCAGAGCTATTCCTATCAGTTGATAAACTACTTTTCTAGTTGCTGCTATGATACCTTAATTCTGCCCTTGTTTCTGGGGTTTGGGAAAATGATGATATTGTAGCTAAAATTTTAGATCATAAAGAAGAACTACTTGGCAATGCTGCTGGAGTCATTAGTACCATTTCCTCAATTATCTACCCTGAGATTGATGGGCACAATAAGCTAAGCCTCGCTTGTGTATTTAGCATTCTTTCGGACTGTTACTTGCATTTGAAAGGAACCAAAGGGCCACTGATCCAATCCAATCCATTGCACATGCATTCTCTGGAGTTACCTCGGTTTTACAAGATTCTTGATCAAGAATGCAGAAGGGTTTCCTTTATCAAGAACTTGAACTTCAAAAACATTGCTGGACTAGACGGTTTGAATGCTGAGTGCTTTAGTGATTAAGTTTATAATCACATTGATGAGTTTAGTGTTGAAGCTCTGGCAGAAATGGTTCAGACCCTTGTCGGCATCCACAATGATCCCATGGCGAATGGCAGGTTGTTTACAAACACTATGTTCTAAGCTCGTTGACAAGTTTGGTCACTAGAAGTAGACAAAATATCCATTATGTTGATCCAGAGAACTTTTAGGGGTTTATAGCTGAAGTTGAGCAGAAGTATGATTGTGTCAGGATATATATTAAGGCCATGTCACAAGAAGATGTTTTAGACATTGTAAAGCCTCCCACTTGATGTTTCTTCTGGGAGTCCACCAGGTGAATTAGCATGCTTGGATTGCCTCATATTTCTTTTGAAGTTTTGGATCAGACTGATTGATGATATTCAGGAGATTGATAGTTCTGAAGAACTCATCAAGTTCGATCTGGAAAGTTGATCAAAATGCCTCAAGGTTTTCATAAATTTGGTAATGGAGGAGAAAATCTCGGTGAATCAAGGATGGGACACTGTATCAGACTTCATTAAACATGATCTGGGAAGTTGTACTGCTGTATTTTTCAGTTTTTGTAGAGCTATGATATTCTCTGGTTGTGGGTTTGAATCCATTACCCAAGTATTTTCCGAAGAACTATCACAGAATCCAACCAACTTAAATTCGGGTATTGATAGTGAGGGAAATCTAGACAGTTCTCTGAATCTTCCCAATCTATATGTAAAAATATTAGACTTAGTTTTGCTAGACTTAGCCAGCGGATCTGATGATCACCAGAATTTGTATGATTTACTTTCAACTCTTAGTAACTTGGAGGGTAATTTGGAGGATTTGAAGAGGGTGAGAGATGCAATTTGGGAAAGATTGAGCACGCTTTCTCATAACATGCGACTGTAGAGTCATGTTCGAGTTTATGCTTTAGAGTTTATGCAATCCATCACAAGTAGAAATATCAGGGGTCTTCCTGCCGAGCTTCTTTCCAATGTTCAACCATGGGAAGGGTGGGATGAGTTAGACTGTACTTCTGCCGGTAGTGAGATTGCCAATCAGGCTACACCAAATCAATCAGATGCATTGAGCGATTTTACAAGTACTTGCCCTTTGATCAACTAGATTGGCGTCTGTCATCTCACCAAGCCAGGGCGGAGCCAGGATTTTGCTCATGTGAGGGCAACCAAGAGTAGAAAAAAATTGTGGGGACAATTAATAGTGAAAAAAATAGCTGTGGGGGGCAACTAAGAGTGAAAAAAAATAGTTGTGAGGATAATAGTGGTAAATTTCTTTATCCGCTGTTAAAATCTGTCGCAATGAAATTCTTATAGGGGCAAGTGCCCCCACAACTCCCACTTAGGGGCGGAGCTAGTAAGGAGCTGGTGGGGGCAATTGCGCTCACGGAACTTTGAGACACCCTTACATTTTCAACTAATTACATGTCCCATTTGATCCCACTCCCGCACCTTTCTCCCCATTTGCCCCCACACCCTCAATTTTTTGTTGATGACATTGCCTCTTGACCGGACCTTCTTATATACTACTTGGAATGACCTAAATATCCTTTTATTCAATTTCAAACCAAAAACCTTTGAATGTCTCCCTACAACCATTCATGTTCAAGTTCTTCAACTATACAACTAACCATAGTTTGCCCCCACTACAAGAAAATCCTGACTCCGCCCCTGCACCAAGCATCTTAATTATTCCAGATGATCTCATGACCATTGATTCGGTAGTATCTTGCTTCTTGAATTTATCTGGTGCTGGCCACAGTGAAGAACATTTTGATGCTCTGCAAGCCATTTTAGAAGAGTGGGAAGGACTTTTTACAAGTGGAAGAGAAGAGGAGGATTCAGGCAAAGCATCTGATACTGGAACAATTTGGGTGGTCGAGAAAGAAGGATCTGTTTCCATTCATCTTCTTCACACATGTTGGATGGAGATCATAAAAAAATAAAACTTATTGCTCTGTCTCGATTTGCAGATTTATTGAAGTTGATTGATCGATCCTTATCGAAATCTAATTCCGTCTTGTTAGATGAGAATGATGCTCGGAGCTTAAGTCAGCTTGTAATTGGGCTAGATTGCATTACAGCTCTAAAAATGATGCTATTATTGCCTTACCAGGCCATTCAGTTGCAGTGCTTGGATGCTGTTGCGGCTAAATTGAAACAAGGAGGCCTCTCGAGTTCTATAAGGGGGGACGGTGAAATTTTTACCCTTCTTGTATCATCAGAGATGAAATCAACCCTTGCAGCCAACACTGCGTATGGCTCTACTTTCTCTTGTTTCTGCTATTCGGTTGGACATTTCTCTCATCTTTTGTCAGGAAATTCAGTTATATGAGCTCAAAAGTATAGGGAAGGAGGGAAGTAGAATCGATGAAGATGGGTTCTTCATTGTTTCAGAACAATTCTCTTCCCTTGTTTTATATCAGAACTTGTGAACGCCAAACAGCTGCTTTTAGCGGGATTTCTTGTTTCTCGGTTCATGCAGACACATGCTTCACTTATAGTCTGTTTGGATTGAGAGAAGAGAAGATAAAATATGTAATTTTCTCTCTTTTCTTTTAAGTGGGGGAGAGAAGAGAAGAAAAATGGAGGGAAGAGAAGGGAAAAAATATCAAAATGGAGAGACGAGGAGGGAAGAGAAGAGAATGAAGTTTTACATTTCAAACTTGTTCTGATTATTTTCAAAATTTTCAAAAATAGATAATATTGACAGGTCAATTATTACTATTTACACTCCAAGTGAACAAACATCCGACAGGTCATTGGGTAGGCAATGAAGGGTAAATTAGTTATTTGACAATAATAATTTCTCTTATCTTTTCTTATAAATCCTAATCAAACAGGAGAAATTTGGTTCTTTTTCTACTCTTCTTTCAATCCAAATAGGGTGAGGAGAAACTAGTCTTCTCTTCTCTTAATGAATTTCTCTTCTCTCCGCTAGTCTCAGAAGGTATTTAGAAGGCCAAATTCAGATTCAACAGGGCTACGAGCCCAACTTTGTGAAAATGGGTATGTGTAAATACTTAGAAAACACTATTTTTGATTTGAGGGATAAGTTGGGAAGTTTAGTACAATCTGCTTTGTCAACTCTTGCAAATAATGTAAAATGAGTGGTGGTTGAAATACGGATGTAGTTGTATATTTGAAAGCCCATATCTTCAATTGTATCAAAACCAGGATTAAGAGAAGCCATTCCTCTCAATTAAATAAGCAAGATGAGTCATTGGAGAATGTAATAAATAATTAACAAGAGCGACATTAAATCATATTCGACCAGTTTTTGATTCAGATCTATTCTAAGGATTCAAGCCCGCTAAATTAGATTTTTGGATCACTTGGAATTTGGGTCAGGTACTGAGAAGCAAGAAGAAGAAACAGTTGAAACAGTTTGACAATAGTCACAGCTATGTAATCTTAGTCAAATCCAATCTGTTAGAGTTTGTTATAACTGTAAAGTCAGTTGGTTATTTTGTTATGAGAGTTGTTGTAACAGTTGACTAATTGGTTGTAAGGTTACTGTTATATATATAAATACAAGTTCTTCTCTATCTCTAGTTAAGAGATTAGAGCTTCAGAAAACACATTCTTAGTTTTCTATCTTGGTATCAGAGCTCAACAATGGCGTCCATTCCTGCTGTTCAGATGCTTAATCATACCTTACCAGTGAAGCTCGATCGATCGAACTATGTGCTGTGGAGATCACAGATTGACAATGTTATCTTTGCCAATGGTTTTGAAGACTTCATTGAAGGAACCTCAATTTGTCCAGAAAAGAAATTGAATTCTGGAGAGATCAACCCTGCCTTTGTTGCTTGGAGGAGACAAGATCGCACCATCCTCAGCTGGATTTATTCTTCTCTAACACCAGGTATCATGGCTCAGATCATTGGCCACACTTCTTCTCACTCTGCCTGGGTAGCTTTAGAGAAGATTTTCTCCTCTTCTTCAAGAGCACGAATTATGCAACTTAGGCTTGAATTACAAACCACGAAGAAGGGATCTATGTCTATGATAGACTATATCATGCAAATTAAAGGAGCTGCAGATAGCTTAGCAGCAATTGGTGAACCTGTATCTGATCAAGATCAGATTATGAATCTCTTAGGAGTTCTTGGAGCAGACTATAATGCTGTTGTTACTGCCCTCAATACAAGAGATGACATGATCTCTCTTGAAGCAGTCCATAGCATGCTGCTATCCTTTGAAAATCGCCTCGAGCAACAAAGCACAATTGAAAATGTTTCTGGAATGACTGCTAGTTTTGCATCCTCTTCTAATAACAGAGGAGGTGGAAAATTCCAGAAGAGTTACTATGGTGGCCGTAGTCAAGGAACTACTCAAGGCACTAACACCAGTTCCTATTACAATAAAGGTCGAGGCCGAGGAAGCAAAAATGGACCAAATGGAAGAGGAAATTCTAGCTCGAATGATCGACCTCAGTGCCAATTATGTGGTAAATTTGGTCATACTGTTCATATATGTTATTATAGATTTGATATTTCATTTCAAGGAGGACAGACCAACAATCCTCCATTCCCTGAAAGTCAGAGTACTATTCCTGCCATGATTGCTTCAACTAATACTCCTCTAGAAGAAAGCTGGTTTTTGGACTCAGGTGCTAGCCATCATCTCACTCAAAATGCTGCTAGTCTTAACAATGTCACCAACTATACAGGAGCAGATCGCGTGACCATTGGAAATGGTAAGAGACTATCTATTTCGAGTTTTGGTTCTAAAGAATTAGTCACTAATTCTCATTCTTTTCAGCTTAGAAAGGTTTTTCATGTTCCCTTCATCTCAGCGAATCTGATAAGTGTGGCTAAGTTTTGTTCAGATAATAATGCTTTGATGGAGTTTTATCCTCATTGGTTCTTTGTGAATGATCAACTTACGAAGAAGGTTCTTGCTCAAGGCACGCTTGAAAATGGTCTCTACCGGTTCCCTACTTTTAGTTCAAAGACATCATATGTTGCTGTTAATAATTGTCAAGAACAGATATCTGATCTTTCTTCTTCTATTAGAAATAATCAGCTTTGGCATCAAAGATTAGGCCATGCTCATTCTGATATTGTAACCAGAATCATGAATGATTATAACATTTCTTGTTCTAATGATAAGACACAGATTTGTTCATCCTGTCAATTAGCAAAAAGTCACAGATTACCATTGCAATTATCTTCTTCTCGTGCTTCTAAGCCTCTAGAGTTGATATACACTGATATATGGGGACCAACTCCTATTAAGTCTACCTTTGGGAATAAATATTTCATTCTCTTTGTTGATGATTATTCAAGATATACATGGTTCTATCCTTTACAAACAAAGGATCAGGCTCTGCCTATTTTCAAGCAATTTAAGGTGCAGGTGGAAAATCAATTTGAAGCAAAGATTAAATGTCTTCAATCTGATAATGGGGGAGAGTTTCGTGCTTTTCTTTCTTTCCTAAGAACTGTTGGTATTCAACACAGGTTCTCATGTCCTTATACTTCAGCACAGAATGGTAGAGTTGAGCGCAAACATCGACACGTTGTAGAGACTGGATTAGCTCTACTTGCTCATGCTTTCATGCCCTTAAAGTATTGGCAATATGCCTTTCAAACAGTAGTCTATCTTATCAACAGGATGCCGAGTAAGGTCTTACACTTCGATTCTCCCTACTTACTCCTTTTTTCAAAACAGCCACACTACAAGTCTCTTCGCATATTTGGTTGTTTATGCTACCCTTTTATTCGTCCTTACAACAATCACAAACTTCAGTATAGATCAGTTCAATGCCTCTTCCTTGGTTATAGTCCAATTCACAAATGGTATTTGTGTCTTGATTACACATCTGGCAGAGTCTATATTACTCCTCATGTCGTTTTTGATGAAACTGTGTACCCTTTAAAATCCTCATCCTTAACTGCTAAACAGACTGAAGTCGAGTCTCAGAATTATCCTCCAGCTATTATATCTTTTCCATCCCAGACTTGCCATGCTACGCATTTAGTTACAAACATTACTCAGGCCCCAACCAATGATCCTTCACCCTCTATAGATGATTCTGCAACATCAGTTCCCACTCTTGTTTCACCATCTCAACCTCCTGTTCCTGCACCATCTCCAGTTTCAAGAATGACAACTAGGGCCATGAGAGGTATAACAAAGAAGAAGACGATTCTTGATCTAACAGCAGTCAAGACCACAGAACCTTCTACTTTGAAACAAGCACTCACGGATCCCAAATGGATTGCAGCGATGCAAGATGAGTTAACTGCTCTTCACAAAAACAATACCTGAAACCTAGTTGATATCCCTTTTGGTTCTACTGTCATAGGTTGTACATGGGTTTATAAACTTAAGTATAAACCTGATGGAAGTATAGAGCGCTACAAAGCTAGATTAGTAGCAAAGGGGTTTAACCAAACACATGGGATTGACTACTTTGAAACATTCAGCCCTGTTGTCAAACCAGCCACCATTCGTATTGTTCTAACAGTAGCTCTCAGTTATAATTGGATAATAAGGCAATTAGATGTTCACAATGCCTTCTTGAATGGAGACCTTGAGGAAAAGGTCTTCATGGCCCAACCACCAGGTTTCACAAATTCTCAACATCCAACCAAAGTATGCAGACTAAACAAAGCTTTGTATGGCCTAAAACAAGCACCAAGGGCTTGGTTCACAAAATTAAGCTCCGCTATCTTATAATGGGGATTTAACTCTTCTCGAACAGATAGCTCAATGTTCACTCACTTTGGTAAAAATTCTACTCTTGTTGTTCTAGTTTATGTGGACGATATAATCATAACTGTCAGCTCATCCACTATGGTTTACAACCTAATAGAAAAGCTCAATTCATCCTTTGCCTTGAGAGACTTGGGGAATCTGTCCTATTTTCTCGGAGTAGAGGTCTCTTATGATAAAGGATCAATGCACCTCAGTCAAAGTAAGTATGTCTCTGATCTACTTCATAGAATTGATCTGTTTGACACAAAACCAGCCAAGACACCAGGAGCAATTGGGAAACCCTTATCCAAATTTGATGGAGAGCTGATGGAGGATGTTACAATGTATCGAAGTATAGTAGGTGCCTTGCAATATGTAACAATGACGCGTCCTTACATTGCCTTTGCTGTCAACAAAGCCTGCCAGTTTATGCAGCAGCCCACAACAGCACATTGGCTTGCTGTCAAAAGAATTCTTCGATATTTGCGAGGTACACTGACTGATGGTTTACTCATACAGCCATCCTCATGTCTCTCTATTGAAGCATACTCAGATGCGGACTGGGGAGCACAACCTGATGATAGACGCAGCTCTAGTGGTTACCTTGTCTATCTTGGACAGAACTTAATTTCTTGGTCAGCTACTAAACAGCGAGTTGTTTCTCGAAGCAGTGCTGAATCTGAGTACAGAGGGCTGGCCATTGCTACTTCAGAACTAGTGTGGATTCAGGCATTGTTAAGAGAGTTGTGTGTCCAAGTTGCACAAATTCCACTCCTATGGTATGACAACGTAAGTGCTTATCATATGGCCAAAAATCCAGTTTTCCATGCCAGAACAAAACACATTGAAATTGACCTTCATTTCATTCGTGATCAAGTTCTAAGGCAACAAGTACTCTTTCAGTTTGTTCCAAGTGAAGCTCAACCAGCAGACCTGCTCACTAAACATCTCACAAACTCAAGGTTCCAGTCCTTAAAGTCACAACTTTGCATCGTTCCTAGACCCTTTCGCTTGAGGGGGGATGAGAAGCAAGAAGAAGAAATAGTTGAAACAGTTTGACAATAGTCACAGCTATGTAATCTTAGCCAAATCCAATCTGTTAGAGTTTGTTATAACTGTAAAGTCAGTTGGTTATTTTGTTATGAGAGTTGTTGTAACAGTTGGCTAATTGGTTGTAAGGTTACTGTTATATATATAAATACAAGTTCTTCTCTATCTCTGGTTAAGAGATTAGAGCTTCAGAAAACACATTCTTAATTTTTTATCTGGTACAACCCATTTTATGCCCTACTCAAAATGTTTGATTTTAACCAAATCATACCTTTAGACTTCAGAGATAATCAAACCATCCACTGAAATTTATTAATTTGCTTACAACCTTTCCAAATTTCTATACCCTAGTTGCATAGGTGAAATTAAGGTGAGATATATAAAAACTTTCAAGAAATTTCCAAAACTTGGAAGCGACCATCTCACTTCAAAATTTTGGTAGAATCCTCTTCTTTTGATTACATGTGGCGTTTTCAAGGAGATATTTTAAATATTGACGACGGTATGAAATTAATTCAAAACACCACGTGTCTTGTAGGAGTGTTCCTCTAAAATTTTGAAGGGGCCTTGGACTCAAAATCAATTGAAATGACCTTAAAAGTTAAATGAAAAATCTTAATGCCAGATGATCTTAACTAACTATATATATCTATATATAAAAGAAAATGAAAGACTGAAGCTATGTTTGTGAGACCTATAAGATATGTTATGCTTCTTTATTTTCTCTCTTTATATTTTATTATATGCGACATGAGAGAGAGAGAGAGAGAGACTGTGTGCTGCGATTGATTTAAGGCGAGGTTAATAGGTTAATGACACATGGAAGATGATAGGGCTGTGTTATTGGATTGTCAATCTGGTAATAATCCAGCTGAGCTGGTAAGAGTTAAAATCTTATTAAGGAAAGTGTTTTTCAAATTGTATGCATAACACCTCCTCTGCACAACACAACAAACAAAAAAAAAAAAAATGTGATAGAAGCAATTGTTTCTTCCAACTACCCTGACTCAAAAACTATTAATATTTATATAATAAAAACTTTTAGCACAATGCAATGTAACGTGCGCAAATAAATTATGAAATTTCAAAATTTGAACGTTTTGTTTGCAAATAAATTCAACTCCCGCAACTCCCGCAACTGCTCAACAAGGTCAGCCACCCAAATTCAAATTCTATTTACTTTATAATTTATTTTTGGAATTCGATTGTAGGACTAGGAGTCTCTTAGAAGATTTGAACCAAAACAAATGGAAATAAAACTTCTAAAGATTGAATTTTAGAAGTGGATCACCTCCATTCAGATTTTAGAAGTGTTATCAAATAGGTGATTACCTAGTCAAAAAATTGGGAAGTTTATACCTTTATTGGGCTTGATGAGGATAGCCTTTTCATTGAAGTCTTGTTGTTTGAGGTGATGGGTATGAGGTGGAAAGGGTTGGGAGAACAGAGAATGAAGAAGGTGAAGATAGAAGTTAAAGCTAATGACCACAACAAAAACAACGCCAATCTTAATAAATTCATGTTTCTTTCTTTCTTGTTTTAGTTTGGTGGAGGAGGAGAGAATTTCATGTTGAGTTTCATTTGGGGGAGAGAGGGAGAGAGTTAAAGTTTCTAATTTTGCATTAAATGAAGGTTAGTTGGAAATATTCGGTCACTCCAAACTTGTTTAGGAAAGACTGAAAATGATGGGAAATGGCCCACGAAACGCTTCCCCTGAGATTGTCACACGTGGCAGCCAACGAGAAAGGGTTACTGCATGAAAGTATCTAATGATGCTTCCTTCACTTATGTGTAAGAAGCAAAGAGCCGTAGATTTTTTCCCTCGGGATATACACATCTGCACATCCCCATAGCTGATGAGTAGAAATTTTATTTCTATTTCTTTTGAGGTTTCACTTTGCTTTTTGGTTGTATAGTTATGTTCCAACATTAGAGTTTGACATGATGACACCCTCCAACGGGCTTACTTAGTCACTAAATCAAACGGCTAAGAATATCTGATCAGAGGGCCCACCTACAGCCTAGTATTGATGATCTTGTGTCTGTGGGCCTCATGGCAATTGTTTTGAGATGTAGGGAGAGTTAGTTTATCATTATGCATAAACAATCCAACCAGACGGTAAATCTTTCATGCCCAATGGATCATCCTAACAAAATTTCAATCCATTTTGACATATTTTCACTATAAGAAAATAGGGAATTAGGAACCCTATTTTAAAACGGTTTTTAGCCCTTTCAAATTGAAAAGGCTTTAAGCCGTTTCTCTGTTGAAAACTGTTTCTCCAGATAGGTTTTTATATTAGGAACATCGAGAGAGACATTTCACATCTCGCATTCTAACAGGGAAGAACACAACAATGCAACGGAATCAAACGAACCCTAAAGCGTCTTGCATTCTAACATTTCACATCTCTTGAAGCCCTCAGAGAGTGAAATTCGCAACGAAAGAGAGAAATTTGCATACTCGATGATAGAACGAACCCTAAAGCTTGAGAGAAATTTGCTCGGTTTTAAATCTATTTCTCCTAATATATAGATCGATTTGTCCAAATCTATAGATCAATTTCTCCAAATCTTCGCTTACTTGCCATCTTCGATTTCAAGGTTTGTTTTTGATCTTTGTTTATCGTCTTTGATTTCAAACCTCACAAAAATCTACTCGTCTCTAATCTTGGAAATCAGCTAGAAATCTCAAGGAGAATATCTGCCAAGAGAATATTTGTGAGACCTTAAAAAAACTCAAATTTTTTTTCGATTTCAAAGCTAAAAAAAACCTACTCGTCTCTGATCTTGGAAATCAGCTAGAAATCTAAATGAGAATATCTACCAAGAGAATATTTGTAAGATCCTAAAAAAATCCCTAATTTTTTTGTTATTATTTCATTTTTTTTCAATAGGTAAAGTAGTTGAAATTTGAAACTTGAAACCCAAATCTCTCTCTCTCACACACACACACACACACACACACACACACAATAAATGGTTGACATGTTTGTGCTGGTTTTATGTTAAAGGTGAAAAGCATGGTAGGGTTTGTTAGTTTTCAAATCTTTTTATAGGTAATGTAATTTCAAATTCTCAATTTCTTTTATTTGATTTAATTCAATCTAGTCTCTCTTTTTTTTTCCTTTTAACTCCAGCTACTGATCTAAACACAGCATCAAATATTGTAGAATTTCTAGTAAGTCAAATCTCCCAAGTGATGATCCAAGAAGTTATAGCTTCCCTAAAGTTTGAGGCATTTTTGGTCCATAAGAGTAAAAAGGAGAATGCCGCTCTCCTAAGAGAAAGAAAACCCTGATCCCCACATAATAATCCCAATATCGTGGTATTTAAGGTGCATTCGAAAAATAAATGATTCAACATCTTCTCCGCCAATTTGCAGAGGGGGCATTGAGAGGCAAAAACGCGTCCTCTACGCTTTCAAAGACTATCAACCAGAACTACTTTGTGAAATAATTTCAAGTTAAAAACTTTAATTTTTGATGGAATTTTCAAACTCCAAAGCACCCTCCAAGAATCAGCTTTTTGACCTTGGATTCTTATACAATTCCAAGCTGTTGAAGAAGAAAAGAGACCGGATGTGGTATGAAGCCAAATCGGTTAATTAGAAAAGCTTTTCTCAATGATTATATCAGAAGTAAAACGAGCCACCTCAAGGTTGAATAAGAAAGAAATCTTTTCCAAATCAAAACCACCATGTGAAGACCAAACATCCTTAAGCGAAGCTTTATCAGAGTAACATGGGAATTGTTCTGTTAAAGCTCCTGATCCTCGCCAGTTGTGAAACATAGACTTCCAAATCATTGAAGATTTTTGAATAGAAACAGCTTGATATGAGCTTTTATTATTTAGATACTTACCACGTAGGAACTCAGACCATAATGCCTTCTCTGTTAACATCTTCTAACATAATTTCAGCATACCTATTTTGTGGATATTCGCAAGTCTTCGAATATCTAACCCCCCCTTCTTCTTTTGGCTTTGCCACTTCTCCCCATTAAGAAGATGCAATTTTTTGTTTTCTCCAGTGCGTAGTAGGTTAAAATAGATATTATAAAAATATAAAATAAAGGATTTTTGTGCAACCAATAGTTAGTTGTGTGCAACTAGTCAGCCCAAAAAGAAGTATTGGAACCAATGTAAATTCTAAATAAGTTGTTTGATTAAAATCCTAAGTCACACAATAGAAGAGTTGTGGAGGAATACGATTAAATTGATTTCCTAAAACTCATAAAAATTAATCCTTATAGGGTTTACATAGATAATACAAAATATTCTTAAATGGAACTAAATTAATTTCATCCTAATCTAAATAAGGTTGATAAGGTGTACATATTACATCTTATTACAATGCATTAACTTCCCCTTCTTCCTCAAGAACTTTTCGACTCCATTTGAGACTCCTCCAGTCTCCTTGACAATGTCATGGGGGAGTTTTTTTCTTTTTTCTTTTTTATTATTTGTTAATCAAGCAATAATATTAAAAAAACGATTACAAAACTCTAGTATTTGGAAGACTCAATTGGTCACCAATTAAACCCTATCTTACCACTAAAGGAAGAGTATTTACAAGGTCAAAAAACTCGGAAGAACAAGATGAAGAGGCATAAACCGTTAATGCATCAGTCACATTATTCCCTTCTTTGAAGACATGCCTTATGTCCCATTCGACCTCACTGAGTAAAAGCAAACACTTATCCACAATGTGCTCATGAAATCAATGGAATCTCCCACCTTTGAGAGCTCCAACAAGAAGGGACGAATCTATTAAGATTAATGAGCTGCACCCCATAAAACACAACGAGAAATTCAACATGAGAATTCATTCCTTTGCCTAGGAAAACACATCATACTGTTATCAACCATCCATCATGATCACGAATCACACAACCCAATCCAGTTGAACCCGAGTTTCCCAAGTTCGAACCATCACCATTTAGCATAACCATGTTAGCGGGCGGCCTGCTCCACTTAGCAGAGAGTATCTTAGATAAACCAACGGAAACCTAAGGTTTTTTTTAATTCAAATAGCCAAGCATCAATCTTTCTTTTAACTCCTCCACTAATCTAAACACACCATCAAATATTGTAGAATTTCTAGTAAGCCAAATCTCCCACGTGATGATCCAAGGAGTTATAGCTTCCCTAAAGTTTGAGGTATTTCATGACAGAGTTTGCTTGGCTCAATTGCAACCAAGTGATAATGAACTTACCTCCCATATATGAAATGTAAGGAACAATGATCCAAATTTGTATTGATAAGAGCAAACACACATTATAAAAAAAGGCGATTTAAAGGCCTTTTAGCCGTGATTTTAAAAAATGCTTCTAATTTGAAATCAACAGCAATGCTCTTTTGGGGAAACGTCGCTCAATCAATACCAATTTTCGGCCAATTCTTTTGGTGTTACAATTCCCGAGGGTATTTTACCAAAATTTTTGGAACTCCCTCACTCTTTCATCTTCTCATTTGGTTATCTCTTGTTCTCTATCTAAAAGCCCTAAAAATTAGAGCATCTTTCTCCTTTCCTCTCGACCGATTTTTGTAGGGTACATGCCAATTGAGTTTTTGTGTAATTGTGTCAGGTTGAGTTACGAAATCATTACACTTTTTTTAATATATAAAAATAGGGAGTTCTTGTATCACATCAACTTGAATACATCATCAATTACCTCCTGAAGGAAGGATCTGCAGCATAAATATTAGAGAAAGTCTCAAATCCTACAATTTTGGTGCTCATGGTGGTGAGGAGTAATGTACGACTGCTCAGTACATTGGCGACACCATTCAGACTCCCTGCTTGGTGCCTCAGTGCAAACATGAACTCCTGCAAGTACACCACCCACTTTGCATGCTGTTTACTCCATTTGTGTTGGCCATTGATGTACTTCAGGGCCTCATGATCAGTGATAAAAATGAACTCCCTCTGTACTAGGTAGTGACGCCATAGCTTCAGGGACTGAACTATGGCATAAAACTCCAGATCATTATAGATACCCCAATTTTGCATCTGCCTAATTTCATAATTCGTCACTAGATTACTATGAATTCCTAATGATGAGTTTAAAATACTCGAAGGTTAGTGAGTATTGTCCTTGATTCCTCCCATTTCCAATATTTTCATCTTCCCTACTCATTACAACTCGACATAGAAATTTACGCACGCTTAGGTTTGCTAAATAGTTTAATAACCTAGATACCTCGCTACGCTAGGAAAACATGACTTTAAAACTTAGAAATAATCACGTTGGAACTAAAGAAACTTTACACTAAAATTCGAAAAAATCTGCAAAAATCGATAAAATGATGAAATTCCTCTTAACCTCCAAATTAAACTTAGAGATCTCGGTCCTTAGAAAAATGTAATAAAAATTGAAACTAAAAATAAAATTCAGATTAAAAAATTAAACAATTGAAATTAAAAAATCCAAACTATTAAAACTAAACAATTCAAATTAAAAAATCCAAACAATTAAAACTAAATAAATAAAATTAAAATCAAACAATTAAAATTTAATCAAGCAATTAAATTTAATAAAAAACAAGCTAATGGTTATTCAATCAATCAAAATCAAATCAAATCGACCAACATTGATCAACCGATCAAATTAAAATTAAAACGCAATCAACAAATTAAATCCAATCAAAAAAATTTAAATTAATCAACATTAAAATTAAACTCAAATTCTACCGAAACCTAATTTACAAATTTAAAATTCAAAGTCAAACTCAATCGATCGACCAAATAAAATCTAAATCAAATGGCCAATTAAAAATCAAATTAAAATTTCTAACTAAACCTGAAACAAAAATTAATCAACTAATAAAACTTAAAATTAAAAAATTAATCCACCAACAAAAACTCGAAACAAAAAAATTAACCAATCGATTGACCAACCATAACTCAACAACAAGAGACTACTAACATCATACGAGTAGCATGGAAGCCCAACCTCTTTTCTCCTAAATGAAAGAAAGTAGAAGGCGTGTGAAAAAAAAGAAGAAATAATTTTTCTTTTTAGAAACATATTTCTATATAAAGGGAGGACGTTTTCTTCTTCCTTTATCCTTCGACTCTCTAGACTTCGGGTTGGCTAGACTCTCTTCACGTTTTCTTCTTCCTCTATCCTTTGGCTCTCTCTACTTCAGGCTGCTTGGCTTCTTCACATCTTCTTCTTCTTCTCCTCCATCGACTTCTCACTCTATAGCAACAGTTCCATTGCAACACAACCATCCTTTCTATGTGTAGCTGTTGCAGCCATCTGCCCCCATCTTCATCCCCTCCATCATCTTCATTAAACCTGCAACATAGCCCTTCATAGCCATCATGACCTTGCTACCCAATGCCCCTTGTCACTCCCTGCACCCTCTTCTCTTCTCTCACTCTCAGTCATCTGTTCTTTCTCTCATAATATTGCTGCACACAACCCTCACCTCTTTGATCTCCCTCCTTGCTGGACGTCCTATCCAGCCTCTCTTCTTCCTCATAACACCACTACAGCAGCATTCCATAGCACCCACAATGCTCCAACCCCTCTCTCTCTACTGGTTGTTGTACCCACGCCTTAGCCATTAATCCTGTACTCCATAGTACTTAGAACGCCCAGCAACCTTCACATCCTTCACGGCCCTGCTACAGCACACTCATCTCTCTGTCCTTGTCTCTTAGCAACGGATGCTCAGGAGCCTTCAAGTCATATCTGAAGGAACCAACCCTCGCCGCCTTCTTCTATAGGTAAGTGTATTTTGGGCTCATTTTTATTTTTATTCTTGCTTTCTTCTTATTTTTCATAGCTTATTTTTTATATATTGGTAGGATTAGGGAAACAATATTTCTGCAATTTTTTACTTTTTCGTTTATTTTGTGTAAAGAATGTATTTATTTATTTTTAATGTATTTTATGCCTCTATATTGATAGCATTAGAAGAATGGTTCTTTTTTATTTTATGTAGTTTTTATTTTTTGTTTTGTATTAGTAGGATTAGGAAAAAAAATTGTGTATATATTTTCTGTTTTTCTCACTTATTTATCTATGCTTTTAGTTTTTTTTTTTTTTTTTTAATATATTGATAAGATTGGTAGAATATTTTTGTATGTCTCTTTTATTTTTCATTTTTTTTGCTCATCGATAGGATTAGGAGATGCATCATTTCTGTGTTTTGTTTTTTTTCACATGTCAATAAGATTAAATTTTTTTTTATTTCTCATGTTTGCATATCAGTAGGATTAGAAGGAGTTTTTTTTTTTCTTCTTCTTTATGTCTTTTTCTATATTTTTGTTTGTCCTTGCATATTAATAGGATTAGAGAATTTTTTTTTTGGGTACTTTTGTGTTTTTATATCGGTAGGATTAGGAGGATATGTTTTTTACTTGGTGCGGTTGCGTGTTTTTTATGTTAATAAGATTAAGATATTTTTTTCTTATGTATTTTTTTCTATGTTCTAGTCATTCTTTTGCATATTGATAGGTTAGGAGAATATTTCTATGCCTCCATCTTGTTTATTTTTATTTGTTATTTTATTTTATTTTTGCATGTTAGAAGGATTAAGGGATTTTTTTTATCATGATCATTACGCTCAATTTGGATTTATATGATTTATGATGATGTTCGAGCTCTTAGTATTATTTTAAGATTTTTCCATGTGATTAGTGCACTCCTTGACTTGACAAATATGCATGTGTTGAATGATAGTTATTTTGACAAAATCGAAAATCATGTATGCATGCTCTTGGTTTGTTTAAGGATCCGATGAATATGAATTTTTTCTCATGGATTTTTTTTTCAAATTTGAAAATTTTATGCAATGATATTTGTCAATCTCCAATTTTGTAAGTATGATAACCTAGATGCTTTATTGTTTGGTAAATTTCCAATTTGGTGATTCTTGGCAAATCCATAATCTTCTAATTTGAGATTTCATTTTCATATAATTCTTCTTTTATAAAATTATTTGTGAATCATTGAAAAACTCATATGTGGAAACTTTCTAATATGAGATTGTATAATTTTGTATTTTTGAAGAACTTATGTTCATAGATTTCTAATTTAGAAATTTCATATTTCAATAACTTCTCAATTTAGAAGATTTTGCATTTTCATATTTAGAAGGTTCATGTTCATGGAAATTTAGGAGTTTCAAATTTAGAAACTTACATTTTTGGAAATTTTCATTTTAGAGAATATATTTTTTTAAATTTCTAATTTGGGAGTTCAACGTACATTTTTCGAATTCTAATTTAGAAAACTTTAGATTCCTAATTTGGAAGTTTCATGAGTTTCAATTTGACAGTTTTTACTTTGACAGTTTGGGAAATATTTACATGTGGAATCTCTTAATTGATTTTAGATTATGGAGCTAATTAGGGCTTTTTCAAATCCTTATATTTTTTGTGGAATTCGAGAAATCAGGTAATAATTAGAGGATCTTAGCCATAGGATTCATTTGACAATTCCGACATAAGTTGATGATGATGATGATGATTTGACCGTAGTCTTTGTATGTTAATCATAGGATAATTTTAGATCGTAGTAGAGAACGATTATTTTGATTGGGCGGGTTTGGTGCCTAACACCTTTTGAAACCTGTAATCTGACCTTTTACGCATCTCTCTGATCTGTAGATTGACCTATTTCCATTTGGAGTTATTTTTGTATGATTTTATATTCACGAAAATGCCTTAGGCACACTTTGTCCCTTTGCACACACTCACGAGTATGCATATACATGATTGCATCATGACATGTCCCTATAAACCCCGTAGTCGAATCCAAGCTAACCCTGTCCTTGGGACATGGGGGATGATAGTGAATATTATAATTTCAGTACAGTACCTTGGAGTATATCAAACTAGAGCAACACGTATTGCTTGACCAAGTGAAACTGGGATAGTATATCGGTGTTCCAGGCTGAAATGACCTAAGCTTTGTCCTAACCTTGCCTCAAGCATGTAGTGAGCTTAGAACCATGAACTTAGGTACGGTCCCACTAGACCACGACTCGAATCGATCGAGAGTGCTTACGGGTTTCTTTACTTAATTTAACCAAAAGGTAAGAGTGTGGATCGATCCATACTACTCAAATTAAAGCCGCAACATCGGTCCAACCCAAGGAAAGTAATTGACAAGACGTGCCAGCCAAATTTTTGAACCCATTAGTCCGATTGGTAAATCAATCTTTTAAATTGATATACTGGCTGATCAAGTTAATTGGTTTAATAAAATGTCAATGAGGTGATATATTATTCTTTTGAATCCATTGGGTAGAGCCAGTCCAAATTTGGCAATCAAATTTCTCTTTCTGACTAGTTCTATTCAATGGATCGAACTTTCCTTTAAATCAAAATAGGTGAATCATATTAAAGATCGTACCAAACAAAAAAAGGAAGACTTGGTTTGCTGTTAATGTGTCAATAATTGGGGGTGGTTATTTGTATAGATTGCTCACAATGAAATTCAATATTTTATGGATTAAGCCTTAGAAGCATTCACCACTGTGGAGAAGTATAACTTCAATGCATACGGGCTTCATAGTGTATTTTCCTTCAAGTTAGTGAATGTTGACTGGAATCTTTTACATGCCGTGGCCAGTTTTTGGGATCATAACTATCATGTCTTTCATTTTGGTTCGGGTACACTTTACCCAATTCACGAGGACTTTTGTAGCATTATGGGGATAAACACCTTAGGTCCAATCGCCCACCAATCATTACCATCTCAATGTACGGAAGAACTCGCAAAAGGATTAGGAGTCAAACTCAAAATAACAAAAAGATTCATCAATCATGGTTCACTGAATATACAAAGACTCTTAAAAGTACACTGAACTCCCAAACCTGAACATCCTTGGGATTTCACTCCAGAAACTTACAGGAAGGCTAGAGATTTTACCTTATGTTTGGGAGTACTGTCAGCGTATTTTCTAATTTCTTTCAGGACAAGTTATTAGTTACCAGGCTTCTTTACAAACATTGCAGGACAACTCAAAAATAAGGCTAACCCGGTCCTTACAATACTCGTCAAAACTTTTGAGGGATTATCCAACGTGAATGTATAAGGAGGGGCATGATTCTAAGGAAGCCCTCACTTGCTTTATATATGGTTGTGTGTTCGATTCTGTATCGTAGAATTGCCACAAATAAAAAAAGCAAATGGGATAAATTCACTGAAAAAGAGACATTGGTTGATTTTGCATCCGTAGAAGATTAGAAAAACTGACTCTCAAATTTGACTACCCGGGACGTTAGTTGGGATAGATTGGAATCCAAGACAAGAGAGGGTACCGTGCTCACTTCAAAAGGATATGATCATGTAAGGCTCACTGGACTGCTAAATACATCTTTTTATTGCCCAATAATGATACTAAGACAGATGGGAGTCCCTTCATGGATTCCGGTGCACCCGAGAAATTAACATCTATTAAAGGACTAAACATGCGATTGGTGGAACATATAGCTACAGCTTGGCATCAGCAGTCATTTGTGGAATTGGAGAACCAACAAGCATTCAAGAAATAGAAAAAAGGAATAGAAGAACATGTCTGAGAAGGTAGGGTCCTAGATCGAGTCGCTTTTGCTTTTGTAATAAGAGGAGAGTCTCATCATTTCTTTTGTAGGTTGTGTAAAAACGCATCTCAAGGTATATGTCACCAATATGCGCACCATGGCCTCAGTAATGAACAAATAATATTGTTGTTCCAACATACTTTATTGGGATCAGCGTTGCGATGGTTGATGTCTCAGGATTCAGCTGCAATAAGGACATGGGAAAATATGTCAAAGTCATTCTAGCATCAATACAAATATAACACCGAGATTAAGACTTCTCAGAGGAATTTGAAATTGACTAAACAAAAGAATAGGAAAACGTTTACTGACTTCATTGGCCACTGGAAGGCCAAGGTGGCACAAATGTGGGACAGACCTTCAGAAAGGAACAAGTGAAAATCATATTGAAAAAACCTCACACAAAGGTATGCTTAGCATTTGGTCACCCAAAACTTCCTTACATTCGAATCCCTATTACAAGCTGGAAGCCAACTTGAAGATATTTTTGCCTTTGGGATTTTATCTAACCCTTTCGGCAACAAGCCCAAGAAGCCCTTCACTAATCTAAACCTAACATCAACCACGCCTATATAGCCAACACTTTTACTACCGTAGTTCAACCCCCAATGTGAACCAATAATCAAACAAATTCGGGTAGAGCTCCCCCTCGACAGTTCACAAATCTAGGGATGACCCTCACTGCAGTTTTCCAGAAACTATTGAACAAAGGACTTCTCACTTCTCTCTAACATCGATCTCTCCCAAACCCCCTACCAATGATGCATAACCCTGATCTCTTCTATGAATTCCATAAAAATCCTAGCCATCATACTAATCGGTGTATTACCTTTCGTTATGCCATCCAAAACCTCATCGATGCAAAAAAAATCACTGTCCCTACCTAATACCACCAAACGTCACTACCAATCCACTACCCGTGTATCGACCTCCCCCTACACTGAATATGGTCTCTAAAACCCAATTACCATTCGACCTAATCTCCCTCATCCATCCAGTCTACATCAAGCCACCTAGTTACCCTGTTGTTGAAATAACTTTCACTGATGAGGTTTACATCACAAGCCATAAGCCATTTAACTTAGCCTGTCATATACCAATTACCTCTTGGCACAAATGATCCCACCCCACTACGATAGCCTGTCATATCCCACCCCACTACGATAGCCTGTCATATACCAATTACCTCTTGGCACAAATGATCCTAGAAAATTCATCCTCCTTAACAGATGAGGACCCTTACTTATTGGCTAAAGAGGATGAGCCATTTTCACTTACTTGCGATGAAGTCAGACATGTAATACGGGGAGGAAGAGTCTTTAAACTACAAGAACTCAATGTCAACAGTCCTGCAACCTTGGCAAGAAAGGAGAAAGTGGACCATGTTAAGGAAACTATTGAAGATGATGACGCCATAAGCAAACAGTTAAAAATGGCAGTTGCCAACTTTTCAATTTGAGGTTTACTTATGGCTTCCACATCTCATAGGGAAGTTGTGCTTAAAGCATTAAGTGCAGCCCAAGTTTTCCTCAACACTTCCCCGGATCAATTGGCCAGCATAGTAGGGACAACATATGCTGAGAATAGTTTGTCCTTCTTGGACTCAGACCTCCCGAAAGGATTAAGCCACACAAAGTTGTTGCACATTATAGTTGACTGCAATGGAATGAGAGTTCCTTTATTCTTGGTAAACCATTGAAGCGTACTGAATGTCTGTCCTTTGAAGACCGCAACTTCTCTCAGATTTAAGGTAGAAGATTTCAAATCGACTAGCCAAGGTGTCAGAGCTTACGACAATACGAAAAGAGATGTACTGAAAACTTTGCATTTAGAAATATCTTCGGGTATAGCAGACTTCCCAATGAAATTCCAAGTCTTGGATATTCAATCATTATTCAACTTATTACTAGGGAGACTGTGGATGCATTAGATCAAGGCCATACCATCTACTTTGTATCAGAAGATTAAATTCATCAAGGACGGTTTAGTTATCACACTTCATGGGGATACTGAAAACATGGAGGTTGTGAATGACATAGAAACAAAGGACAAGTCGCTACCCGAAATCCAACCCGAACAACAAGAAATACAATTCAACGGGTTTGAATTTGAAAAGATTCATGCCGTCCAATAGGATAACCCTACAAAAGAGTTCGTTATTATTTTGAATTTTTTGATCACAAAATGATATTCCTAACATTTTTTAGAATTATTCCCACATTTGTAATCATCAATAGGTTTTCCCCTTTTCTTTGGTAAATTCCTCTTGCTTGCATGCTTTGTCTACATATATAAGCTAAACTAAACGAAAAGACCAAAAACAAAAGAAAAAAAAAAAAACTTACTTGATTTGTTTAGCCGATCCCAAATCTTTGAGATAAGAAATATTCAATAAAAATAAAAATAAAAATAAAAATGAAAACTAGACATAAAACCTTACTAGATTTGGTAAGACAGGCGACAATGGAACGTAAGGTGGCAACAGTGAGGATGAAGGTCGATATAGGTGTTGCTCAATTCCTCGATAAAAAAGGAGTTCTTTGTTGATCTCATGAAGCTCCTTCTCAGATTGATCTATATGGGATAAGAGGTCTTGTATGATACCATAAGGTCCATGAAAAGGATCGTTAATCCTTGCCATGGCTTCTGCCATTATAGTCTCACTAGCCGTCTCCCTCTGACTGGGCTCGACGAATAAGTAGAGTACCTTCGTAATATTATTTATTCCAAATAGTCTTGCAGCAGCCTCGAACTCTACCGATCGCTCAAGAGGGAAGTAACGGGCTAATAAGCAATCATCTAAGCACATTTTCCCTTGATACCTATATGCAGCACAAGGTGGTCTTTCCATCACTCCACCAAGTAAAATGCAAAATTTCACAGAAGGAGAAGAGAAAAAAAAAATGATTTTAAGAAGATCAAGACGATTGAATTGGAAAGAAATGAAGATCAAAACCAGAAATATAGATCAAGAGATGGGTTGAGATTCTTTAGACGGAGAAACTTAGAATAGGTTTCTGTTACAAAGAAGGATGAAGTACACGTTTAAGAAAACAATGAAGAAATGCAGAGATTAGTCGTCAGGTTAGCCAGGCTACTCTCACAAACTTAGTTAGATTTTAAATCTTACCAATGTCTTGAGCTCACATTGTGCCATCTAAAAATGCTATCCGATGCCACGAAAATGTAGAGGATTAAATTTTAAGAACTTTGAAAACAAATTTAAAATGAAATTTATTTTTTATCCATGAATTTTAGTTTTAAATATGGGAGCTTGGATTCCGAGCTGTCAATTTTTTAACACCTTGGATGAGGCTAAAATAGATACATATATATATATAGATCTGAGCTCTCCAGGAAGAAATTTGCGGTGCTCAATTGCCAATATAGTAATGCATGTGAGCCTAGAGAGCCTTTGTAAGATTTGAAATCGTAATAAGTTAGTAAGAAAAGTGTTTTGTTTTATAAATTATGAAGACTCACTTAGTTCAGCAAATGTGTACATTTATTGAACAAAAGATTTAGCTCTTGTATTTGCTGGCTTTGAATCCCTCATTCGGAGTGTCCGAGTTGACTCAACTCAACTTATTGCGGAATAAATTTTAAATCAAAATTACAAATTAAAATTTATGGATATTTATCAGCCAGGCTCAGAATTTTTTTTTACGACGGGGTGTCCGGTCTACGTCCGATCTTTGTTAGCAATCTCCCATTTTATTCTTTAAAAGTTCACGAATTTTCCTTTTTTATTTTTCAATGAAAGTATTATTCATTGGATCATTGAACTATTCAAATAATTCACGGATTTTTTAAGTATGAAAAGAGTAAAACATGATTTTTACGAATTTTTATAAAACTCGATAGAAAAGATATGCTACTATAACATGTTGTATGTTGCAAATTGTAAATTTTTAAGTTGTGTCGTGTAACACAAGTTGACTATGAAGTGGCCCTGCTACAAAATTTTGGAAGAATCTACATTTTTAGATGAAAAATGTCACTTTTATCTTTAAAAAAATAATGACGTAACCCCTTACATTTATTTGAGATTTCACCTTAATTTTTCAAATTGATGATTTGTCCCTTGACTTTGGTCTTCTTTTAAAAATAAATGAAACAATAATCTCAATGTCCTCATTATCACCACCATCTTAATTACCATCACCATTAACACTGCCAATTTCATTATCATCATCATCACTATCATATGGCCAAATTTTTTGTTTTCGATTTTTTGAAATGAATCGGATAATACACGTATGAAGCATATGCTGCATATTTTTCATTTTTCAAATTTTTTGACTGCATATTTTTAAACTTTGGAATAAGTACGATCAAGATTGTGTTATTCAGATATTTATAAATCCTAATTGTTCGTATTTACACATTGGGATTATATCTTTTATGAAGAGTCATTCTTCATGAGTCACTGAGTAACTAAAACCTAATCCATATTTGCTGTTATTTATAAAAATAAAATAAATAAATAAAAATTAGATATAACAAATTTAACTTTGCCTGAGTCTCCATTTTGACTCAGTCTCCATTTTGACTCGGTGAGTCATCTGATTAGCTTGATTTTTGTTGTTGGTGGGCCATCATGGGTATATAGACACCTGTTTTCAATAATAACTGTATCAACCCTGAAACCATGGCCTTACCACAAGATACCGTTTCGAAAGAAGGGACTGCGCATGAAAATTTGGCCCACTAACATGTCGGCCCAACCTGATATTTCTAAGCCAAAACTGAGACCAAAAGAAGCCCGAATTAGATATGGGTGGGCCTGTGATTACGCTTCCCAAGCCCAGCCCACTGGCCCCGCACTATACCTGCATCTTAGTAGGGTCCGACTAGTTGCACACCAACCATTACCAATTGCACTCCAGTTGGATCACTACAAAACAAATTGAAAAAATGTTGCACTAATTATTTATTATTTTTTTCTTTGTTCTTTCAGCAATAAAAGCCCGTCTTACTACTAGAGGAAGATTATCTACAAGGTCAAAACACTCGGAAGAACGAGATGAAGTGGCATAAACCGCTAATGCATCAGCCACATTATTCCCTTCTCTGAAGACATGGCTTATGTCCTACTCGACCTCACTGAGTAAAAGTAGACACTTAGCCACAATGTGCTCATGAAACCAAGGGAATCTCCCACCTTTGAGAGCTCCAATGAGAAGGGACGAATTTGATTCTATTAACAGCTTCTTGCGAGCTGCACCCCATGCAACACAGTGAGAAATTCAACAAGAGAATTCGTTCCTTAGCTTAAGAAAACACAACATGTTTTAATCAAACATCCTTCATCGACCATCAACATTTAGCGTAACCCAACCGGTGGGCAGCCTGCTCCACTTAACATAAAGGATCATAGATAAACCAATTGAATCCGAAGGTTTTTTAGTTCAAATAGCCAAGCATCAATCTTTCTTTTAACTCTAGCTATTGATCTAAACACACCATCAAATATTGCAAAATTTCTAGTAAGCCAAATCTCCCACGTGATGGTCCAAGGAGTAATAGCTTCCCTAAAGTTTGAGGTATTTTTGGTCCATAAGAGCAAAAAGGAGAATGCCGCTCTCGTAAGAGAAAGAAAACCCTGATCCCCACAGAATAATCCCAATATCGTGGTACTTAAGGTGCATTCGGAAAATAAATGATTCAACGTCTCCTTCGCCAATTTGCAGAGGGGGCATTGAGAGGCAAAAACGCATCCTCTACGCTTTTGAAGACTATCAATCAGGACTACTTTGTGTAATAATTTCAAGTTAAAAACTTTAATTTTTGATGGAATTTTCAAGCTCCAAAGCATCCTCCAAGAATGAGCTTTTTGACCTTAGATTCTTATACAATTCAAAGCCGTTGAAGAAGAAAAGAGACTGGATGTGGTATGAAGCCAAACCGGTTAGTTAGAAAAGCTTTTCTCAATGATTATTTCAGAAGTAAAATGAGTTACTAAGAAGAGAGGGCATTTGATGCACCATAGACTTCCAAATCATGGAAGATTTCTAATTAGAAGCGGATTGATATGAGCTTTTATTATTTAGATACTTACCACGCAGGAACTCAGACCATAATGCCTTCTCTGTTAACATCTTCTAACAGAATTTCAGCATACCTACTTTGTGGATATCGGCAAGTTGCCAAATATCTAATCCCCTTCTTCTTTTGGGTTTGCTACCTTCTCCCAATTAAGAAGATGCAATTTTTTGTTTTATCCAGTGCGCAATAGGTTAAAATAGATATTATAAAAATATAGAATAAAGGATTTTTGTGCAACCAAAAGTTAGTGGGGTGCAACTAGTCAACCCAAAAAGAAGTATTGGAACTTGTGTAAATTCTAAATAAGTTGTTTAATTAAAATCCTAAGTCACACAATAGAAGAGTTGTGGAGGAATAGGATTCAATTGATTTCCTAAAACTCATAAAAATGAACCCTAATAGGGTTTACATAGATAACACAAAATATTCTTAAATGGAAATAAATTAATTTCATCCTAATCTAAATAAGGTTGATAAGGTGTACATATTATATCTTATTACAATGCATTAACTTCTCCTTCTTTCTCAAGAACTTTTCGACTCCATTTGAGACTCCTCCACTCTCCTTGACTATGTCATGGGAGAGTTTTTTTTTTTGTTAATCAAGCAATAATATTAAAAAAACGATTACAAAACTTGAGTATGTAGAAGACTCAATTGGTCACTAATAAAATGCTGTGTTACAACTAAAGGAAGAGTATTTACAAGGTCAAAAGACTCGGACAAACAAGATGAAGAGGCATAAACCGCTAACGCATCAGTCACATTATTCCCTTCTTTGAAGACATGCCTTATGTCCCATTCGACCTCACTGAGTAAAAGCAAACACTTATCCACAATGTGCTCATGAAATCAATGGAATCTCCCACCTTTGAGAGTTCCAACGAGAAGGGATGACTTTGATTCTATTAATTGCTTCTTGGCATTAAGATTAATGAGCTGCACCCCATACAACACAGCGAGAAATTCAACATGACACAATAGGAAAAATTGGCTATAGCGATGACTTTTAGTGACGGTCATATTTTGATCGTCATTGTAGAGTCATCTAAAACCCAACCATTCTCTCTGTCTCTCGTCTTAGACGAAAACACTCTGTCTCTCACTCTCGACATTGACGCTGATATCTCCGTCTCTCACTCTCACCCTCAAAGTCGACGCTAATCTCTCCATCTCTCATCCTCAAACTCGACTTCGACGCTGATCTCTCGATCTCTTTCTCATCTCAAACTCGACATCGACACTGATCTCTCTATGACGTTGATCTCTCGATCTCTTTCCCATCTCAAACTCGACGCTGATCTCTATAGGTTGAGCTCTCTTTCTCTCTCTCTCTCTGTATAATCCTAATTTCTATAGTGTTGATTCAAATTTTGGTTCGATTGCAAACCAAATTCCCAATTTCTATAATTTTAATTCAATTTTTGGTTTAGTTTCAAACTAAAATCCTAATTTCTCATTTTTATAGCTAAGATTTTAATCATTGGAAGTTGTACTTTTCATTATGGTGTAGCAATCGAACCCTAAACCCTTGATTTCATTTTTTAGGTTTTTAATATCAAGAGGGGATGAACTCAGTTGAGCTTCAGCACCGAAAGATAGGTTTTTAAAGATTTTATTTATTGTACTTCAGATCTGATCTCAATCACTTTTTAGACGAAATCAGATTTCAAGTGAGTTTATGGTTAAATTTTTTTTTTTAACTTTCCCGAAATGCAATGTGCAGCTGCTCTTTATTATTTTTTGTTTATGGCAAATTTATGTACTTGAATTTGATAGTTCATTGTCATTTCTCAAAATAGTAGATTCACCTTTCTAGCTTGTAGACCAACGTAAAGCATTATAATTCTAATATATGTTATTTCCGATGCTTTTGATTTCAATTCTACTTTAACTTATTTATGTTTGTTTTGCTGTTTAGTGTTAGAATTTTCCAAGTTCTTAAAGTAATTTAAGAGTTGAAAATTTATTTTTTCACATCTTTCGAATAAGTTCCTGATTTGTAAGGCATGTGTGTTCATAAATTTTCTTACTATCGCCATCCACATCATTCTCAGTTTGCCCCCACTACAAGAAAATCCTAGCTTTGCCCTTGCAGTCGAACCTCAAGTTGTTGTGTTATAACTAGGTTTTGTAATTAGACTAAATGGTTACATTTCATACAAATGTTTTTCATTTATGGTGTTTGTCTAATTATTGACACTCTCTCTCTTTCCTAAAAAAAAATTTCTCACGAGTTTTTCTACTCTTGCTGCTCAAGTTACTGTGGTGCCACCTTCATGATTAATGGCTCTGATTGGTCAGGCTTTGAAACTGCAGCAGCACCAAGGTAGTAATCTCTATGAGTTTTCTGGGTCTTGTGGGTTCAAAAATTGCATTTTCATTCATCTTGATGAATCATGGTGCTATGGCTATTTCAGGTTTGCTGCCCCTAGGAACACAGTTTGATTTGTTTCGAGGGACAGCCGCAATGAAACAAGATGAAGATGATATGTATCCAACTACTCTTGGGCACACAATCAAGTTAAAGTATAGCCGCATATATTTTCTTGTTAACACATTCAATGCCATCTATTTTAAAAGTGCAAAATTTATGCAACCGTTATGTGTATGGGGTGTAATTTAATTTAGAAAATGGTGCTTGGCTGCTTGTTGCTGTGTTTCACTGTTGCTTCTAATCAAAGGATAACTTTGTACTTTTGTTTTTTTGAGTTGTATAAAAAAACATAGAAGTATAAAGAAGGCACACATGCTGGTTTTTCGGTTTATACATTTGACACTTCTCAATTTAACCATTTTGTTTCAGTCTTCAATTTTTTCTCCATTACGACATGACCCTAATTATATAAGCTTAAACATATTTCAACCATTTATGTTTCCTCCTTAATGTGTTTGGGGGGTGCCTCTGTGCAGTTTGGGAAGAAAAGCCATCGAGAATGTGCTCACTTCTCGCTTCTCACTCTTAGGAACATTAACTGTGTTAACACTAGATAAATTTGGATTTTCTGTGAATTAGGAAAATACAATCTGAACTTGCATCGATGATATCTAAGGTTCTTGATAATGAAATCGAGTGAATTCAAATTCTAAATTAATCTACTCGATGGGATCTACCTTTTATTAAAAGTGCCCAGACCTAATTCTGACTAGAATGTTCTGTAAAAACGTTTTAACATTGCTGTCTCAACCTTCATTCAGCAACAATTTCAAATTTACATATTAAACTTGGATCGATGATATCTAAGGTTCCCGATAACGAAATTGAGTGAATTCAGATTATAAATTAATCTAATCGATGAGATCTACGTTTTATTAATAGGTGGCCAGACCTAATTCTGACTTAAATGTTCTATAAAAACGTTTTAACATTACTGTCCCAACCTTCATTCAGCAACAATTCCAGATTTACATATTGAACTTGCATCGATGATATCTAAGGCTCCCGATAACGAAATCGAGTGAATTCAGGTTCTAAATTAATCTACTCGATGGAATCTACGTTTTATTAATAGGTGCCCAGACTTAATTCTTACTAGAATATTCTGTAAAAATGTTTTGACATTATTGTCTCAACCTTCTTCATTCCATCCTTTTCATATGTCAATTTGAATATTTCATTATTTAGGGGTCATCAAAAAGTGACCTTTAATTGGACAAAAATACAATACCCAAAATCATCCACAATCAAGTCACAAAAATAAATAAATAAATAAATAAAATAAATCGAACTAAATAAAAAAAATTAGATCATCCTAGCAATGCTCCCATACTTGGGATTTTTCAAGTCTAATCCTCAATAGTCCCCAATGGAGTCTCCATAAAAGCGCCCTTGATCTACGGGGTGCGCGGATTCGCTTTCGACCTTTGAGGTTTGGGAGTCGCCACCTAGTTATTATGGTCTAGGAACCGAATATTGACTCTAAAAATAAAGATAACTAATCTACGAAAGAAAATACGGGTCCAGGGATCACGTTACGGGGTTGGAAGGTGTTAGACACCAACCCCGCCCGGCAAACGCCGGTCTCTACTAATTCTCAAATAAACTACATTACTAAGACCTAAGTAATAAAATAAAATAAAAAATAGATACCTTTCTGAAGACAATGGTCTTGTTCCCTCAGATCTGATAGAGTAATTCCTTGTACAGTACTCCTCGCTTCGTTCTGTCTTCGGATCTGATTTTTGATATCCGAGGTAAGGTATCTTTTTCTTAGATCTGGATTCTTCAGAATTGTTTATGGATTTCTGAGTGTTTTTTAAGGGCTTCTAGGTGTTTTTCAAGCTAAAATTGAGGTATGGGTGTTAGGTAAAGAGTTAGGACCCTACTCCTCTTAAGGTTTATTCTTTGATACGAAAATAGGGTATGGAGACTCCTATTTATAAATTTTTTTAAGTGACCTTTAGATAGAGTTAAGGTTTAATTATAATTCTTTTAGAGAGAATTATTGGTTAATTATAATTCTTTTAGAAAGAGTTATTATTTAGTTAGAATTCTATTAAATAGAGTTATTATTTAATTAGAACTCTATTAGGATTTATTATTTGATTAAGATTACTTTAAATAGAATTATTATTTAATTAGAACTCTATTAGGGTTTTGACTTTTAGTCTCATTTGATTGACTTTAATCTTATTTGGTTGACTTTTAATATCTTGACTTTAGTCTTACTTGAGTTACTTTAAGATCTTGACTTTAGTTTTACTTGATTGACTTTAGTGTTACTTGATTGACTTTAATTTTTTGAAGAACCCCCTTTATTATATCTTTAATTCCTTAGGCCTCTAGATGGAGGGGTCCTTGAATAAATATCTTAGCAACCATCAACAATTTTGCTTGAAAGCCTAATTGATCGATTTTTTTGGTTCAAAATTTTAAATTAATTTTATTAATGTTTTACTTTAATTATTTAATATTTTATTTATTAATTTAGAAAATTTAATTATAAAAATTATAAAATTACTGTTTTGCCCTCAGAGAGGACTTTTTGTGTTTCAAGTCAATTTTTGATGTTCTAGGATATTTTAGAATCAATTTTTCATAAGGAATTTAATGAAAATATTGGTTTGTGTCATTTATGAAATTTTTTGTGTGGAATGGTCGTAAACTTTTTGAGGAGCATTTTCGTAATTTTATCAAATTTTGTGAAAATTGACGAAATGATTTATTTGGTTTCGATTTGTTATTTTATGTGTTTGAACGGATTTTCCTAAGAATAATGTAGGCTCTAGAGTTGTTTTAAGGTTATGGGTATTTTGGTAATTGATCATTTTTTAGTGATTTTTATCGTAAAGATTCTTTTTGTCTGCAAGATGATGATTTCTATGTTTTAGGGGTTATATTTTCTTAGCGTAGCGTAGTTTCTATAGTTTTGTAAGTTCGAGATACCTCATCCGGATTTCTGAAACATATCTGTTAACAAAATAAAGTATTAGAATAAACATTCATCATTGGAAACCGTTGTGATCGGGTTGACGAGTTGATTAATCAGGCGAGTGCAAAAATGGGGTGTCTACATTTTCCTGCACCAATAACAATTAACTATGATAACACATTACTGCTTTTACTACTACAAACATTTGGTAGTGTTTTATCCAAGCACGATTTTCTTAATTTTTGTTTGTAGCAATTTACATGCAACTTTGTCATTTGTTTTGTGGGATTACCAATGAAATTCCTAGTTAGAGATACTCATTTCAAAATTTTAAATTCTCTTTACCAATTTTTATGTTCATTTCACTCACATAATAGTATTCGAAACCCCATGAAGCAATGAATTCCTTGGGGCCACCCTCCAAGGCTTGATTGACCCTCGACTCCACCAATTGCACGTAGGACTTTCCAAAGGGGTAGTACATAAATCAGTAAACTATTGCAGGAGCAATGAAATGGACAACAATGTTCAAAATGTTCACTGATCTTGATGTCAAAAGGAAAACCATTTTGGATGCCCTGACATCTAATAGGGTGATTAGGCCAAAGTTAATAAAACCTTGAGAAAGTGGTGGTTGAGGCTTAATTTTGATGTGATTCTCACCCTAATATGGATATAAATATGGGTATGGGTGCGAACACAGTTTGGGGACACCCTTATTTGGTAGTTTTTTTAAAAGTATAATATTTAATCATAAAGGAAAATAGATAAAACAAACGGAAAGAAATGAGACAAGGAGATTGTCCTGAGAACAAAGAGCAAGCAAACCAGATGACCCCGTACATCTTGGCATTCAATTTTGTATTGAGCTTTATCTTCTATCACTGTTGTAGACACCCCATTTTAGCATCCGCCTGATTAATCAACTCGTCAACCCGATCGCAAGGATTCCCAATGATGGATGTGTATTCCATTGCTTTACTTTGTTACCAGATTTGTTTCAGAAATCCAGATGAGGTATCTCGAATTGACAAAACCTTAGAAACCACGCTACGCTAGGAAAAGTACGACCCCATAAACATAGAAATCATCATCTTGCAGACCAAAAAGAAACTTCACGATAAAAATCACTAAAAATTATCAAATTACCAAAATACCCCTAACCTCAAAACAACCTTAGAGCCTACGTTACGCTTAGGAAAACCCATTCGAACACATAAAATGACAAATCGGAACCAAATAAATCATTTCACCAATTTTAACAGAATTTGACAGAATTACAAAAATACCCCTCATAAAGTTCACAACCATTTCACACAAAAAATTTCATAAATAACAAAAACTATTATTTCCATTGAATTCCTTACGAAAAACCGATTCTAAAATATCCTAGAACATCAAAAACTGACTTAAAACGTGAAAAGTCCTCTCCGGGGGCAAAACGATAATTTCACAATTTTCATGATAAAAAATTTCGAAATTAATAAATAAAACATTAAATAATTAAATTTAAACATTAATGAAATTAATTTAAAATTTTGAATCTAAAAAATCGATTAATCGGACTCTTAGGCAAAATTGTTGAGGGTTCGTGGGATATTTCTTTAAGGACCCCTTCATTTGGGGGTCCAAAGAATTAAAAATATTTTAGAGGAGGGGTTCTCCAAAAATCAAGATAAATCAAGCAAGACTAAGGTCAAGGTATTAAAGTCAATCAAGTGAGACTGAAGTCAAAATTAAAGTCAATTAAGCAAGACTGAAGTCAAGATATTAAAAGTCAATCAATTAAAACTAAAGTCAAAACATTAAAAGTCAATCAAATAAGACCAAAAGTCATAATAGAATTCTAATTAAATAATAACTCTATCTAATAGAGTTCTAACTTAAAAATAATTCTACCTAAAACAATTCTAATTAAAACACAATTCTACCTAAAACAAGTCAAATTAAAACACAACTCTAATTAAACACTAACTCTATCCAAATCAACCCCTAAAAACTTCTATAAATAGAGGTGCTCACACCCTATTTTCGTATCAAAATATAAACCCTAAGAGAAGTAGGTCTAGAAGCTCCCCTAACCCCCCATAAACCCTAGTTTTGGAGCCTCAACTCCTTAACTAACATCCCTCCTTCAATTTTAGTCTAGAAAACACCCAAAAGCCTTCTAAAAACACCCCCAAATCCGCAACGAACTTGAAGAGTTCAGATTCAAAAACAAGGAGATACCTTGCCTCGGAGATCCGAAGTCAAATCCGGAAACAGAACGAAGCAAGGGAGCACGGTACAAGGAGCTCTTTTTGTCAGATCTGAGGGAACAAAGTCCTTGCATCGGAAAGGTTTTTTTTTTTTATTTATTTTTTATCTAGGTTTTAGCAATGTAATTTACTTGGGAATTTAGTAGAGACCGGCTTTGGCCGGGCGGGGTTGGTGCCTAACACCTTCCAATCCCGTAACATGATCCCCGAACTCAGTTTTTTTTTGTTTTAGATTAGTTTTTATCCGTTTAGAGTCATTGATCGGTTCCTAGACCGTAATAACTAGGTGGCGACTCCCAAACCTCAAGGGTCAAAAGCGGGTCCACGCACCCCGCGGATCGAGGGCGCTTTCAGTGGCGACTCCACTGGGGACTATTGAGGATCAAACTTGAAAAACCCCAAGTATGGGAGCATTGCCAAGATGACCTAGTTTTTTTTTATTATTTAGTTCGATTTATTTTATTTATTTTTTCTGTTTATTTATTTTGTCTTGATTGTAGATGATTTTGGGTATTGCATTTTTTTTTTTTTCAATTAAGGATCACTTTTTGATGACCCATAAATAATAAAAGATTCAAATTGATGGAATGATGAAGGTTGGACAGAAATATTAAAACGTTTTTAGAGAATATTCTAGTGAGAATTAAGTCTGAAAGCCTCTTAATAAAACATAGATCTCGTCGAGTAGATTAATTTAGAATCTAAGTTCACTCAATTTCGTTATCGGAAGCCTTAGATATCATCGATGCAAGTTCAATTTGTAAATCTGGAATTATTTCTGAATGAAAGTTGGGACAGCAACGTTTAAAATTTTTTACAGAACATTCTAGTGAGAATTAAGTTTGGGAACCTATTAATAAAACGTAGATCTCATCGAGTAGATTAATTTAGAACTTGAGTTCACTCAATTTCGTTATCAGAAGCCTTAGATATCATCGATGCAAGTTCAATCTGTAAATCTGGAATTTTTTCTGAATGAAAGTTGGGACAACAACGTTAAAACGTTTTTACAGAACATTCTGGTGAGAACTAAGTCTGGACACCTATTAATAAAATGTAGATCTCGTCGAGTAGATTAATTTAGAACTTGAGTTCACTCGATTTCGTTATCGAGAGCCTTAGATATCATCGATGCAAGTTCAGATTGTATTTTCCTAATTCACAGAAAATCTGAATTTATCTAATGTTGGCACAATTAATGTTCTTGAGAGTGAGCTCATCTCAACCATTGTCATTCTATCATCAATGTAACACCTATTGGAATCTCGATTTATTTTGGATCACCTAAAAGTGATCATTGATTGGACTTTAAAAATTATAAAAATTGTGCCTATTGCGATGATTAGATCTAATTAATTATTATAGGCCCTTATTTATTAATTGATTTGCTAATTGATGAATGCTAGAGATGTGCACGTTTAAAGCTTGAATTAAACCATATGAGTATGTTCCTGATCGATGTTTGCTTGCACTTGTATGATTTAATATCCTCTCTTGATTGGCTTGATTGGGCCATGGGCCCATTTGTTTGAAAAGGCCCCGGGCACACCCCACCTTACTTTGCACACACCACATGCACGTTTATCGCTTTACTCACTTACACGTCCCACTTAGCCAACGTGGCACTAGTGCGTGGCCCGGTCTCTTCGGAGATGCGACGTCATTCATGAAACCCACAACTCCAGTCACGTACCTTAGGGTATATCGAACTGGGGCATCAACACCGTCTGATCAGGTGATTCTGAGAGACATATTGATGCACCCATGCTGGGGTGACCTGAGCCTTTGTCTTATTGTAAGCCACACAGTCACATGTCCCGATTGCCAACGTAGTACTAGTACGTGGTCGGTCCCCTCGTGGGATGCCAAACCATTTATGAAAGCTACAACTCTTGACTCGTACCCGTAGGTATAAAAGGTAATCTAAGTATATCAATTGCACTTCTTGGTCAAAACCGGTGCCTAAGCAAGATCTTGCCCCGCTGTACCCTACTGTACGAGGGGGATAGACTATGTCTATTCTAGACGAGAGGTATTTAAGTGGGCCCTTGCTCAGCATTGTGCGCCACCTCTCAACTGGAGATCAAACTGGCTGTTTTTGGCTTCAGAGAAGTGAATTGAGGTTTTAGATTATCACCTATACGGTATATCAAACCAAGTCACCACGTATCGAAAGGTATATAGGTGTGCTTGGGCAAGAGTGGCCAGATAAAAATGCATTGCACGTAGTAAGCCTAGAGTCTAGAAACCTTCCCAGTAGGTCACGACTCGAACTTATCGTGGGTGTTCCCGGGTTGTTTATTGAATGAATGCATGTGATTGATGAATGCATGTGAATGATGTGAATGATGAAATCCGAGTGCATAATTGATCTCAAGGATAAAAATGTTGCTTTTGAAAAGTAAAATGGGTGCACCGATCCAATAAAAAAAAAATCCATTCTTTTACAATAATGACCCAGTCCATCCCGATCCAACAATCATGATGGACCGGGCCAGTTAAATGGAAATCGAATTTTCAAAGAAGAAAAAGAAAGTATTTTCTAGGACAAAATGTTTCCCAAAAGAAGTGTTTTCCAGAAAAAGTGTTATTCTCTAGAAAAATGTTTTCTAAGAAAAAAATGTTTTCTAGAAATATTTTCCAAGAGAAAATGTTTTCCAAATAAAAATTATTTTTCAAAGGAAAAAATGTTTTCCAGAAGAAAATGTTTTCCAAAAGAAAAGAAAATGAAGGAAAAATGATTTACAAAAGATATATATTTGCATGAAAAATTATTGAAATATGTTTGAAGTTATTATTCAATGAAAACATTATTTGTCAATATTTTTCTTCTGAATAATCATTAAATGGATGAACTTTTTAATGGATTGGTGCACAAAATTCAATAAAATCTCAAGGTTCATTTAAAATGTTATCAAGGGGGTGACACTGAAATTGGTTAAATTCACCTTCAAAGAGGTTTAAGGGTTATCATTGTATCTAAGCTCAATCGTCCATCGTCAAGATAAGGTTGTAAATCCGGTTAGTTAGAATAAACGTCAATATCAAGTCAACAGTCAGAAATGACCTCAAAATTTCTCAACATCATCCAGTTATTCTTTGAAAATCATAGTGCTTCAATCCTACCGGTTGTAAGCAATGTCTCAGTTCTCATCAGGCCCGTTTTGGGTAGTCTTGAGTTTTCATGAGTCATTTGGGTTAGCTCGAGTCCTTTTTTCTAGCAAGATCATGTCTTCCTTAGATTGAGTCTACTCTTTCTTATTGAGTCAAGTTAGTTCGTCGAGTCTATATAGGTGTTTATCGTCCCTTCTGAATTTGATTGGATAAAGGAAATTTTTGAATACCTCGAGTGCATTAACGAATTAACTAATAATCTAGCTTCAAAGACAAGAAGATAAGAGTCGGGCTCAAGAAAGCAAAGGTCATTGACCTCGGAACGGAAATAAATTCCTAAAGAGATTCAAATAGAAACCATCTTATCTCTAGAGGAACACAAGGGAAGAGATTCAAATAGAAACCATCTTATCTCTAGAGGAACACAAGGGGATAATGAATTTTTTCATAAATTTCAAAAGACTTGTTCGTGTGATCATATGAGGGTATGTTAGGTATAAGCTTGGGTGTTGTTCAACATGGACTAGATACTCGTCTATATCAATGGAATCAAAAAAGATGTTATAAAATGTACCAGTGCTATCCTCACTACATCTTGAGTTGCAAATCACATATTATCAATCGATATGGGGATACCTTTTGAATTGATTTCTGATAATGGGTCGTACTTCAAAGCATAAATCATTACTCTGTGATCAAAGTTGAAGATCCGGCATCACACATTATCTCTCTACCGTCCTCAGATTAATGAAAAGATTGAAGCAGCTAGTAAAAAATCTCAAAACAATCATCAAGACAATGCGTCAATCACACCAGGATTAGTTAGAGAAGTTACCATTCACACTAGGGGCACATCATACTTCAATACAATCTTCCACTGGAGTTATTCCCTACTTTCTAGTGTATGATATGGAAACAATCTTACCAGTTGAAATGTGAATTCCGTCTCTCAAGGTCTTGTTGGAAAATCATTTGTTAGAAACAGATTGGGTTCGTCAGCAGTATGAAGAATTAAACTTGATCGAAGAAAACGAGTTGAAGCCCTGTACCACGTGCAAACTTATCTAAGAAGAGTCACCCGTGCATTTGACAAAAAGTTCAAAGCTCATTATTTACAAGTCAAAGATTTAACTATCAGACTTCAAATAAAATTGAACACTCCTCCTCGATTATAGGAGAAAGTCTAAATTGGAAAAATTCATTCATTAAGGAAATACTGTCTGGAAAAGTCGTCAGACTTCAAGATCATGATGGAGGTGAACTACCAGAACCAACCAACATTGACCAAATCAAACGGTACTACATTTAAGGAGGCCATCTTTGGCCGAATCAATTCACCTGTTACCCAGTTCAATATATCATTTCTCAACCCCTTTGCAGCCTTTTCAAAAAGAAAAATTATGCCTTTTTCTTTCTCAGCTCGATCACCTAACCTAGGGGAGGGAAGTTCGAACTACGTTTTGGTCTGATCCCAAAATTCTGGGGTACGTAAGCAACCTGAGAAATTACTTCAGGCCCGACCACGTCAATAAAAAAGATCTATTTCCCCACACAAAAAAATCAAAAAATCAAAAAAAAAGAAATTCAAAAGAAAAAGAAATTCAAAATGGGGAAGAAAATTCAAGAAAAAGGAAAATAACTTAAAAGGAAATGCCACGCAAGGGGCATTTGGGTTTTTGAGCCTCAAAATCTTTTTCTTTTTATACCCAGTCCTAAGCTTACCCATGAAAGTCCTCCTAAGTACCGTGCGAGAAGTCAAGGAAGATAGCAAAGCATGATCAAACAGTAACTCCAGAAGTTCAGAAGAGAAGAAAAAGATAAAAAATGATAAAGCCTGCTAAGTTGAAAATCCGAAAAGGGCGATTTAGGTAAAAATTAAGGCAAGCTCGCAAGGTTGAAAATCTGAAAGGACAACTTTGGCAACAATCAGAGCAAAGAAAAAAAAGAGCTCGCTAGATCGAAAACCTGAAAAGGCGATCTAGGCAAAAGCTAGAGCAAGCTCGCTAGATTGAAAACTTGAAAAGGCGATCTAGGCAAAAGTTAGAGCAATAAAGAAAAACAGAAGAAAATCCCAAGCTGAGAGCAGTCCAAGCTGAAACATCAGAAGTCCGAATAATCAAGTTCAATACTTAGCTTAAACCCGGCATAGACTCAGAAGCCACAAGTATCTTGTCTACGATCGATCTGAAAATGTTTACTTCCCCGAGTTAACCAATGGAGAAAATGGTGAATTCTATGATGAGTCCCAAAAGGAAATATTTTGTTCTCTTGAGCCTGAATCAAAATCTTTAATAAAATTAATTAAAATTAAAAGTTGAGTCTTTATTGCGTTTGTGGTAATCAATTATTTCAAACCTTCATACAAGGGGCATTTTCTTTCTTCTTTCCCCCTTACACTAGGAGCATTTTTATATTACACGATGTGTTCAATTATTTTCAAGGCCATGTTCATTGTCAAACTAGGGGCATTTTGTCTTCGAGCAATGTTAATCCTATAAAAATAATAGGAACCCCAAACTTAAGGTTACCCTCTTGATAACCGTTTTTTCGAAAAACTTTTGAGGTTCAAAAGAAATAAAAACTCATGTTTTAAATTCATAAAACTTTTTGATACATCCTTGAGGTTCAAACAAAAGCATTTTGGATCTCACATAGGAGATATGGCATTCTTTCGTTCTCCAGATTCTTTTTCAGATCCAATCATTCTTGGAATCGATCATTCCTCTTCTAGATTCATTATCTTCCAGATTTATTCGTTCTCCGGTTCGTTCTAATCAGATTTCTCCAAAATTCATTCATTCCTCTGCCAGTTTTGCTCAGTTTTCGCCAAGGGCTATCTTGGATTTTGCTCAGTTTCTGCCAAGGGTTATCTTGGATTTTGCTCAGTCTCCGCCAAGGGTTATCTTGGATTTTTCTCAGATGCCGCCAAGGGTTATCTTGGATTTTGCTCAGTTGCCGCCAAGGGTTATCTTGGATTTTGCTCAGTTTCCGCCAAGGGTTCTCTTGGATTTTGCTCAGTTGCCGCCAAGGGTTATCTTGGATTTTGCTCAGTTTCCGCCAAAGGATATCTTGGATTTTGCTCAGATGCCGCCAAGGGTTATCTTGGATTTTGCTCATTTTCCACCAGGGATATCTTGGATTTTGGTCAGATGCCGCCAAGGGTTATCTTGGATTTTGCTCAGTCTCCGCCAAGGGTTATCTTGGATTTTGCTCAGTCTCCGCCAAGGGCTGTCTTGGATTTTGCTCAGTTTCCGCCAAGGGTTATCTTGGATTTTTCTCAGATGCCGCCAAGGGTTAACTTGGATTTTGCTCAGTTGCCGCCAAGGTTTATCTTGGATTTTGCTCAGTTGCCGCCAAGGGTTATCTTGGATTTTGCTCAGATACCGCCGAGGGTTTTCTCGGAACTATGCTCAGTTACCGTCGAGGGTTTGCTCGAACTATGCTCAGCCAGATGTCATCGAGGGTTTGCTCAAATTATGCTCAACCAGTTGCCACCGAGGGCTTTCTCGGATTATGCTTAGTCAGATATCGCCGAGGGTTTTCTCAGATTATACTTAGATAGTTCATTACTCTTTCACCCCGAGTATGTAGAGTAGAACTCTAGGAAATTAGTCCATTACTCTTTCACCCCGAGTAGGTAGAGTAGGACTCCCAGAAAAAGTAGTTCATTACTCTTTCACCCCGAGGAGGTAGAGTAGAACTCCCAAAAAAAATAGTTCATTACTTTTTCACCCTGAGTAGGTAGAGTAAAACTCCCGAAAATAGTTCATTACTCTTTCACCCCGAGTAGGTAGAGTAGGACTCCCAGAAAAAGTAGTTCATTACTCTTTCACCCCGAGTAGGTAGAGTAGAACTCCCAGAAAAAATAGTTCATTACTTTTTCACCCTGAGTAGGTAGAGTAAAACTCCCAGAAAAAATAGTTCATTACTCTTTCACCCCGAGTAGGTAGAGTAGAACTCCCGAAAATAGTTCATTACTCTTTCACCCCGAGTAGGTAGAGTAGAACTCCCGAAAAAGAATTCATTACTCTTTCACCCCGAGTAGGTAGAGTAGGACTCCTAGAAAAAATAGTTCATTACTCTTTCACCCCGAGTAGGTAGAGTAAAACTTTCCAAAAAAAATTGTTTATTACTCTTTCACCCAGGGTAGGTAAAGTAAGACATTCAAATTTTTTATGCTCAATTTATGCTCAGTTATGCTTAGTTTATGCTCAGATTTTGCTCAGTTTCACACAGTGCACACACTTGCACACTTGTTCTTTTAGTCAGGGAGAATTCTTTAAAATTCAAGGATCTGACGCCGTCAGTGAGAGTTTGTGCTCAAGGACCTGACAACCTTTTGATTCGGGGAGAGCTTTACCCTCAAGGATCCGAACACCCTGACGAATTGCTAAATCAGGCTGCAAAATGAACTGTCACTAGCTTTGGCATTCAGATATCGCACTATCTACCAAAATAGATTTGCTATCTAGTTTGCTTCAACCCTCTGCCAAAGAGGGGCATCTGTAGACACCCCATTTTTACATCCGCCTGATTAATCAACTCGTCAACCCGATCGCAAGGATTCCCAATGATGGATGTGTATTCCATTGCTTTACTTTGTTACCAGATTTGTTTCAGAAATCCAGATGAGGTATCTCGAATTGACAAAACCTTAGAAATCACGCTACGCTAGGAAAAGTACGACCCCATAAATATAGAAATCATCATCTTGCAGACCAAAAAGAAGCTTCACGATAAAAATCACTAAAAATTATCAAATTACCAAAATACCCCTAACCTCAAAACAACCTTAGAGCCTACGTTACGCTTAGGAAAACCCATTCGAACACATAAAATGACAAATCGGAACCAAATAAATCATTTCACCAATTTTAACAGAATTTGACAAAATTACAAAAATACCCCTCATAAAGTTCACAACCATTTCACACAAAAAATTTCATAAATAACAAAAACTAATATTTCCATTGAATTCCTTCCGAAAAACCGATTCTAAAATATCTTAGAACATCAAAAACTGACTTAAAACGTGAAAAGTCCTCTCCGGGGGCAAAACGATAATTTCACAATTTTCATGATAAAAAATTCTGAAATTAATAAATAAAACATTAAATAATTAAATTTAAACATTAATGAAATTAATTTAAAATTTTGAACCTAAAAAATCGATTAATCGGACTCTCAGGCAAAATTGTTGAGGGTTCGTGGGATATTTCTTTAAGGACCCCTCCATTTGGGGGTCCAAAGAATTAAAAATATTTTAGAGGAGGGGTTCTCCAAAAATCAAAGTAAATCAAGCAAGACTAAGGTCAAGGTATTAAATTCAATCAAGTAAGACTGAAGTCAAAATTAAAGTCAATTAAGCAAGACTGAAGTCAAGATATTAAAAGTCAATCAATTAAAACTAAAGTCAAAACATTAAAAGTCAATCAAATAAGACCAAAAGTCATAATAGAATTCTAATTAAATAATAACTCTATCTAATAGAGTTCTAACTTAAAAATAATTCTACCTAAAACAATTCTAATTAAAACACAATTCTACCTAAAACAAGTCAAATTAAAACACAACTCTAATTAAAAGATCTCTAATTAAACACTAACTCTATCCAAATCAACCCCTAAAAACATCTATAAATAGAGGTGCTCACACCCTATTTTCGTATCAAAATATAAACCCTAAGAGAAGTAGGTCTAGAAGCTCCCCTAACCCCCCATAAACCCTAGTTTTGGAGTCCCAACTCCTTAACTAACATCCCTCCTTCAATTTTAGTCTAGAAAACACCCAAAAGCCTTCTAAAAACACCCCCAAATCCGCAACGAACTTGAAGAGTTCAGATTCAAAAACAAGGAGATACCTTGCCTCGGAGATCCGAAGTCAAATCCGGAAACAGAACGAAGCAAGGGAGCACGGTACAAGGAGCTCTTTTTGTCAGATCTGAGGGAACAAAGTCCTTGCATCGGAAAGGTTTTTTTTTTTTTTTTTTTATCTAGGTTTTAGCAATGTAATTTACTTGGGAATTTAGTAGAGACCGGCTTTGGCCGGGCGGGGTTGGTGCCTAACACCTTCCAATCCCGTAACATGATCCCCGAACTCAATTTTTTTTTGTTTTAGATTAGTTTTTATCCGTTTAGAGTCATTGATCGGTTCCTAGACCGTAATAACTAGGTGGCGACTCCCAAACCTCAAGGGTCAAAAGCGGGTCCGCGCACCCCGCGGATCGAGGGCGCTTTCAACTGTGCTGTGTCTTCAATTTTTTTATTTTTTATTTTTTCTTTTAACTATCTTAATCCATGCCATCTTTGTCCTTTTTGCCTTTGTGGACTCTTCAAATTCACTAAAGTAGTCCTCATTGGTGGCACCATTGATCTTCCATGCCAAAACCATCTCTTTTGACGAGGAGAAATAACTTTTCTAGATCCTTGGTATTATTTTCTAGTTTTTTCATTTTTTTAAATTGCCAGGTAAATTCCAATCTTTTTTTGTTGAGTTCTAGGAGGGGCATTGGATTGTATGCTTGTTAATGTAATAAGTTTATGTGCCAACTAGTTCTCTCACTAAGGTGTAGAATATGGTGGTCAAAATATTTTGAAGCATTTCTAGAATATATACTCTTTATATGATAATTATAACAGCACCAATGAGGAATGCTTTGGTACAAGTTGAAGGCTCAATAAAGGTTTGTGGTAGTTTGAAAAGTGCTATGAATAGTAAGGAATGATCTGAAGACACATGCCTTGATATAAGAAATAGCTCAAGATAGAGCTCACTTTCACACTTAAATCTACCAAAAAAATGTAGTAGTGGCTACAATAAGTGATAAACTAACGGAAAGTGAATGCAAATGTTTGGGTCATGTGCTACGAAGACTGATTCAGCCCCAATTAGATGGAATGTACACATGGAAGGTTTTAACAGAGCGAGAGGAATACTAGAAAGAACGTGGATTGAGTTATCGGATACCATAGCCATTACATTTTAGATTATCGGATTATTTTGATGCACAATTTGGCATGCCTATGTGGTCTAGGCTCCATGTCTAGTGGATTCAAACTAACGGAAAGTGAATTCAAATGTTTGGCTCAACTATTTTTTACTTCAGCATTTAGATGCTTCTTGTCTCCATGGTATTATAATTTAGTTTATTTCCACATAGTGTTCCAACATATTTCCATTCTCATGGAGATTGAAAGGATATTATGCCCTCAATTCATTAGGCAAATATACTATGTGATTTGACTTGTAATCCCTTTCTTACTTTTCTAACATCTTCCAAACTATGCCCTCTTATAGTGTGCATCAGCCCAGCAGATATCAATGCAGAGGAAACTCTCAACACTCTCAAATATGCCAATCGTGCTCGTAATATTCAGAATAAGCCCATTGTAAGTTTTTTCAGTTTACTATTTCTGTTTTCCCAATATACTTTATACAGGGGAGGTTATCTGGTTTTAATTCTCATATATGCTGGCCACATATGGGCATTCTTATTTTTTTCTATAGGTCAACAGAGATCCAATATCCAATGAGATGCAAAGAATGCATCCGCAACTAGAGTACTTACAGGCAGAACTACTTTGTGCTCGTGGAGAAGGAGCTTTGTCTGATGAAGTGCAGGTATCAGACAGTGAAAAGAGAGTTACCAATACCGGCTTTTGTGATTTTGAATTTTCATTTACTTAATTTTCTCATAAAACCTAAAACTTAGATAAGAAGCTATAAGTTGAACAGTCATGAAGCATGTACCTCACTTTACATATATAGGGAAAGATAGAAAAGAATAGTGTGGACACGGGATTTTTAATATTTTCGAAAATCCCTCCACTTTGGGTTGTTTTGGAGTCGCCACCATTCAAATTGGTAAAAGGGTGTGAATGGTCACCCGATGTCACATTTTTGAAAAATCATACTTTTTGTATGTTTGATGACTCTCGTTGGATAATGCACGTGGCCCAACCTTTGATTCAAGGTAAGGGGGTCCATTTGTGGAGTAGGGAAGGTGTTAGGCACCCTACTCCACCCACCATAGGTGGTAACCTCGGATTCGGTTTTCTTAAAATAAAATAAATAAAATCGAAAAAATTCGATGTGTGCCCTCAAGCATGAGGGACTTTCAATGTTGGCTTCAATCATTAAGGGTACCCTTATGTAGAAAGGGCCCTTTGGTGATTTAACCCATGGTGGTGTGTGCAAATGTGTGGGAAAGGGGAGAGTAGAAGAGGGGATGTGGAGGGGGTGTTCCTTTTTGTTGAACCCACCTTGTCCTTGAGTTGATCTTCAAATAGGTCTTCCCTTGAGTTGACTTGGACTTGCTTGAGGTTGTAGAAGATTGAGTTGAGTTGAGAGTGAGGTGTTGAGAGTATTGTAGAGTAGAGAGTTGTAGTTTTTTTTTTGAGGATTATTTTTTAAATTTTCATTAGTTGTGGTGAGGGGAGAATGCATTACAACATTTTTGATCTACAGCGGCGGATTTTTCCGCCGCTACAAGGTAATATTTCCGCCGGTAAAAGCTATTGCGGCGATGAGTAGCGGAACCAACGATCCGTCGTTGAATCCTCCGTCGTTGACTATAGCAGCGGATAATGTATTCCGCTGTTGCAGGTAGTACCTTTAGCGGCGGATATTAATATCCGCTGCAATAGGTCAATTTTTTTAAAATATATATATAACACATAGCGGCGGATATTAAAATCCGCTGCAATAGGTCAATTTTTAAAAAAAAAATATATAACACATATAGCGGCGGATATTAAAATCCGCTGCTAGACACTCTTTTTTTTTAAAAAAAGATTATTATATTTCCTTCAAAAACAATATATAAAGACGAAATTTGTATTCACTGCTGTAATTTTTTTTTCATATATATATATATATATGGGTCCCGTTCAGCAACAAACATTTTTCAAAACATGGGTTAGAGGTTTTGGAATGGGCTGATTTTTGGTGAGGATGATCTCTACGGTGAGGAGATCATCCTCACCAAAAATCAGCCCATTCCAAAACTTCTAGCCCCAGTTTACAAGTTGAAAAATCGTGGACCGTCCATTTTTTGTAAATCATTTTTGATGGGGTTAGAAGTTTAGAATGGGCTGATTTTTGGTGATGATGATCTCCTCACCGTAGAGATCATCCTCACCAAAAATCAGCCCATTCCAAAACCTCTAACCCATGTTTTGAAAAATGTTTGTCAAAATGTTTGTTGCTGAACATTTCCCTATATATATATATATATAGATATATATATACATTTAACCTGTGTCCCCCAACCTGTACAGATTGATAACTTTAAAATAAATAATATAAGAGAGCTACTATTGCCACACTAACTTTTATTAATCTCGCACTAATACATAAGTAAATCACCAAAGAACTGCACATGTTTATAGTTTAAACTAACATATTTATTCAAGAGTCAAGACTATATTGACAAAAAAGAATGGTAGTTTGGAGATCACAATGATGATTTAGGATATCTACAAAAGCATTCATACCGCTAAGGAAACTGCATATGAAGCATGCCCACTATAAAGGGTTTTCTCTATCTGCTCTTGCATTTCGGGATCTGTGAACAGCCAAACAAAAAACAAAACATTATGTATAATAGAAAAGTGGTTACTCCGGTTTGAGTATGTGTGGACTTATTGCACAATAAGGATTTATTATACAAAGTGATTTTTGCATAATAAAAGTGCTAATCTTTCCAAGCAAGAGGTTTTTTGCCACCCAAAGAGGAAAACCAGAAGCTATGGCACACAAAAGCTTAAGAAATCTCATCTAAGCTTTGGCTAGTTGTTCCCCTATTCTAGGACATTTAATATCATTGAATTTTCCAGATTTAGATAAAAAAGCTAAGTATTAGTACCATAGGTGGTTAGTTTTCTACAATTCCCAGATTAAAAAGTAGCCAAATGTATCAAAGTTTTCTGGAACTTACAACCAATTATGTTTTTGTATTAAATTGGGTAAGCAAATGAAGTACATTTACAGATGAAAATTGTTGGGTAGGCAGATGTCATGAACCTTAACAAACAAATAGTGACATCAGGAACGGTTCGAAATTTTACTGAAAAAACAAGGGTGAGCTGCTATAAATTTGTAAAGTGGTTTGTGTGTGTTAAGGAAACATAAGTTGTATGTTTCTACCAATATGAATGGCCCACCTAAAAATTTATGTCAAACATTTGACCAGATTACTACCCTAAGTTAGAATCTATTGGTTTTTATTATTGGATTGACAATTCTAAAGAAGGCAATTGGTTCCACGTCTGTAAAATGGTGCACCTCTATTCAAATTGCAAACTGAATGGTAAATGACATTGACTGAGCTATATATTAAAATCAAATTGTTTTATAAGTAAAATTTATGTCAAATGGCAAACTAGATACCAGTCCCATCTTGTAGTTTCTCAATAAGTACTCATAGGTATCTCTTTCAAGGCCATATGAATGGAATTGGAGAGAAAGAATTAAGTAATTGTAATGGACCTTTTTGAAAACATGGATGAAATAGTATGAAAATGAATCATGTACTCTATTAATGATTGCAACGTATAAGGATGTTACATAAGTGTGTGCGTGGGTATTCTAGAATATACACTGATTTATAGGTCATCAGCTACAAGAGTTGTTCATGGTTTAGCATTGCAGAGCACAAGTGTGATACTTCTACACCACTCACTCGATCATTACCACAAGTACAATTTTCAGTTTGTACAAGCATTTCAATTTTTCCACTAAATTTCTTATTTTTCAAGGTCAAGTTTTGTGGAAACTAAATACACCCGAAAAGTAGCATTTGTGGAGGCTACTAAATGTTCAGTTTAGAGCATATGAAGTAAAATAGATAAAACTGTGTGATAAAATCAGGTACCTTTGCGATGCCCATCACAAACTGCAAGAGATGAGTTTTATCCTCTTTGCTAAAACCTTGAGCCACCTCCCAAAACCATTGGATAACAGGAGCACCGGCACTATATCTAGAATACTCTGTATTTGCTCTCATGTCATCCACTGAAAATCTAAAATCATACCAATTACATCAATATAAAAAAATTTATCAGAGGTTGAAGTTCCTGTAATTCACATATACACCTAAAACCTTAGAAGCAGAATCTATGTTTTGAGAGATGCAAACCTTGTTTCTGTTGTTTTTTTTTCTTGCAACTGATTTTGTTAAAAAAGCTTGGGTAGGCCATGGGAGGTACAATCATCTGTTCTACACCCCCTAGAATCACGTTGGTGCCAACCATTATTCCATTTTTTAAAAATCAGCACCTAAAATTCAAACCCAACATTGCCAAGGTTACATGTACAGATTGTTGTCCAAGCCAGGTAAACATACCACAAAAATATTCTACATATCAGCATATGGTGTGGCGTCGGATGTTGTATCCAAATGTCACGCCGCTTCATTAAACCAGCTCATGTATGTTGGTCACCAACACACCAGAATTTATCTTCCAAAAAAAAAAAAAAAACACGCCAGGATTTTAAGCATTAGACCTCATTGTTATGGGTCAATTGTTGCATGTAATAGAAGATGACCTTGTTGCAGCTAGGCAAGAAGATCGGAGTGTGGGCAGCCATGACTTTAATAGGTCAGTCAAGGACCTACACATCTTTCTTCAGTTTTGAGTGCACTGTTAGTTTCTTTGCTGTGGTGGTCTTGCTTAGCCATTGTGCTCTTTTAGCTTTCAGGTGGTTGACAATGGCCCGCCCAATGTCAGCAAGCTTTGGCGAGACGCATCTGTCTTTAGTGCATTGGCAAATGGTTAAGGAGTTGGAGAGGCTAAGAAAGGAGAGGCTTAAGTGCGTTGAGAAAATGTAAATGACTATAGGCAGCAGTGGTGGGTTAGATTCAGGCAGTTCTGAAGCTGTAGTTTCAATGTTTAACACATGTGAATCCTGCTCATGACCAATATCTATTTGATATTATTTGTTTAATGCAACACTAGAGCCCTCTCACAATATGGGGTTTGGTCCAAGTGTTTGTATGCTGGAAACTATGTGAAATTGTTGGGGTGGTTTACATTAACTGCATTCATTTGATGGCAGACCCTTCACATGAATTACCAACCAAGTCATCCTTGAATTCACCAAATATTTGCGGGCATCCATCCCCTTTTCTCTGTTCTCGTGCTTCCAGTACCCACTTACATAGTGGAAGGACCCATTCTCACTGTCCTGCTCAAACCATCTCACCAAATAACTGCATTTATTGTAATATATGAAATAAGACCCACAATAATGATACAATAGAACAATAACCAACACTCAAATCCGACCGGCGAAATGATGTAAACAATAACTAAGGTACAACATGAGGGAAGAAAGAATACCTTCACAACTGCAGGTTCCCATACAAAGTTGGCAAATGAATATACAATTCCACCTGTGTTGATATCCACCCCATACAGGGCACCCTCACCAGTTAGAACACCAAGTCAGGTTCATGAAGTCATAAAATTCCCTCAAAACAGAGGTATCAATCAAGAAAATAAAAAGGCACGGTAAAACTTTCATTTTGATAGGTGGTTAGTTAAGTGTAAGATGAGGTTTTGATCCCAGGTCTGGACTTGCTGCACATAGTTTCAGATCAATATGACTCATACCTGTAGCTGGAAAGCTCTAGCCCTTTCTCCTGCGAGGACTCCCCTTGTTGAATGCAATTCCTATTTTACATATATTCAATAGAACCGGTTCAATACGAAGTGATAAGGTCAAGGACAGAATGTCTAATTTTTTAATCCAGTTGAGGCATGTCTAGCATGCCACAATAATGAGGAACATAAATCTAAAACCTATCTTCAATTCCTCAAGGAAAACCAACATCTTTAGATTCTCATTAGCTTTCTAAGAAATATATGGTACTCTTACATCATGGAGGGATGGGTTATGAAGTTCATAATTATAAGCAGTTTCCAGTCACACTAATCAAATTGAGCAAAAATGAACATGGTATGAAGCACAACAGAACCATCATGACTGTCATATGAATGAATATTTCATTTTGGAACTATAAATGTAGATAGAAGGACATTTCAAATAATTTTTTTTATATAAGTAAAATATTTTATTGAACATTCCTGAAGATATGTTCATTTAAAAATGACCCAGATTTGTATACATGATTTATATCTTATACCAGATATTGGGGTCAGAAATGAGTCCTATTTTTCCATGAAACACTATCTTGAGGCTTCCATACAGTGCAGAAAAACAACTACCAGAATCGATGTTAGGGGAACACACATTCTACCGACTGGGTTTGAAAGCCAAGAAGCTCCTGATTTCAGCTAAAGAACAAGGAACAGAATCGATGGACTTTCCATAAGACCTATTAAAATGAGAGATATCCAAATATGTTGACCAACAAAGTCAAGAATACACCGAGTTTTTATAGAATAGAACTAAAAGCAAATGTAACAGACTAATCGGAAAAACACAAATGCAATATAAATAATTACACTCACCAGTGTACGGTTCAACAATGAAGCAATAGCAAGTGCAATCCTCATTTGTTTTATCTAAAGAAACCATTTTTTATGTAATTAACAAGTCGCAACAGAGATTAGTATTAAAACAAGTCCATGTTATACAAGATAGAAGATTAGGCTGACATATGCATACTTGGTAATTTATGAGAGAAAAGTGTGATTCAACATTATGCTCCCCATCTAACATGAGGCTCTTTGGGATAGACGACTTAAATGACAAGAAACCTCCTGCATAAGTTCCCTGAAAATATAAATTTTCTCATCTTGGCTTGCAAGAGATTGATGCTAATGACAACTAAGGCAGAATCCATTACAAACTTCTATAAGGTAAAGATTCCAAATTCCTGAGTATTATAAAAACATAGAGAAAATTTTGAATGTTATCAAGCAACAAGGATATATGGAACTCATTTCCAAACAACAATGTGGAGTTTAAATTAGGGTCAACAGTCAATAAATGAGCAAGTATAAGAGAAAAAATGAGAGATCAGGTGGGATGATCTCCTTATTTTATACAATTGATTGGCTTAATGACAATGACCAAGAGTGGCTTTGAGTGAATAAGTTAATATCTTTCTCCCACCCCACCCTAACCCAAGCCCATCTCCACTCCTTAGAATAGTCCTTATTTGTATTTGTTGACAAAATAAGTTAGTTGTCAGAAGTCGGGGAAATAATGAATAACTACAACAGGTAACGAGAAAATTGTGTAGTATAATTATCCATAAAGTATGTGGAGTGATATTGGAAGGCTAGACATGTTGAAGAATCTGTGAAACACAGCCAACATCACCTCATAAAGATCGATAAGATGTATGACAAGTTGCACAGAGAAGATCTAACCTGGTGAATCATAATATTCTGGTTCATCGTAGAAAAGGATAGCTTCACGTAATCGATGACGCTTTCCATCAGTAACTGCAAACTGAAAGGTGGTATGCACAGCAAATCGTTCCAATCTGAGTTGTTGATGCATGGCCTGCAAATGTAGCTTAAGCATCAATAGTGAACGAAAGTGAACAAGGTATAGCAAAAGAAACTTCTATGGAAGTCAGGTATTCATTTAGAGAATACCTAAGAACAAAACAATGACTGAATACCTGAACAAAGTAAGTATGTCCACTGCAAAATATACTTGCTGGCAGAAATCCCAACTTAAGGTTTCTATCAAAAGCATATACTAGTCCGCTTTCCTCGTCAACAGATGGTCCTAATTGCTTGTGCACAAGCTCATTGAATGCATTCTGGTCCCATATCTTCATCAGCTAGAACCATCTCTTTCCATTCTTTTGCCAGTTTTTTTGCAGACTCTGTTGGCCGCCAGTGCAAAATTCCAATATTAGAGGCACCATTGACTGCAGAAGGAAAAAAAATGGCTTTGATCTAAAACTAGTTAATCTCCAACCAAGAGGTGCCAAGTAGACACTGTATGTGGCTAATAGCCTACTATAGGAACGGGACACCGCTCTGGATCACGACTCATAATTTTCATAAAATTATTGAAATTCGACGGATTAGAATCAAGTTTAATAATAAGAACGTTAAGGCGAGATGGTTTATCAGATATCTATAAAAAGCTATATTGAATCAAAATTCAAGAACATTTTGTAGTTCAAAACATACCTCAATAGGTACAAGAGCTGTTGGAATGACCCTGCATATAAGAAATTAACCAGAACCAGAAATTAACAAAAAAAACAAAAAGCATTTTAATAAGAGCCAGAAGTTCATAGCTTAGTTTCATTATTAAATTTATATGAAAAATACAACCATCATGATATTTCTTAGTTACTCAAGAACATGGCAGCCACCATCATAAACTATCTGAGATATCGAACCCATCAATCCATAAACCAAATCAATTCTCCTTTTCACCTGTAATAATCAATACTCATTAAACTTAAAAGAAAAACCCATAAAAGATTTCACAAAAGCAATCAAAAGAAATACACAAAAACTACCAATTAATGGATATAAGTGTGGTCACTTTCAGAATTTAAGGGACATTTCAACCTTAACATGTATTAGTAAATTTCCAAATGTGTGAAGGGCATACCAGAGGTCCATTTGGATGGAAATATGCCTGTGGTGATTGGATTGGAGCAGTATATGTATTGTAAGTAACAGGCTGGTGGGGTCCAACTGCAGAAATCATGGAATATGGCTATTAATCTCCATTCATTGCAGTTACACTTAAGACAGGAGTACCCAATATGGATACATTAACCATTTTGATATAACTCGACACACATTTCAGTTGTTGGAAACACCAGCCTCAACAAACGTGCTGCACAGACAAATCATCCAATAAATTCTTTTATTTATGGGTAAAGGATATGTCATATATAATGAGATGTTTCGATAATAAGGTCTCAGCATATCAGTGACATGTGGTGCATACTAGGTGAGTGTCTCCAACCAACGCTAAATTTCATAAAATGGATAGCTTGTACCATGGGAATATAACTATTTCCCTCACCTATCTTTTTTTTACTGATAGAAGAAAAGACTTCACAGTGCTCCATAAAAGTCTAAAACTAGGACCAAAATACCTCTAGAATAGTGTCAGCACCAAAATCCTTCCTCCACTGAATCATTTCAGCCCACATGTGTTTTGCTTTATCAACCTAAATCATGGTATATATCAAGTGCAATGATTTCTTAATGTATCCCGAGGCAAATGATCTAGTTTCCTATAATGGATATGTTTGTTTTGCTAAAAATTTCGAATAACAATAAATGAATTGAGATGATAAATTTAGTAAAGAGTTAGGATCCCTATCTATGTAATTGATATTAGTATCACTTTAATGTAATAGTGTGATATCAATCTGATTTTCGGGATGTGCCCTATCTATGAAGTAGACTTTGGATTGAACATTCAATGGACCACATATACAACACACAAATACAGCAATTAAAAGAGGTATAAACTACTGCACACAAATACAGCAATTAAAAGAGGTATAAACTACTGCACATAATCATATATACAAATAAAAAACAAATGTGAAAATGTAATGACAAGTAGGAAATCACCAGTACGCCTTGTGGCTATGGGAAAGTGAACAAGGTATAAATCCAGATAGTCTAACAGAAATGCTTTAAACTAGCCTTGGTGGTAATCAAAAGGTCTTCTCTTTTCACAAGGCCAGACTAAAATCCTTTAGCAAGTACTTCTCCAACTCTACTTCGTTCTGGTAATCAGCTGTAAGTAGCAATAGTTTATCAGACTTGTTACTTCATGCAGAATACTCAAAATGTAAATGGAAGAAGAAAATTATAAAACTATTGGATCAATGAATGAATCCCTATCAAAATAACCCCCCCAATCATGCACAATTGACTGCATATAACCCATTGGGCATAAGTCAGGTCTGAGTCATTTCGGAAAAACAAATCTTAGCTGAATCAGAATCAGCAATGTCTCCTTATCACCAATTCACTTGCCCCACATCGATCTCGACTAATTGGCTAAAGGAATCAAATTTTTCGATACAATGAATAACATAAAGGCCCATCTTATCAACCGAAATATTCTTACAATGCTTCAAAGATACTAAGTTAATGATAAAAAAAGACCAAAATTTTTAATATAGTTACCAAATGTTCAAAGAAGTTGTTTCCTGAAATAGCAACTCTCACCAAGCTATGTATTTAGGGGACATGGATTGTGCTCCCAAACAGGGCCTTAAATTTAGATTTTCAGATAATAAAACTTCTATGCAGGCATACGTCACAATATGACAATGAAACAGCTCTTAGCACGACCAGGGGTGTTGTTGCGTGAGCGTCTACAAATGCTTGTATGTGAACAGTTTCTAATGAGGGGTGTGGAGACAACGAGGGGGTAATATATTAGTAACAAGGTCATGGTGAATCATTGTGCCAAGGCTAAGTGTAGTAACTGTGCTTCAGTGTGTGCATGTAAGATGTAGGAATGATACGAAACTAGTTTGATTGGATCACAAAAATAATAAAAGATAAAGAAATAATTTATCTGTTTATTTTTATGGTTCATCCTTCTTTTGGCTCTATTATTGATCGTTATGTTGAATATTTAGTTTGGCACACTCTTTATGGTTCAATCTAAGGATATTCGGAACAACCTTAAATAATTTGGAATTTCAAAAGGTTGATTTCATTAAGGACGGAGTGTTAGTTTAGATGTTTTTGTAGTTTTTTTTTTTTAATGAATCCATCTATCCTTTGACTTTTTTTTAGTTTTTATTGTATTTTTGTCAATCTGCCCTTTGGCAGTATGTTTTTATAATAAAAAAAAACATAAAATAAAATTAAAAAAAAGGTTTTTCAGCATGCTGTTAGCATGAACAACAACTTACTGGTTTAACTCGTTGGTGTGCCCCTAGCAGAAACTCAATTTTTAGTGTTAAACCCTTAATGCTTTCATATTGCTGGGAGGTGTGCCAGTAGCAGATCAGTTTTTTTCATTTTTGCATCTCCTTCTCAAAAGAGAAAGAAGGACAGCAAAGAGGAAAGGACGTCTCCCTCTCTCTCTCCCTTTCTCTCTGTCTCTCTCTCTCACAAAAATAAACAAGAAAAAACAATGAATCTAGAAGTATTGAAGAAGAGATTGATGACCTTGTATTCAACCTGGATCAAACACAAATGAGATCTTTGGTCTGATTCAGACATTTTTCTGATCTGCACTCCTCCTTCTGATGATGATGATGATCTCTCTTTCCATCCGATTTCCTCTTCTTTCTACCAATGGTTGCTTGGATTCAATTTCCCTAACACGATCGCCATCTTCATGCGCAAAGAGATTCACTCTATCTCCACCAACAACAAAATCCCTCTCTTAAGAACCCTAATCATCTCTACCAAGGAATCAATCGGATCTCTCCTCACAATCCATCAAAAGCCCCAAGGAGATGTTAAGCGCGGGAGGGACGACTAGCTGCTGAGATTTAAACCCTGGCCTAATGTTCTTGAAAGGAAAAGCTGGACCCTTTAGTCATCAAAGAGTTGGAAGTTTGCTCGGTTCATGAACGGGTAAATGCTCATGGATCGCCGGTTTCCTCCAAACCGATGGTTTACCCTTAGAAGGAAAGCATCTGAAAATGAGAGGGAAGAGGGAAATTCGCACGCTGTGATATTTTCATTTAGAAACTTTTAGAGGCGGATTGTATTTTCCGCTCCAACAAATGTCTTAACGGGTTGAGTGTAGCAACAAATGTTTTAAAGGGTTGAGTGTAGCCACGGATAAATATATCCGCTACAGAAAAACGCACCTACTGCAGCAGAAATACAAATCCGCTGCTATAAATCGACGTAAGAAATGTAGAAAAATTAACTCTGCAACCGCGGAACATATATTCCGCTGCTATTATTTAATTTAAAAAAAATTTGATAAAGAGAAAAACTTACTAAACATAATTTTTTACATTTTAAAAAAAAAAAATTTGATTTTTAGTGGCGGATTTACTAATCCGCTGCTATATTCAATTAAAAAAATTTGATAAACAGAACTTACTAGATATAATTTTTTATATTAAATTTTTTTTAATTTTTTAGCGACGGATATAATAATCCGCTGCTACATTCAATTTTTTAAAAAATATGATAAAAAGACTCATTAAATATAATCTTTTATATTAAAAAAATGATTTTTTAGTGGCGGATATATTAATCCGCTGCTAGATTCAATTTATAATAGAAGCACTCATTAAATATAACTTTTTATATATAAAAAAATGTTATTTTGTAGTGGCGGATATATTAATCTGTTGCTAGATTCAATTTTAAAAAAATTACTAAAGAGAATAACTCACTAAATATAACTTTTTATATAAAAAATATTATTTTTTAGTGGCGGATATATTAGTCCGCTGCTAGATTCAATTTAAAAAAAATACTAAAGAGAAGAACTCACTAAATATAATTTTTTTATATAAAAAAGATTATTTTTTAGTGGCGGATATATTAATCCGCTGCTATATGCACTGAATAAGTAGGGAGGATGAAGTGGGGATATGTGGTGGGTCTCTATAGCGGCGGATATAATGATCCGCTGCAAAAAAGTCTACCTATATAGGCGGATAATATTAACCGCTGCAAAAAATGTATATGTAGCGTCGGATAAAATTATCCGCCATTATAAACCGTCGCTATATATCAAAAATGTTATAGTGATGGAGGGGTTTTTATAGAGGTTGGAGAGGTATTTTGAGGGTATAATGGGGTGAATGAAGAGAATAATGGATAATGGCATGGGTTTGAGAGGAGAGGGGTATGAAATTTGAGGGAGAAATAAGGGTAGTTTTGTAATGAGGGAAATGGGTTGTGTTTTAACCCAAATGGTTTGGATCTTACCCAAATCCATTTGGGTAGAGTGTTTGGTGGGGTAAGATGAGTGATGGTTGATGGGAGGAATGGTGGTGTAAGGGAGTTGTTTGGAGAAGGAGTGTTGAGATGGTTGAAGAGGTATGGTGTTTGATTTGGAGAGATGAGTAGTGATTGGTTTGATTTTGAGAGGATTGAAGGGATGATGACATGTGGTAAATGTTGGGATGAAGAGATTAGTTGATTGGTGATGGTGGTTGGATGATTAGAGAGAAGAGTATGGGAGGTGTGGGTTGAGGTGATTTTATGGGAGTGTTTTAAGGGAAAGTGATGGTTGAGGTGTGGGAGATATGGGTTGTGATGTGGGTGGTTGATAGTGTTAGAGTATGTAGGGTATGGGTTGTGATGTTGGTGGTTGATGATGAGAGGATGGGGAATATGTTAGGTTAGGGTAGGGTTATGGGTTGAGTTGATTAGATGAGGGAGGTGGAAGGAGATGATGACATATGTCATCTCTTGGTGATTGGTTTGATGTGATGATGATGGGTTGGATTGGATTTGGGTAGTGGATTGGGCTTTGGGCTTTAGTAGTAGATTGGGTAGGGTTTTGGGCTTAGATAGGGGATTGAATAGTGATGAGGATGGACTTGGGTTTTAAGAAGAGTGATTGGGCTTGGTAGAATAGTATAGGGTTGGATTTAGGAATGTAGGAGGGTGGTGAGGTGTGCGAGTCCATGGGCCACGTAAATGGCCTCGAACATTTATTAATGTAGATTTGGGCTTTGGGGCCCATCCCAATTTTTTTGGTTTTTTTGGGGTATTTTGCGTCGAGGGCCCGCTCAAATTCGGGTGTCTACAAATAGATCACGTGGGTATCAAAGTCTACTTCTGAAAATGTGTGGTGAAGTTGTGATGGGAGAAACATATTATTCATATGGGGTTTCCTGAAGAACATACTCATGTGGGATCACCTGGTGTTTCCTTTGCCTTAACTACTAGTTACCAAAAAGTTGTGGAGCACTCACATAGTAGATTTAGATTTCAAGCACAATGTGCCATACCAAATGCTACTATATAAAACATTGGGGCCAAACTGATATATATTCCACAGACATGAACACACTATGTTTATGCTTGTAGATCCTAATTATCATACCAACAAGGAATGACAAGTATTGGCACTAAATCGATTCAGTGAAATCAATATCTGGGGAGCCTGGCAAGCTCCTTATCATGGAGGACATTCAATTCTCAATACATATTATATCCTTTAAAAGAGGTGCATTTGAAATTAGAGTATAACTCTTAAATGGGAATGATTAAATAGTTTGTTCTTCATTTTTTTGTGTTATTTACTTTTTGTTTATAAATTTTTTCCCAAGAATTGCTCATTGAGGTTCATTAGATACATTTATCTTTGTGAATAGTGTCCCTTGTCTGATGAGATTAGACTTGGGCAAAAGAAACAATACACTTATGTAAAATGTATCTCTTATGCAATTATAGGGGTTTTCATGCATTTTGAAGATGACAGTGTGGAGTCTGCAAAGATGGGTGAAACAGTGGAATGTGAAGATCATCTCGGTGAGCAAATGCTTCTTCTAGAGCTCCTTAGTTATTTAAATATTGACTAGCATTAATGTAAATTGATGAATATGTTATATGTTTCTTTATTTTGATGGGTAAGGTTGACTCGAACCCACAGCCTCAAGTCGAAACCTTATATCGCACTTCTTGACGTGAAAGTGGATAGGATTTTTAGTTTGAAAAATTCTCAACTTAATGTATATGAGGATATTTTTGTAAAGTTATTGTAATAAGTAGTGACAATGTATTTTGTAGTTTCAAATTGTAGACTAGAATTTGGATTGACAATTAGATTTATGAAAGTTAAAGACGAGGGGTATTTGGGTCTTTTCACATTGGTAGTTGGGGTTTAGGTCATCAATTTCAAAATATAGGGGTATTTCTAATATTCAGCTTCATGTGAGGGGAGCAAGTGCAAAATCAATTTTTTTTTTTCAAAAGTTCTAATAGCCCGTAGCTAAATTTCAAAATTAAAAAAAAAAAAAAAAAACCCTATAGCGACGGTCGGAGACCGTAGCTAAAGGCCTGATGTATTTCTTTTATAAAATACTCTATAGCGACGGCTAATAGTGGCTGTGGCTATAAGTCCAATATATAACGACGAATTTGTAAATAGTTGACCGTCGGTCATACATATAGCTTTGGAGGTTTTAGTGACGACCACCGACGAGCCTAGGGGCTGTCATTATATGTATTTGCGACGGTATGTTTACCCTATAGCGATGGTCATCGACCGTCGCTATATCCCTCTTTTACCTTGGCCTAGGAAAACATAGCCTACTTTTATCAACTATCCATCATGATCACGAATCACACAACCTATTCTAGTTGGACCTGAGTTTCGCAAGTTCGAACCATCAACATTTAGCCTACTGGCGAGTAGCCTACTCCACTTAGCATAGAGTATCTTAGATAAACCAATGGAAACCTAAGATTTTTTTAATTCAAATAGCAAGCATCAATCTTTATTTAAACTCCTCCCATTGATCTATACACACCATAAAATATTGCAGAATTTCTAGTAAACCCAATCTCCCATGTGATGATCTAAGGAGTTATAGCTTCCCTAAAGTTTGAGGTATTTCATGGGGGAGTTTGCTCGGCTAAATTGCAACCAAGTGATAATGAACTTACCTCCCATATATGAAATTTAAGGAACAATGATTCAAATTTGTATTGATAAGAGCAAACACGCATTACAAAAAAGGGCAATTTAGAGGCCTTTTAGTCGCGATTTTAAAAAATGCTTCTAATTCCAAATCAACAGCGGTGCTCTTTTGGGGAAACGCCGCTCAATCAATACCAATTTTCAGCCAATTCTCTTGGTGTTACAATTCCTGAGTGTATTTTACCAAAATGTTAGGAACTCCCTCACTCTTTCATTTTCTCCTTTGGTTATCTCTTGCTCTTTATCTAAAAGCCCTAAAAATTAGAGCATCTTTCTCATCTCCTCTCGATTGATTTTTGTAGGGTGCACCCCAATTGAGTTTTTGTGTTATTATGTGAGGTTGAGTTACGAAATCATAACACTTTTTTTAATATATAAAAAGAGGGAGTTCTTGTATCACATCAACTCGAATACATCATCAATTACCTCTTAAACGAAGGCTTTGCAGCATATATATCAGAGAAAGTCTCAAATCCTGCAACTTTGGTGCTCATGGTGGTGAGCAGTAACGTACGACTGCTCAGTGCATCGGTGACACGATTCAGACTCCCTGCTTGGTGCCTCAGCATAAACGTGAACTCCTGCAAGTACACCACCCACTTGGCATGCTATCTATTTCGTTTGTGTTGGCCATTGATGTACTTCAAGGCCTCATGATCAGTGATAAAAATGAACTCCCTTCGCACTAGGTAGTGACGCCATACCTTCAGGGACTGAACTATGGCATTAAACTCTAGATCATTGTAAACACCCCATTTTTTTGCATTTGCCTAATTCAACAATTCGTCACCTGGTTATTGTGAATTCCTAATGATGAGCTTAAAATACTCAAAGGCTTATGAGTACTGTCATTGATTTCTCCCATTTCCAATTTTTCCATCTCCCCTACTCGTTACGACTCGACATAGAAATTTATGCACGTTTAGGTTTCCTACACAGTTCGATAACCTAGAGACCTCGCTACGCTAGGAAAACTTGACTTTAAAACTCAGAAATAATTATGTTGGGACTAAAGAAACCTCACGTTAAAATCCGTAAAAATCTACAAAAATCGACAAAATGACAAAATGTCGCTCAACCACCAAATTCAACTTAGAGATCCCGATCCTTAAGAAAATGTAATAAAAATTGAAACTAAAAATAAAAATTAAATTAAAAAATTAAACAATTGAAATTAAAAAATCCAAACAATTAAAACTAAGTAATTCAAATTAAATAATCCAAATTATTAAAACTAAACAATTCAAATTAAAAAATCCAAACAATTAAAATTAAAATCAAACAGTTAAAATTAAAATCGAATAATTAAAATTTAATCAAGCAATCAAATTTAATAAAAAAAAAAGCTAAAGATCATCCAACGAATCAAAATCAAATCAAATCAACTAACATGGATCAACCGATCAAATTAAAATTAAAGCGCAATCAACAAATTAAATCCAATCAAAAAAATTTAAAATTGATCAACCAAAATAAAAAATTCAATTAATCAACCATTAAAATTAAACTCAAATTGTACCGAAACCTAATCAACAAATTTAAAATTCAAAGTCATATTCAATCGATCGACCAAATAAAATCTAAATCAAATGGCCAATTAAAAATCAAATTAAAAATTTTAACTAAACCCGAAACAAAAATTAATCAACAAATAAAACTCAAAATTAAAAAAATTAATCAACAAACAAAAACTCGAAACAAAAAAATTAACCAATCAATTGACCAACCATAACTCGACAACAAGAGACCACTAATATTATACGAGTAGCATGGAATCCCAACCTCTTTTCTCCTAAAAGAAAGAAAGTAGAAGATGTGTGAAAAAAGACGAAATAATTTTTCTTTTTAGGAACTTGTTTCGATATAAAGGGATGACGTTTTCTTCTTCCTCTCTCCTTCGACTCTCTTGACCTCGGGCTGGCTGGACTCTCTTCCCGTTTTCTTCTTCCTCTCTCTACTTTGGGCTGGCTGGCTTCTTCATGTCTTGTTCTTCTTCTCCTCCATCGACTTCTTACTCTATAGCAACAGTTCCATTACAACACAATCTTCCCTTTTACGTGTAGATGCTGTAGCCATCTGCCCACATCTTTATCCCCTCCATTATCTTCATTACACCTGCAATACAACCCTTCATAACCATCACGACCTTTTGCCCAACGCCCCTTCTCACTTCCTGCACCCTCCTCTCCTCTCTCACTCTCAGTCCTCTGTTTTTTCTCTCACAATGTTGCTGTACACATCCCTCACCTCTTTGACCTGCCTCCTAGCTAGTCGTTCAACCCAACCTCTCTTCTTCCTCATAACTCCACTACAACAGCTCTATAGCACCCACAACGCCCCAGCCTTTCTCTTTCTCTATTGGTTGTTGTATCGATGCCCCAGCCATTAATCCTGTACTACATAGCACCCACAACGCCCAGCAAGCTTCACATCCTTCACGCCTTTGCTACAGGACACTCATCTCTCTATCCTTGTCTCTCAGCAGCGGATGCTCACAAGCCTTCAGGTCATATCTGAAGGAACCAACCCTCGCCGCCTTTTTCTATAGGTAAGTGTATTTTGAGTTCATTCTTATTTTTGTTCTTGCTTTCATTTTATTTTTCATGGCTTATTTTTTATATATTGGTAGGATTAGGAAAACAGTATTTCTGCAAGTTTTTACTTTTTCGTTTATTTTGTGTAAAGAATCTAATTTTTTTAATGTATTTTTATGCCTCTATATCGATAGCAATAGAAGAATGGTTCTTTTTTATTTTATGTAGTTTTTATTTTTTGTTTTGTATTAGTAGGATTAGGAAAAATTTTTGCGTATATATTTTCTATTTTTCTCACTTATTTATCTATGCTTTCAGTTTCTTTTTTTTTATATTATTATTTATTTATATATTGATAAGATTGGTAGAATAGTTTTGTATGTCTCTTTTATTTTTCCTTTCTTTTTGCTCATTGATAGGATTAGGAGATGCATCATTTCTATGGTTTGTTTGTTTTCGCATGTCAATAGGATTAAATTTCTTTTTTATTTCTAATGTTTGCATATCAATAGGATTAGAAGGAGTTTTTTTTTTTCTTTTTTCTTTACGTCTTTCTCTATATTTTTGTTTTTCCTTGCATATTAATAGGATTAGAGAGTTTTTTTTTAAAGTACTTTTGTGTTTTTATATCAGTAGGATTAGGAGGATATGTGTTTTACTTGGTGCGGTTGCGTGTTTTTTATGTTGATAAGATTAAGATACAGTGCAACATTTTTGATCTACAGTGGCAGTTTATAACAGCGGATAATTTTATCCGTCTCTATAGGTACATTTGTTATAGCGAAAATTTCATCCGCCTCTATAGGTACATTTTTTACAGCGGATAATTATATCTGCCGCTATAGGGACCCACGCATACGTAAGAAAATTCACCCTAAGTAGTTTCTGCTTATTCAGTACATATAGCAGCGAAAAACTATATCCGCCACTAAAAAAATCATTTTTTTTAATGAAAAAATTTAAGTTTAGAGAGTTCTCTTTATCAATTTTTTTTTTAAAAATTGAATATAGCAGCGGATTAATGTATCCGCCACTAAAAAAAAATCATTTTTTTTGGTTTAGTGAGTTCACTTTATCAATTTTTTAAAAAATTGAATATAGCAGCGGAGTAATGTATCCGCCACTAAAAAAAATCAATTTTTTATCAAATTTTTTTTTAAATTGAATATAGCAGCGGATTAATGTATCCGCCACTAAAAAAAATCAAATTTTTTTTATATAAACACTTCGATTTAGTGAGTTGTCTTTATTAATTTTTTTTTAAATTTAATATAGTAGCGGATTAATGTATCCGTCACTAAAAAAATCAAAATTTTTTTATATAAAATTTTTTATATAATTTTCGGTCTATAACGTTAGTTTATAGCTGCGGATGTCTATTTCAGCTGCAGTAGTATGGTATATTTTTTACAGCAGACAATTTTTTCCGTCGTTAGTGGGACTCATGCATAGCGTCCCACTCAATTTATCTACAAATGGCAGCGAAAAAAAAATCCGCCTCTAAAAAATCTTACATCTTACGAAAATTTGACTCGCGATTCGCGAAAGAAGAGCCGCGAAAATCCTTTTCCCTTTTCCCTCTTCCCTCTCATTTTCCCTCTCATTCCTTCTTCTCTGTCATTCTCTCTCGTTCTCTCTCATCTGTGAGTGATTGTGAGATTGCTTCAACAAGCTAATTGCAAGGTAAGCGCTCTCTATCTCTCTCTCTCATGTTTCAATATATATTGAACTCTTCGTATTTGACGGGCTTCAAAGTATCGTTGAGTTCTTTCTTTGAAGCTCAAAACGAAGACTAACCACGCGATCGAAGATGAGATTTTAAGGTACATTAGATGATTTGATGCAATTTTCAATTTTTTTTCCTTCGAATCTCTTGTTAGTCCCGATTTTCGTGGATGGTTTAAAACCACAATTTTTAGAGTTCATGAGGTGGTCCACGATGCTCCAACACGTTTCTTCTAGTTAGGTAACGTGACCCATTCTAAATCTAAGTTGTGGCAACAAACCAAAACGTGGTCAAGTGCTTGATGGAAGCCTCGACCAAGTTTGGTTATAAAAAAAACTCCGTTTGGTCCCCAAACTCTACACTCTCTCAATCTCCTTCAGTCTACACCATCTAACGTGAGTGGATCCGAGTTTGGAAGTGCCAAACGAGACAAAAAATCAGTGGAAAGAAGTGCGTGAGAAATCAATGGCGGGAGGTACGGATTTTTGGCATTTTTTTTTTTCAGATTTCGATTCTCTTTATTTTATTTTCACATTTGAGAATCAATATTAAGATTCAGATTTGGCTAACATTTGGTATCAAAGCCTCCATAATCTCTGCCTTGATATTTTTTAATTTTTATTATGCATCCGAAAATATATATATCATTTTCTATTTTTTTGTTTGAAATTTTATTTTTAAAATTTGAGTTTAATGTATATTGGAGCTAGAAATTTTTGAGAAATTAGATTTTTAATTTTTATGTAATTTTTAAACAATCTTTTGGAGTTTTATCTGATGAGTTGTATCGGATAGATTGAAAATTGAAGAAGACAAATTTCTATAAATAAAATAAATTCTAAAATTATTTAGGTATTTATTTAGCAACATGCCTACCTTTTATTTATTTATTTTACATATGTTATTCAGTTTGTTTAATTGTATGCAATTTATTCATATTTATATATGTTTACATGAATTAATTATTCTGCTTAAATTAATTATACAAAATTTTGGATTAATATTTATACTCGAAATTAGAGGATTAATTTTGCAATAATTATGCTTAAAATATTGTTTTTACATAATTTTATGTTTAATTATGTAAATTATTAAGTTCTATTATTAGAATAATTAAGTGCATAAGATTAACATAATTATAGTTAAAGTATGTAATATATTCTCATAAAACTTAAATTTTTAATCACAATAGAATAATGTCTAAGTGATCCATATAATTTTAGTTAATTAGAGAATAGCCAAGACATCTTTAATTAAATAAAATTATAATTAGTTAGGATTACATAAAGATTATTTAGATATTAATTATAATTAATTATACTTAATATAATAAACTTTATCCCACATAAATTTTTATTATATTTATATAATTAATTAGGATAAAATATCAAATTATTCATAACTTACCTACAAGAATTATGAATTAATAATTTGGTAGTTTTATCATAAAGTTTAATTTAAGATAGAATATATATCAAATTTATAATAATTATATACCCTTTATACTTATGAATTAAGTAAATAATTTGATTAATTCTATCATAAAGAATAATTGAATCTGTTTGAATTAAAAATTTAGCCCACAGGCAATTTTTTTTATCATTAGATTCAATTTTTAAACATGATTTACATTGGTAAAATATGAAATTATTTAGGTATCAATTTTAACATAAACATGTAATTTTTAATTTATGCAACTTCAGAAACTACGAATTTTTCTAATATCCGCTGTGATATTCCTGAATTAAAAGGTGATAACTATAAGGTCTGGAAAGAGAGAATTCTCCTTCACTTAGGATGGATGGACATTGATTATGCTATTAGGAAAGACGAATCACCTGTAATTTTCGATACCAGTTCTACAGCGGACATTACGCTTTATGAAAAATGGAAGCGATCTAATCGTCTCAGCATAATGTTCATTAAGACAAAAATCTCTGCTGGTATTCGTGGTTCTGTAGATCAGCATGATAATGTCTGGGAGTTGCTGAAAACCATTGATGATCAATTCGTTACTTCAGAGAAGGTACTCGCAAGTACCCTAATCATGAAGTTCTCATCCCTAAGGTTCACCAATGTCAAATGTGTGCGTGAACACATCATGCATATGAAGGATATTATGACTCAATTAAAGAATCTCGAGGTTGAAATGTCAGAGTCCTTTCTGGTGTACTATATTTTAAATACCCTCCTGCATCAATACGGGCCCCTCAAAATCTCTTAAAACACACATAAAGACAAATGGTCAATTAATGAACTCATGACCATATGTGTTCAAGAGGAAGAAAGGCTAATGAAGGAATTGGGTGAAAGTGCAATGCTGGCTACGTGAGGAAAGGGTAAATTTCAAGCTAATCAGAAAGGAAAATGTAAAATACCTTCCCAAGCTGATATTAAGAAAAATTTCAAGTGTTTATTCTGTAAAAAGAAGAGACACGTGAAGAAGGAATGCGCAAAATTTAAGAAATGGCTTGAGGATAAAGGTAATTCAATCTCATTTCTTTGTTATGAATCTAATATGGTTAATTTAAATATTAATACATGGTGGATTGATTATGGTTCAACAATCCACATTTCGAATTCCTTGCAGGATTTGCAAAACCTAAGGAAGCCAATGGAAAGTGAGCAAAACATCTTATCCGGAAATAAGATGAGTTTACATGTGGAGGTTGTAGGGACATGCTGTTTAATTTTAAGTAGTAATTTTTTTTATAGTTAGAAAAGACCTTTTATGTTCCAAGTTTTTCTAGAAACTTGATTTTAGTTTCAAAACTTATACCTTTTGAATATTCCTTTCATTTTTCAAAAACATCATTTAGTTTATTTTATAAATCTGATTGTGTTGGGAATGGTATTTTGTCTGATGGTCTTTACTGCATTAATTTACAAAATAATGCCATTTATAATGCTATGCATGTTTAAACTGGCACTAAAAGATGTGTTATTAATGAGGATTCCTTTACATTATGGCACTGGAGATTAGGTCATATCTCCATAGAAATGATTAAAAAATTAGTAAATGATGGTGTACTTAGTACTCTGGATTTTACTGATTTTGAGACGTGTGTGAACTACATAAAGGGAAAGCAGACCAACAAGTCAAAGAAAGGTGCTAATAGGAGTTTGGCTATATTAGAAATCATACACACTGATATATGTAGTCCAGACATGGACTCACATGGTCAGAAATACTTCATCTTTTTCATAGATGATTATTCACGATATATGTATCTCTACGTGCTTCATAACAAGAATGAAGTATTAGATGCCTTTAAAATCTTTAAGGTTGAAGTAGAGAAATAATGTGGCAAGTAAATTAAGATCGTGAGATCAGATAGTGGTGGAGAATATTATGGTAGATACACAGAAAATGGACAAGCACCTGAGCCATTTGCAAAATTTCTTCAAGAACATGGGATTGTTGCTCAATACACCATGCCTGGTTCACCAAATCAGAATGGTGTAGCAGAAAGAAGAAACCGAACATTGTTGGACATGGTGCGGAATATGATAAGCAACTCCAATCGTTCTAATTCCTTGTAGGCTGAAGCATTTAAAATGATAGAGTATATATTAAACCGAGTTCCAACCAAGGCTATTTCTAAAACGCCATTTGAATTATGGAAAGTTTGGAAATCGAGTTTGCGAAATATGCGTATTTAGGGATGTCCGTCTGAAGTAAGAATTTATAATCCACAAGAAAAGAAATTAGACTCAAGGACCATTAGTGGGTATTTCATTGGATATGCTAAAAGGTTTAAAGGTTACAAATTTTTTTGTTTATCTTACAGCACTGGGATTGTGGAATCAAGAAATGCAAAGTTTCTTTAAAATGACTTGATTAGTGGGAGCGATTAAATCAGGACTATAGGTTCTAAGAAGGATCATTAAGAGTCTCAACCTTCCACTTCAGGTGATAGATTGGTTATTGTTTACAACACCCCTCAAGTACAAACTGGTGTTGAACAACCAATCATTGAAGTTCCACAAGCTGTTGACAACATTCCGGTAGATCAGATTGTTCAAGAGTTGCCTGAGATTTCTGAACAATGAGTTGAACCTCATACTTCCGAGGAAGATGATGGTATGACATTAAGAAGATCTTCTAGAACTAAGAGGTCAGCAATTTCTGGTGATTATGTTGTGTATTTGCAAGAATTTGATTACAACATTGGAGTAAAAAATGATGCCGAGTCCTTTTCGCAAGCCATGAGTTGCAAAGAATCAGAATTATGGTACAATGTCATCGAGGAAGAGATGAATTCTATGAAGAGTAACGAAGTCTGGAACCTTGTTGAGTTGCCTAATAGTACAAAAGCAATTGGTTGTAAATGGGTCTTTAAGATAAAGAAAGACTCACTAGGCAACATTGAGAGATACAAGGCAAGACTCATTGCTAAGGGATTCACTCAGAAAGAAGAAATCGATTACACGGAGATTTTTTCTCCTGTATCTAAGAAAGATTCTTTGCATGCTATTTTGGCATTAGTAGCCCATTTTGACTTGGAGTTGCAACAAATAGATGTGAAAACGACTTTTCTTAATGGAGATCTAGAGGAGGATGTTTACATGAAACAACCTGAAGGATTCCCCTCTAGTGATGGTGAGTAATTGATTTGCAAGCTCAAGAAATCCATATATGGTTTAAAACAAGCATCTCACCAATGGTATTTGAAATTCCATAATATAATTTCTTCATTTGGTTTTGTAGAAAATATTATGGATCAATGTATATACCAGAAGGTCAGTTGCAGTAAAATTTATTTTCTTGTTTTATATGTGGATGATATTTTGCTAGCAACCAATGATAAGGGTTTGCTGCATGAAGTGAAATAATTTCTCTCTAAAAAACTTTGATATGAAGGATATGGGTGAGGCGTCTTATGCCATTAGCATTAAGATCCATAGAGATAAATTTCGAGGTATCTTGGGTCTGTCGTAGGAAACCTATATCAATAAGGTTTTAGAGAGATTTCGGATGAAGGATTGTTCACCAAGTGTTGCTCCCATTGTGAAAGGTGATAGATTCAATTTGAACCAATGCCTGAAGAACGATCTTTAAAGGGAACAAATGCAAAACATTCTATATGCTTCTACTGCTGAAAGGCTAATGTATGCTCAAGTCTGCACAAGACCTGACATTGCATTTGTTGTGGGAATGTTGGAACGATATCAAAGTAATCCAAGTTTATACCACTGGAGAGCTGCAAATAAAGTGATGAGGTACCTTCAAGGAACTAAGAATTACATGCTTTATGTATAGACAGATGGACAATCTGAAAATGATTGGTTACTTAGATTCAGACTTTGCTGGCTGTGTTGATTCATGTAAATCAACATCAAGTTACATTTTTATGATGGTCAGTGGAGCTGTATCATGGAGAAGTGCCAAGTAGACCTAGACTGCCACTTCCACTATGGAAGCCGGTTCGTTTATTGTTTTGAGGCTACTTCGCATGGTGTATGGCTTAAGAATTTCATATCTGGGCTTAGAATTATGGATTCTATCTCTAGGCCATTGAGAATGTATTGCGACAATTCAACTACTATTTTCATGGCTAAGAACAACAAAAGTGGAAGTCGAAGTAAACACATCGACATTAAGTATTTAGCCATAAGGGAACGTGTTAAAGAAAAGAAAGTGGTCATTGAGTACGTTAGTACTGAATTGATGATCGCTGATCCTTTGACTAAAGGCATGCTACCGTTGAAATTCAAAGATCATGTAGTGAATATGGGACTTAGTTCCATTATGTAGTTTTTCATTGTATGTACAATGTTATTTAATGAAACTCTTCTAATTGTAATGTTTTTCATATTTATGTGCACCTTAATTTATTTTGAGAAACTTCATTTGAGTTGGACCAGAATAAACATAGGGTTTATTCATTAAGAAATGTTACCACATAAAGTATAATATTAAGAAATAAATACATTGTAATACATGGAAGGTAATACTCGTCATTAGAGGACTTATCATCATGATTCATGTATTTATTACTTAATACAGATTATCGATGGGTTTAAGATATGACTTTTGTACTGTGGACCAAGTGGGAGAATGTTAGTCCTGATTTTCATGGATGATTTAAAACCACCATTTTCGGAGCTCATGAGGTGGTCCATGATGCTCCAACACGTTTCCTCTAGTTAGGTAATGTGACCCACTCTAGATCTAAGTTGTGGCAACGAACCAAAACGTGGTCGAGTGCTTGATGGAAGCCTCGACCAAGTTTGGTTATAAAAAAAACTCCGTTTGGTCCCCAAACTCTACACTCTCTCAATCTCCTTCAGTTTACACCATCTAACGTGAGTGGATCCAAATTTGGAAGTGCCAAACGAGACAGAAAATCAGTGGAAAGAAGTGCGTGAGAAATCAATGGCCGGAGGTACGGATTTTGGGTATTTTTTTTTCAGATTTCAATTCTCTTTATTTTATTTCCGCATTTGAGAATCAATTTTAAGATTCAGATTTAGCTAACGTCTCTTTCTGTGATTGTTTCTCTAGAAAGATTCATTCGATTAGCTCTGATTTTCAGCAAAATAATGGATTTATTGGGTTTGATATTCACGATTGAGTTGTGTTATGGTTTTTTTTTCATTTTCTTTTTTTAAATCTTTGTATAGTTATGGAGCTTTTCTTGTTTTGAAAGGAGAAAAAAATCAAATTTTTTGTTAAAATTTTGGGTATTTTAGGGTTTGAAGGAATCAAATTAGATGTATTGGAAGTGTTTTCTTAGGCTTTTTGTTGTTGCTGTTTGTTTATTTTAATTTCTGGTTTAATAGAGCTCCTGGAACGAAGAATTTGAGTTTTTTATAATAGGGGTTTTCAAGCATTCATCTTTTCTATCTGCTTATTAGTAATTAGAGGTCAAAAAGAGAAATTTTCTGACTCAAAGGAGGGGAATTTTGTTGAGGGAATGGGTGATCATCTGGTTTTATATGTGGATGGTCTCATAACACCTGAAACCTTACAATCCATCCAAGGGGCTGAGGCTTCAAAAACTCCTAGAGATGGCTCTTGTGCCCATACTACCGCTTAATCGTGTCCCACGATCACTGAAGAAAGTGTTGAAGAACATGAAACCCTTGATGAGGAAGAGCCATTAATTCAGAATGTGGAATGCTGCATTTGTCAGGAGGAGGACCACATCAAGAACCTCGAGACTCCATGTGCTTGTAATGGCAGTTTGAAGGTATCTTTTTTTTTTTTTTTTTGTAACCCCTTCTTCATTATATGTATATGAACTTGTTATTATTTTTAAATTTTCTTTGCATGTCGATCTCAATTTTTGAATTGTCGGATTATCTCACGGGAAATTATTTTATTAGTTTTTTGTATATGTTCCCAGATGAAGCATATTAAAGTTGGTTATGATTTAGAATATTGTGGCATTGAGGTCATAGGTTTAATTTGTGTTTTATCTCCAACTAGGAGTTGTAATTTTATTAATGGGATAACTCTTTCTTCTGGTTTCTGTTTCCAAATGTAAAACCCATGGTATAATTCTGAAGGTTAGGTATGCTTCGGACTGAACTTACACCTTAATACCAGATCTGACATAAGGTATATACTAAATCAGTATGAGGAAAATATATTGAAATAAGCTGAGTGTATTTTTGCAGTGTAAATGATTGGCAATCCCAATAAAATGAGTGAATAATTGTCTTTTATTTATTTTTAGGTGGGGATTCTTTATATGATAGATCCAATAGTTTTGATTCGAGATGTAGATGTAGTTATAATGTCACATCTGTGTGACACATGACCCACCATTTTCCATTCTCTTTAGGCTTAAAATGGTCCAACTAGATGATCTTTTGTATTTTTATTTTTATTTTTGGTATTGTCAGAAAATATGGTGAAGATAGGAAAAATAGATTTGGATTTTGCAGTTCAGATCATCTAAATAGATTAATTGTTGGTGAATGAAGATATAGTTGATGCTTTCTAATGCAATTTGGTTTGCATTTATCTTGCCAACTTGTTTTTTTATAGTTATGTATGATGTAACTTTCCCTTGGAAAAAAATTTAGGTTGATTTTGATTAAGTCACTAACTTGTTTTTTATTTTTGGGTATTTACATTTCAGGATGTATCCTAAAAAATAATGTCATTTTCTCATAATGGGCCCCGCCCTTCTGACTTGCTGCAAACTCTACTACAAGAACATTTTTATGCCTAATAGTTGTTTCAAAAGTGAACCTTGAATCAATTCCCGTTCTAATTCCTTCTCTACTAAGTGTGTCACAGCTCTGTTGATCAATATTATCCACAAACAATAAAGCTCCCAGCACATCTACCTCTCCCCTTACATGGGTACTAGCTTCATTGAAAGGACTTCCCTTGGTAAATTTATTATACAAAGAAAGCATTCGCTCAAATTTATTAAAATTTCCAATTGTAATTAGCATCTTCCATTTGTCTAGCAAAACAGAATGTTGGTCTGTGAAGGGCACGTTTATTTTGTTGTCGATGTTTTCTCAGTTTGTAAGCAAAATAAGCATTATATTCACTAACTTGTTTTTTATTTTTGGGTGTTTACATTTCAGGATGTATCCTCAAAAAATAATGTCATTTTCTCATCATGGTCCACGGGCTGTTTGCATTCTTTCATTGGCTAGCCTCAAAGGTACTCTACCAGCAGCATTACTATATGTACATATACATGTTTCAATGTGTATAAACTTGTAACTCCATCAAACTAAAAATAGTATCAGAGAAACTATGCTGAAGTAGCTAAGTAAATGAAATGGAAAGGGACCCATAGCTTGGTTGGTTTGACACATTGTGTAATACATTTTGGTAAAATCGATTTTTAAATGTAGGATATGAAGGACTTCTATCCGAGGCTACACGACTTCTTGATATGGGTCTTCTTCCAAATTCGAATTCTGCAACTCGAGCAATCGGCTATAGACAAGTATGTCCTATAAACTATAGTTTACTCTTCTAATTCCTATTTCTTTGTTGTGCAATCTGCATTTGAACTTTTGCATATACAGGGAAACACAGGTGCGTCTTATCCCTGTATTAATTGTGTATCATTTTAGTTATTCTAAAATCAAGGGTTTTTAATTTCATTCTAAAATATCTCTTATCTCAATTGGGAGAGTGCACCATCCCAACCTTGGACTGTGTAGTTCAAACGTGAACTAAATAGTCTCTTGACCTTGCTTGTGTCAAGTCTTCATAAATCTTTATATAGAAACAAAGTATCCTAACTACATAATCTACTTTAAATATATGAAATTGAGAAGTGTGGGCTATCCATCAGACCCATCGTCGAGATAAGACGAAAAATACAGATTTGGGCCCTTAGAGTTCGTTGGCGTGTCAGTAAAATTTCTCATATGTTAATTTTAGGGTTATGGTTTTATTGTGTTTATGGTTAATCATGTTAATTCAAGTCTTTTTGAAGATTTGTGGGATCTTAACAAGGTTATGCCTTGCCCATGTTGGGACAAATACAGACTAGAGGTTGCTCAAAGGAGGTTTCAAAGTTTTGTACCTTATTGATACACCTTAGTTTTGTTCTTAAATTGGAATGAAACATTGATACCTTGACATTGCAAGTTTTGAGATTGTCTTGGCATGTTTTGGGTTTTTTGGTCGAACAGTGTTGATTTCTCTTGACTGAGGCAATGCCATTAGACATGATTTTAAACTTTGGTTCAATGTATCTTGTCATAATTTGATGAAAAGTTTTGCTCTTCATATATTGAACTGTAATTTGGTGAAACCTGAGTTAAAATTGTTGCCAAGATTTCTATTCAAAACTCCTATCTATCTAGAATAAATACCTAGGTTGAATTGAGCCTTAATATTTTTGAACATTGATTCCCTTTTCCAATATTTAATTGGTTGATCACACAACCTTAGTGTAATTCTTCAAGTAGACATCATTTTTTCAGATGTGCTAGTTCTACAATTTGACTCATCTAAGATAGTGGGCTGAACTAACTTGAATTCGGAGTACCTTTAGGAGCAGTACTTTCAAAGTACCGATAATTAAAATGTAATGTTGGTTTAAAAGGGTTCTTCGGATGCAAAACCTAAAAATTCGCCATTTCTAATGATTGAGGCAACCGGATTCTCCTTGAGATGTATTTTCAAATAGAATTCCTTTTGGGTGTCATGGATTGATCCAATGCTGTGTTTTTACAGTTTCCATTAAGTTGTAGCAGAAGGATTTTTTCATTCCCTCTCGAGTTTTAAGATATTTTCTCCATGCCCCATAGCTTTCATTTTGGATTTCTATAATAATGACGAACAAACATGCAGAGATTGGATCACCTTGACATTAATATCATGTGTTATTGATCCAACAGTAAAGAGTTAGAACCATCTTATTGCTCTTTAGCCTTTATTTCTGTTATATGCTTCTAATTTACTATAAACTTGATTGGTGTCTGTTTTCACTCTTAGTGGGTATGTGTGAATGATTGGATGCATAACTAACTAAATCAAGGTTGTATGAATTTTGTTCGGCTATAATTGTTTTCAACTTTAACTTATATATTCTTAGAATACTTGCTGATATGAGCCAGCTTAGTGTCCATGTAGCCCTACGCCGATGTTTGGGAAGAAAGTTGGTGGTTACTGTAGTGGGTGAAGATGTTCTTTGTATCCAAGTCAGTGGTATTTGCTTGCCTAGTAAGAAAAAGTATGTCAAGGCTGATGTTTTCATAAATGCTGCCTTTTTTTCCACCTCTGTATAACATGCTTAGTACTATAAGCATGGCCAAGTGAGAGAATTTCTGACAAAATAAACGAAAGGAGGCAGATTTATTAACAATGTGGATTAGGATTTGTTTAGGAGAAAAACAAGAGCTATAGCGACGTGCTAATGAAATATAAGAAAAAATGTGGATTAGGATTTTCTATGACTTTTTTGTTTTTGAAACATAAGCTTATTTCTAATGTGAATTGCTTTCTCTTCGTGTCATTTTCCAGGTCTAACCTCTTAAGATTAACAATGTCCAGCGGCTATGAGTTCCATAACTGGTTCACATACTCCATCCTACTTTTATTCCTTAATACAGCTGGATTTTGGGTAACAACTTATGTTGTAATTTGTTTGTCATGTTTTGAGCTATATATTACTTCCAATGCCTCAACCATGTTTTAACTCCTCACTTCGATCTCTCTCTCTCTTTGTCTCTCTGTCTCTCAATTTTTTGGAATCGATCGATCATTTTTGGTGAATGATTAATTACAGGCACCACCACCACCACAAAGGAAACGCAAACCCCATCGCTTTCGTCCAGGAACAGTGGCTCTTCGTGAGATTCGACATTTTCAGAAAAACTGGAAGCTTCTCATACCAGCAGCCCCTTTCATCAGAATTGTGAGTTTTATGCTTATTTGGAATCCAAACTAGAACAATTTGTAGAATAATCTAATTAGAGAGTTCGATCTATCATTTTAGGGTTTATATTAGTTACTAGGTGTTAATCACGCTTGAACTATGACTTATAGTCTTAATTTAAGCTAGAGCAATTCAAATTACTTAAGATCAGATAGAACCTCAAAATGCTTTGCAATGTTAACTTGTAAACTAATTACTTTCTTGAAGAACATTTATTTCAGTTACATCCATTTTGTTCTTGTGATTAGGTATAGAGACAGTAGTAATTCAGCATTGGGTGTATCTGTTATTTAGTTAATAAATTTTGGATTTGGTTTTTCGGTAACATATGTGCTTTAAAGTATTCAGTGTCTGTTACTCTATTTACTTTTAGACTTTTAATCTTGGCGATAGTGATGTGTTTATAACTTTTGATTTTAAAGATCGTCATTGTTTATTTTAGGTCAGGGAGATTAGTAATGGCTTCAGTAGGGTAGTTAGTCGTTGGACCGCTGAAGCTTTGATTGCACTTCAAGAGGTATTAAAGCTATAAGTTACATGTGTGACTTCTTTATTGGTGGTTTTCAGTTACTATAGTTGAACAAAAATGGAATGGTTGAGTAATATTGGTACTTTATATGTCAATGAAGTTAGCTTTATTTAATTGTTTCATCCATCTATAGAGTAATTTGGTGTTCAAGAAATTATTGGATGCTGCAATCGATGTCAAATATGTGTTCGAACCTATAGATGAATTGATTGACCTTCATATAGTGGAGTTCCAGATTGGGCGAGTTCTAGTCGGGGGCCTAATATTAAAAAAAAAAAAAGAATACCCAATAACAACGGCCGACGACCGTAGCTAAAGGCTTAATATATATTTTTTTAATAAAATACCCTATAGTGACGGCCAATAGCGGTTGTCGCTATAAGTCCATATACCGACGCGGGTGGCTGTAGCTATATGTATTTGCGATGGGTTTTTAATTACCGAATATTTTTTTGACAAGGCCCAATTCGATGGACCAATTCGACGGTTTTGGACCGTCGAATTTTGAAAATTTTCATGTAGTGTTATCAACCTCACACGATAGGTGATCGTAGGATTTATAATGTTTTAGGAATTTTCATTTGGATTTTTTGATTTTTTTTTCTAACTAGATAGAGTGGACTTCTTTTTACCTATGAGTTGAATTTCCTTTTCTAGCTATTGATCTTTGGTTAAGTTATTGTTTGGGAGTCTTTTGCAATAATGAGTAGTTTTCTGCAAACAAAAGCTCATGGTCCCGTATCTTGACTACTTGATTTTGAGATGGTATATCATTTCATAATTGTTCTCTTCAGGATGACTTTGACACTTTATGCTGCTCCCATTGTGTGTGCAGGATAAAAGTTCCATATCCATTTCAATGGGGAGCACCTACCTTTGATGCAGGTGAAGTCTTTGCCATGATGGCTGCTTCATTTGTTTCTCTTGTAGAGGTTTGTTTAATTAGCTCTATTAACTTATCGAGGATTGGATGTCTCATTGGTTCCGTGTTACTTATCTATTGTGTTTCTATATTTATTTTAGGTTTTCTATTTATACTGGTGTCCCAAATAAGGAGGATAATATTCCTCCATTATAGGAGATTGAGTTAGACATTTGTTGGGAGTAGAATTAATGATTATTTCTGTTTTAAGTTAGCCAACTCTCACTTTCCATTTACATGCTTCATTAATCAATTATAGTGAATTGTTGATCATATTGTCCAAGATATGTATTAAATTACGTAAAAAAATCATAGTGTGTTAGTGACATTATTCTACTGTTCAGTTTATAATTGTGTTGTATAGGCATAATGTATATTTGTTTATATATATAAATAAATGACCTATTGCAGCGGATATTAATATTCGTCGCTATATGTGTTATATATATATATATATATATATATATATATATTTTTAAATGATCTATAGCGGCGGATATTAATATCCGTCGCTATATCTATTATATTTTATTAAAAAAAAAATGATCTATTGCAGCGGATATTAATATCCACCGCTATATCTATTATATTTTATTTTTAAAAAAAATGATCTATTGTAGCGGATATTAATATCCGCCGTTATATGTGTTATATATATATATTTTTTTAAATGACCTATTGCAGCGGATATTAGTATCCGCCACTATAGGTATTACCTATAATAGCGAAAAATCGTATCTGTTGCTACATTTAGCGGTAGAGACAACACCGTCGGATCTCTGTTCCGCTGCTCATCGCCACAATAGCTTTTACCGACGGAAAAGCTCCCTTGTAGCTGCGGAAAAATCCGCCGCTGTAGATAAAAAATGTTGTAGTGATATATTTTTTTTCTTATGCACTTTTTTCCATGTTCTAGTCGTTCTTTTGCATATTGATAGGTTAGGAGAATATTTTTATGCCACCATATTGTTTATTTTTATTTCTTATTTTATTTTATTTTTGCATGTTAGAAGGATTAAGGGATTCTTTTTTTTATCATGATCATTACAGTCAATTTGGATTTATATGATTTATGATGATGTTCGAACTCTTAGTATTATTTTAATATTTTTCCATATGATTAGTGCATTTCTTGACTTGACAAATATGTATGTTGTTGAATGGTAGCTATTTTGACAAAATCGAAAATCATGTATGCATGCTCTTAGTTAGTTTAAGGATTCGATGAATATGGATTTTTTCTCATAGAATTTTTTTTTTTAATTTTGAAATTTTATGTAATGATATTGTCAATATCCAATTTGGTAAGTATGATAACCTGGATTCTTTGTTGTTTGGTAAATTTTCAATTTGGTGATTCTTGGCAAATCTATAATCTTCTAGTTTGAGACTTCACTTTCATATAATTCTTCTTATAAAAAATTATTTGTGAATCATTGGAAAACTTATATTTGAAAACTTTCTAATATGAGAGTGCTTAATTTTCTTTTTTGGGAGAACGTATGTTCATAGATTTCTAAATTTGAAATTTCATATTTCAATAATTTTTCAATTTAGAAGATTTTGCATTTTCATATTTAGAAGGTTCATATTCATGGAAATTTGGGAGTTTCAAATTTAGAAACTTACATTTTTAGAATTTTCTATTTTAGAAAATGTATCTTTTAAAATTGCTAATTTGAAAGTTCAACGTATATCTTTTGAATTCTAATTTGGAAAACTTCATATTCCTAAAGCTTCATGAGTTTCAATTTGGCAGTTTCTACTTTGGACAGTTTGAGAAATATTTGCATGTGGAATCTCTTAATTGATTTTAGATTATGGAACTAATTAAAGCTTTTTCAAACCCTTCAATTTTTGCGTAATTCGAGAAATCATGTAATAATTGAAGGATCTTAGCCATAGGATTCATTTGGCAAATCCGACATAAGTTGATGATGATAATTGGACCGTAGTCTTTGTATGTTGACCATACGATAATTTTGAATCATAATAGAGACCAATCGTTTTGATCGGGCGGGTTAGGTGCCTAACACCTTCTGTGTGGCGCCCCGCCGAACACTAACACAAATCCCCATGTCAGATCTCGAGGTACTAGGTGGCACCTCGAAATTTCGGCATGGTCTCCTCTATTTATGTTAGCATTCCAAGACGTTCAACTTGCACCTGATAAACGACATACAATCCTGCATACATATACAAAATATAATACTAGCGGAAGCTTATATACGTCTAATAACGTACGAAAGATCAGAGTGCGGAAGAATAACCAGAATACAAAATTATACAAAATTCCTCACTCTAAAAGAAATCCTAATACTCAAGACAGAATTCATAAGACTACCTGGGATAAACTAACACCACTAGGGGGTAAAACCCTAGTACTAACTAAGTGACGAACTCTGGCTGTCTATCTGACCCACCAGATGATTCTCACTCATGTTCTATACCTGCCTCGTCAAGCTTCAAATCTGAAACTAAAAAAATGGAGAAGGAAAAGGGTGAGTAACAATGGTTACCCAGTAAGGAAACAAACAATTTCTGCCAATAACCCATCCTAGCATGAATGAATAAGCATACTAAATCATTTTAAAATCTGTAAAATTTTATAAAAGAACTACGATTAACTGGTACATATAGCTAGGGATGAGCAACTAAACATTTTAAAACTGACATTACATCAATCAACAGTACCCACTATAGCATTTTCTTTTTATACAAATCTAATTGATCAAATGGAAACGTTAAACATGGATTTCATTTTATATATCAAAATAAGCAACAGATACATAATACACAATGGTGGAGTATTGGAATTAGAGAGTTGGGATTCACGACTGGATCGCTCCCAATCGGGACATGATGTTACAATTCTTCTCTGGCTTTTAGTTCCTGATTTTGTGGCCGGTCGCTACACTTACCACGTTTGATTGACCATTTATCCGGCTCAGGCTGGCTGTTTGACGTGACCGTAAGCAATGGGTCTCTTTTCGATGTGTCAGAACGTTCGACTACTATAGATTGTTAGTGATCACTTACTAATCATCTTCGTTTATGCCTATCAGGCGTGCATGTGATTTCCAAATATACAAACCATTCGTATACGACCACCTTTACATAACAAGTTTACTGGTAAAGATAGAGAGGAATATCCCGGATTCTAATTGTGACTCCACTCTCATACGCGTCCCATACCACGTATGAGTTTGGTGGTCTCTACCGTACATCCCAGGATAGTACACTATTCCGGATGATATGACGCACTATCCATTCATGCATTCACAAACTCTTTAACAGCTCACAAAATAGTTACATATATATTATTTTCATTTGAAAACAAAAGATAAATTAACAATACAAGGTTGATAATAGATATCCAGTTTCCTACCATGCAAGTGTGGCCACCCGACCTAAATTAAATAACATAACAGAAACGTAAACAGCGCCTCGCGCTAACAGAAATTTAAATAAACATGCAACCAACAATATTATCCCTGGATATCTATTCACCAACCTACACACAACATAACAACGTAAAATGCAGACATCACCCCTCGGGTGTGACTCTGACATTTTACCGTTTCATACCCTTTTTTCCTTTTTTCGATATTTACAGTTTTCAATCTCTTCAATAAAATATCCATTTTCTGATATTCATCAATTCAATATGAGTTCATTGAATATTAAATCACATTTTCCAACTAAAAAATTTATTTTTATCAATAATATTAAAAAAAATATAAATTATTTTTCAAAATGGGATCCGAGCAGTGTACAAAACCCAATTGATACAAATAACCCGTTAAAATACCATACCCATGTATAACTTCTTAAAAATACAATTAAACATATCAAACATGCAATTTTTGGCGTGAATTTTTAAATAATAAAAGAATTCTATATTTTGGAAAAATATCAAAAAATTTTCAATAAAATCCTACATGCAATTTTCACAATCTACGATTACTAATAGAAATTGAGAGTTCCTTACAATCTCTAGGCAAAATGATCGAAGCACGTGCACGAAAATCGAGGCGATCGGCACGGAAATCGAGATGGATGAAACTTCGAAGCGACTGATTTTCGAAACCCACCAGGTGATTTTGAAGATCTCGATATGCTCGTCTCTTCTCCTTTCTACGGCGGAAGATGATTTGACCTAGAAACGGATGAAAATCGAGGTCGAAGTTACGAAATCTCTGTATAAAAGTACGGCTGATTTTTGACTATACGAGGTGAAAAAGATGAGAAAACAGAAGTTATTTGGATGGGTTATGTAGAGAATGAGGCTGTGGACGTTTCTCCCTTCTGCGTCGGAAGACGGTTTGACCCCGAAACGGACGAAATCCGAGGTCAAAGTTTCGAAACTCCCGTATACGTAGACGGCTGATTTTTGATGATACCGGGTGAAAGAGAATATGAAATGAAGAGTTCTTGGGTGGGTTTTGTAGATGTCGAAGCTGCGGATCTTTTTCCCTTCTGTGGCGGTCGTCGACGGCAAACCATTTGCGAAGGATCTGAGGTAGAAGATCAGAGGGAAAAAAACAAAATTTTCGTTTATTTGTCGCGGCTGTATGACGAGTTGGGGAAGATGAGATATTAAAAAAAAATTAAAATATTATTTATATGAAATTTGGGATGAATTTGGTATTTCGCCTATTGTTTTGATCGACGATAACTTGACCGTCCGGACTCCAAAACTGGCAAATGAATACTCTATTTCGCCTAATTTTTCGTTCCGGATCTAATGGTGCAGTCAATTTCTATAAATTTTGTTTCTAATAAAAATTTACATTTTTGGCCAGAGGTGACCCCTAAACTTGATGTCGTTTTCGTTTCTGACGATAATTTAACTTTCTGATCTTCAAAAATGACAACTAAATAGTCTATATTCAATAATTTTTCGTTACAAACCCAATGGTATAATCGAATCTTAATAATTCTTGTTCTAGAAAAAAATCATTATTTTAGCCTTGTCCGACCTGGTAATCGAGGATTTTACAACTTTTCTATTCGAACTCGCACTTGAGCGTGCTTACAGGCTAAACTATGTTTTTCGATCATTTTGAATCTAATGATGAGGTCAGATTCTATTAAAAATGATCATAAATATCATAAAATTTTACCCCTAAGTTCCACTTTCAAGATTTTCTTAAAATTCCACTATTTATTTTTTTCCTCGAGATACGAATTAAAAATTCGGGGTGTTACATTCTGAAACCCGTAATCTGACCCCTTTCCCACCTCTCTAATCCGTGGGTTGACCCATATCCATTTGGAGTTATTTTTGGTTCCTAGACCTAAACTAGGTGGCGACTCCCATTTTTCAAAAAACCCCTATTTACAAATTGGGTTCCTTTGAACTATTTAGTGAAAAGTGCCGAGGCGATTTCAATCATAGGTGGAATAATTCTTCTTTGATCCTGATAGCTTCTCACTAAAAAAAAGCTATTGGGCATCCTTCCTAACTCAGAACACTACCAATGCCAACCCTAAATGCATCAAAATTTACTTCAAACACCTTTACTAAATCAGGAAGTACCAAAATTGGTGCTTCTGTGATCTTCTGCTTGACTAGTTGAAAACTGGCCTCCGCCTCCTCAGAGCACTGGAAATCACGGCCCTTGAGGCATTATGTGATAGGAGCAATTAGAGTGTTGAAGTTTCTGATTAACCGATGGTAGAAGGACGTTAATCCATGGAAACTTCTGACATCGTGCATGGTCATTGTTTTGGGCCACTCCAAGATCGCATCTATCTTCAACTTATCTGCATGAACACCACTAGTAACACAACAAACCCAAGAAAAGTTACAGAAGTAGTGAAGAAAGAACACTTTTTCTGATTGACGAACAAGCGTGCCATGCTCATCATATCAAAAGCAACACAGAGTTGATCAATGTGTGATGCCCATGTCGGACTATAAATGAGGATGTCGTCGAAGTAAACTACAACGAATTTCCCCATGAAAGGTCATAAAACTTGATGCATAAATTTTATAAATGTGCTGGGTGCATTGGACAACCCAAAAGGCATGACCATCCACTCATACCACCCATGTTGCGTCTTAAACGTTGTTTTCTACTCATCTCCAGGCCTTATTCTGATTTAATGGTATCCACTTTTAAGGTCAATTTTTGAGAAGACCTTAGAACCAGACAACTGGTCTAACATGTCATCCAGGCGAGGAATTGGAAACCTGTATTTCACTGTATTTCAGTTGATTGCTCTGCTATCAACACACATACGCTAAGAGCAATCTTTCTTTGGCACAAGCAGAGCAGGAACTGCACATGGGCTCATACTCTCACAGATGTAGCCCTTCTCCAACAACTCTACCACCTGTCGCTGTAGCTCTTCAGATTCCTTGGGACTGAGGGGATATACCGATCAATTAGGAAAACTGGACCCTGGAACAAAGTCGATCTGATGCTGAATATCCCTCATAGGTGGTAGCCCAGGAGGAAGATCCTTTGGCATCAGGTCAAAAAACTCTGCTAGCAACTGTTGTACCTCTGCCAGTAAATCTAGATTCAAGTCTGCCGCACCATTCCCACAAGGAAGCAGAGCATAGACCATGCCTCCATGATCAATCTCAACTAAAAACCTGGAAATAGAAAGCAGGCTAGTATTATTGGCTACCAAGGTAGGAGTGGATCCTTCCCGACGAGGTGCCAACACAATCTTTTTCCTTTTGCTGCTAAGGGAATATGTATTTTTTTGCCCAAGATAAATAACACTGTGATCATACGTCTAAGGCCTACCTAACAATACATGACAAGCATCCATAGACACAACATCACACCATGCATTATCGATATATTTCCTACGGATCGAAAATGACACTAGGCATCGGCTATCTATAGTTACCTCACTACCTTTATTCAGCCACGACAATTTGTATGGCTTGGGAGGACGATCTGTCTTCAACTACAGCTTTTGGACAGCCTCTTCAGACACTACGTTCTCACAACTACCACTGTCAATGATTATCTTGCAGACTTTATTTGCAACTATGCAGGTCGTGTGGAAAATATTGGTTCTTAACCAATCGTCCTTGGAATTGCCCTTGGGAGTTAGTAAACTATTACAAATGACCAGAGTCTCATGGCCATCTCTATAAAGGACATCTCCATCTTCATCATCATCATATACAGGCTCTCCAATCTCTTCAGTTTCGTGTACCACGTGTCTTCCTCAATCAGGAAAGTTTTTCCCTTCTGACTAGCAGGCTTCCTGCACTTAGTCGCTCTATGTCCCTGTTCTCCACATCTGAAACATGTAATATTTGAGTTGAGTTACCCTGTGGTGGCTACTGGCAAGATGAGATTCTTGAAGGCGAACTAGCCGACTGCTTTAATCACTTCTAATCATTGGCCTCTTGTTATGTTGTTTTTCCACCAGAAGTGCACGCTAGTATGCTTTAAAAACGATCCACAACGAGTGAATGTTGAGGACATCCTGCAAGGGCTGTCATAATCCCCCAAAATACCGTGCTAATATTTACTCTTCCGTCTTAGATAAATCATTCCAGGCTATCAATTGATAAAACTCTTCCATGTAATCATCAACCGATCTCCTGCCTTGTCTCAATGAATGAAGTTGCTGAAACAAAGTTTGAGTGTAGCTGAAAGAAAGGAAGTAACCCTTCATCCTCTCCCAATCAGAGATCTCGGTCTTGCCCTACCTGTCACGTGATCGCCTCAACTGCTCCCACCATGCAGATGCTCCACCTTTGAGATTGATAGCGACCAGTTTCACTTTGACACGATCTGGGACTTCCTTATACTAAAAAATACACTCTATTTCATTCAACTAATCGACGAATCCTTTATCTTTTAATGTACCAAAAAACTCGAGTAGATCTACTCTGAAGCCGAGGTCTCCATGACGATCCTCCCGATCACGGTGATCACAGAATAGAGCATGATTATGATACTGGTTTTCGAAACAGGAATCAAAATTGTGATCATCCATCTCACGATCACAAAAATCCGGTACTGTTAGACGCTGGGTTAACTTTGCGACTTGCCTCTCTAAATCTACAATCATCACATCCTAAACATTACGATCATGGTGTGGGACTTCCTCGTTTGGAACTTGCCCGTGACAACCACGACCACGACCACCTGCCATGGAAACTGATGAAATCTCACTCCAGTCAGATGTTGAAGCTCTGATACCAACTGACGCTAAACATGATAGCAATTATTTTGCAGGCTAGCTTCAACAGATAATTCATAGAGAAGAACACAAGAAAATCACATAAGACACAGAGATGCACCTCTGATGTTCAATTCAAAATTATGTAATTCAATCATAATCAAAATTCCACCCAAAATTCCATGCTATGTAGCTAAAAATCTTCATTATCAGAATTTTACCAAAAATAGCAAAATCCAAATAATCATACCAAAAATGAAATACGTATTAAAAGAAATAATCTACCAAAAATCTGGCCCCAAATTGGGCTCAGAATCACTTCCTAAACTACCGAAACACACCCAAAACTGCTTCGATTATGAAGAGATTACGACTACCTACCATCTTTGCGATGATTTGCCAACTCAAGGTATCTCAGAGAAAACAACAACGTACCATCTGACAACTAAACCTCATCTGACTTCGATCCTCCTACATCACAAACTTGATAGCTTTAGACTTAAAGAAGTATGAGTGATAAGGTATGCAATGTATGATTTATAATTTATGAAAAAAATAATGCCAATTGATTGAATCTCATGTATATGGTGTAACATTTTGTGATTTACAGAGGAAAAGCATGGAGTGACTTTGAACTTCCTTGAGGATCCATATTCTCCCTTGGGGGATTGTGCCCAAACTGTGTGAAGATCAGATCTTTTAGGTGGAAAAAATTATCATCCATTGCTCCTAAGAAGATGGAAGGCTACTGTCACCCATAGAAGTGGGCTGACACCAAAATTTGAGTGATCATAAATGCCCCCATTTTTATATATAGATTTAATATAATCAAGGTCATTTTGGTATTAAAAAAAAACAAGAGAATTGCAATTAGGTTGGTTAGTTTTCAAAATTAGGAAAAATAAAATCAATCAATATTTTAAATTACAAATAAGCCTTTTTTATAAGTTTTCTTTTGCACATGGAACCTTCTAGTATGCATATTCATCTATCCTTTTCTTTAGAATGGGAATCGATAGATACTCGTTCTTACTGATTCCTAGTCCACTTATTTTAGAACCATTGTTGGAGAAATATGTTGATTCCGTTTCTGGGTATCTTAAATATTCAAAACACGTTGACATCGTGTCTTCGGAAGATGGGTTTTCTCTCTTCAATTATCCAGAGAATTGTGAGTTGGTATTGAACTCCATAATATGGACAATAGTAGTGCAGTTTGTTTGGAAAATCAAAGATAACATTGACATCATGTCTATGGAAGATGGGTTTTCTCTCTTCAAGTTCAACAGTCTGGAGGATTGTGAGTTTTTGTGCAAATGGACTATAGGCGGGACCGTGAAGTCGATTAAGGACCTTGTTTCAACTATTTGAACATGGGAAGTGAAGCTTCCTTACCTAAATTCAATTTTGTTCCTCAGTATGCTTAATCATTATTTGGTGTGGTATTAGAACACCATTGCACATAGATGAAGCCACTGCAACTAGATCTGAGTGCTTGTAAGATGATTATTTCCATTTTGGGGCTTATCGATTTCTGATGTAAAATCTTCAAATAGTCTTGGGGGATCTTTTTTAAAGATTTAATGGGCAGATAGGATTAGGTTTGTAGTATTTCTTTCTATTTGTGGAGTTGTTTTCGGCTAGTTATAGTGGTTGTTTGTATCCTTTTTTTAGTTTGGTCATCTTGACTAAGCCCTATTTTTTTAAAAACATTTGTATACTAAACCCACCCCTTACAAAAAAACAAAAGGGGACCTGATGAATGCCTTAAGGAACTGCCCAGACTTTGGAAAGTGACGATGGGGCATTTGATGTGGTTAGGACTGCAAGTTTGGCGGTTTGCCTGAGCACAACTTGTACTAAAGTCAATTGATGGGTGAGTCTTCATTGATCTACTTAGAAATGAGTTGAGCTTGGATTAGAATAATTCAACCCGACCTTAATTCAAGTTGAGCTTAGGGTCTTGAAATCGGCAACTCAGCCCAACCCGAACCTAAGTCTACATAATAACATATAAATATTTGTATATTAATTATTTATTTAGAAGTATTTTTTAATTATATATCGTTTAAGATATGAAATTTTTAATAATTAATTATAAAAAGAAATGTCTTGACAAGACAAATTATAGGAGCAACATTAAGACTATACAAAGATGGGTTATAAATGGTGTGGTGCAAGGAAGAGACTATAACATAAATGACATATGACAGGTGTTAGTTACATTAATAATCTGAATGAAATACAATGTTATTGTTTTTAACAAAATTGATTTATTGACAATGTTTGAAAAATCACGTACACGAGTGTAAAATAATTTTAATTAGTCATTTAGAAAAGCATAATGTTTTAAATAAAATACTGTATGTCACAATCGGTCCGATGGGTTAAGTGAGAATGTTAAACCACGTCTTGGGAGTGACCTTAACGGCCAATACATTTTGAAATTTTATTTAAATTGGATTCTATATTAAGGGAGCGGATCATGGGACATATGTCAAAACCATGTACTAATAAAACAAATTCAAAATATGGGTTAGAAGTTTTGGATTGATCTTATTTTTAGTGAGGATGATCTCTATGACGAGAAGATCATCCTATAAAAACATCAGTCCAATCTGAAACTTCTAACCCCATCAAAAGTGATTTAGAATGTGGACCGTCGATTTTTTACCAATAATTTGTAAATCACTTTTGATGGAGTTACAAATTTCAGATTGAGCTGATTTTTTGTGTGGATGATCTTGTTATCATAGAGAACATCCTCACGAAACATCAGCTCAATCCAAAACCTATAACCCATATTTTGAAAAACCATTGTTTTTTACATATGTCCCTTGATCTGTCGCCCTTATATTAAAGATTGTGGATAATACGGAAACCCTAATTATTTGAAAATTAAAAGGGAATCCACATTGAGTTTCTTAGGAAACTTTGATGGATAGGAATCCTACCAAGTCTTGAAGGCATTTTGAGGTTCCATCATACATAGCCCTAGTTGATTATCCAAAGAATAGAGAGAGAAGAAGGTGAGTCTAAGAGCAACTCTAATCAGGAAAGCCATACTGGAAAGCCATACTGGCTTAGCCATAATTGGTAGGCATTTTGTTATGGAGGGCAATTTTGCCTATTCATGGAGTTTGTACTCCAATTGTCTCCACAGATATTTTAATATATATATTTTTAATTCTACATAAAATTCATCTAGGGTAAAATGGCTCCCAACTGCCATCCTTTTTTACTGTCAACAGTAGAGAAAGAGTATTCCACTCTCTTCTTTTGCCACTTCCTCTTCCTCTTTCCCTCTCTCCAAAACATTTCAAATTGGTTCTCGGGATATAGAGTGAGTTGGTGTCCCTCCTTGGGCTCTAACTTTTTAAAACAACAGTTGGGAAGGGATGCCTAGCTCGAGCCTAAGTGCGTTGGAGTTGCTGTAATATTTAAAAAAATGCCTATCTATCAAATACACACATGACAAAAATATTGATCTCAATGGTACAAGGTATGCTTTTGAATAACCTAATTATATGAATAGTACCATGATAGATTTCTTGAGATGTATATATGGATTCATTTGATATAAATAGCTTTGTAAGGTTAAATGTTCATGCTCAATGGAGTTTGTATGATGAAAAATCTAACAAGTCATTCATTCGACCATTTATCATTAAACCCACCTTCATGCTGACCACTAACTTCCCGTACTTAACCCCAAGGGGTTGGCCTAGTGGCAAGCCGAGCCTTGATAAACTCCTCAGGAAGGGTAGGTCAAGTGTGCAAAACCCCATGAAGCAATGAATTTCTTGGGGCAACCCTCCGGGATCCGATTGACCCTCAACTCAACCAGTTGCAAGTAGGACTTTCGATGAGAGTGGTGTGTGTGACCGTGGGATTAGTCTCACCCGAGAAGGGTGGGGATACCCACAATAAGTGGTAAAAAGAAATTCCCATACTTGCCTGGCCAAAAATAGAACTCTAAACAATCAACGCAGAAGGGATGGGTAGCAAAGGAACAATGGTTTTTTCCATAGCAAGAAGCTACCAGAAGAGAATTAATCAAAGAGAAGGGACACTTTCAAAAGACAAAAAACAAAAAGGACTTTTCTACCCATCCACGGTTGAGGCTCTCCATCAACATAATAGATAGGATTTTAGGAAAATAAAGATTTCCTAGAGATCAGTTGATTAACACGCACTTTCCCAGGGAATACCTGACATCCCAACGGTCGACTTGGTGGAGAGCTTCAACCCATGGGTTGTGGCTAGCCTTTTCCTCAAAAAAAGATTAAAAATAAGAAGGAAAGAGAAGGGTAATTTAGTTAACTGATTCATGGGTAAAAAATAACTGTTATTGTCAAAATAATTATTATATATAACTGTGATATCTTAAGTTTGAAATTTTTTTTTGGACAACATAACTGCTATATTCAAACATAGAGGTTTTGAGGAGTTTGAAGACAATGGGTGGGGAGAGAAATATCAAGGGTTTTTTTATTAGAGGATTGAAGAAAAGGATAGTTAGATCATTTTCTACTAGTCACTTAATCCAGACTGTAGTCAATGTTATTGGTTGGATAACACAGGGATATCTCAAAGAATAATGCTGAAGTGACCCCAAGATTGACCTCATCATATCACACTTTCCTGACATGGAAGTGTGTAGGAATGATAGATGTTTTTATCTATATACAAGTGAAAAGAGTATATGGTTCTGTGCACACCTCCATGTCAAGGAAGTGCAATATGAGGTCACTCCAGCAGGACTCTATCTTATGTAGAGGTGACATTGGGATTACTACGATACTCACATTTCTGATGTAGAGGTGCGCACATAACTGTAGATGCTTTTTACTCATATCTTGAGGAAACACATCTATGGTTATCACATCAATGCAATGAAAATCACAGTGAAAAACAAAGTCCCCCCAGGATTTTCTATAGATAAAAACAAGGACAGGTGTGTCTAAATTTAAAAGAAACAAGAAAGGAAACAGAAAAAAACAGAAATTGCTCACAAAAAAATCAATATGGGATTTCAGAGAATCCTCGATCCACCAATCACTCAGGTGTGTATTGAGGGGCATACACAATTTAGAAAACTTCCCTCGTTAGGCTTTAAGTGCTTGATCATCCAGAATTCTTTGAAATCCTCGATTAACTTTTCTGTGAGCAAAAGAATCTGTCCTAATTACCCATTCGATAGTTCTATTAGATGAAATGGGATGGTTGTTTAACTTAATATATAATCATTGACCCATCTACTACAATAATATTGGGCTTGAGATGCTAAACCCCTAATAGTTTCTCTTCAGCCAGATATTATCATGACAACTTGACACACTTTAGCCTGACAAACAAAGACTAAAAAGCCATAGTGTGGTACTAGCAAATGGAGACTTGAGTCACTGAACAGCCATAGTCCATTAACACAACCCAAACCAAAACCATTAATAAATTTTCATCCACACTCACTGAAATTCAAAATCCATTAAGTTCCACTTGCATCAAAAGCATTTCTACATGCATTAAGAAAATAAGTTATAACTAAGATCTCAAAGTTGCAACAAGGATTAATAGAAATGGTCATCAACCATTTCAAGAAAAGAGTCTGGGATTTATTTTCCTAACATTATATCTTTTTGATTAACCAAGCAGCACATGGTTGAGTGAGTGATCATCTCCATGAATGATAATTGGCACTGCAAACTCATGAGTGAAATAAATCAATCAGTAAATATCTATGCAATTTTGATTAAAAATCCCAAACTAACACAAAATTATGCATGCATACATAATTATATCAGATTATTTGTATTCAGTCAATGCATCAAGCATGAAATCAATCCTTCATGGAAGTATTGTAAGACATTGCTGGAAATTTCTGAACAGGTCCAATTCTTTGTTGATTATTCCTTTGAATTCTTTTGGAGAGAAACAAATCAGACGGTGGATTATTCAGCGAAATTGGGGTCCTATTTGGATAGTTTTTTTTATTTTTTATAATTGAAGATTTGTGCAATGTTCCTTAAGATCTAGTGACAATTGTAGAGGAAGATTTAACTTGTATTTACACTCGTTAGTAGTGTTTCTAGGGTGGGGTCCATTTAACTCCGGCTTATCAATAAAAAAGTAAATAAATTATATTAGTTTCAATAACTTATATATTAACATAGTTTTTGAACTGGCCATTGCATTATACATTTTCAGAAGCATAGAAATTTTGCATATAATATGTACGTAATCGTGATTGTAATCGCAAACTTATAAAAGCAAAGATGTATATATTTACTTCAAAAAATAAGGTAAGATAATACAATGTAGTTGATATAACCTGAGCATTGATTCTGTTAAGAGAGCATTTAACCGGTATATATATATATATATATATATATATATATTTTTTTTTTTTTTTGCTAAGCAAGCAAGGTGATTGGTATTAGGTTTGTAAAATGCTCAAAGAAGTTTATGCATCCTACCACTTAAGCTAAGTGATGGTATTTAACCGGTTTATATAAAATTAAAAAAAAATGAAAATGAAAAGATAATACATCATATTTTACCTCACTGGCTAATTCTGAAAATATTAATTGATTTATTTAACTTTATTTAGAATTACCAATTGACAACTAGAACTTTTCTGATCATATAAATCTATATCTTTACCCCATAACAATCAACAAGAGTACTAGTGATGCTATGATGTCTCTCATGTTCGAAATATGATATCAAAATTAGAAATAGTAAATATAAAACAAATAAAAAAGAAGCAATGGACAGATTTAAAAGATTAAAAAAGAAAAAATCAAGGAGGAGAAACAGTCTACTACAAGAGAAGAATAGAGTATAAAGCTTATTGATTTTGAATTACTGAGATATGAATAGAGGAAACAGACTTTTAACAATAAAAGCTTTGGGTTTGGATAGAAGAATGGAGGAACAAAATTTATTTAGCCAACCAAATCCTTGACGTTAGGCTTACAATGTTGGTAATGGTTCTTCTATACTTATATTCTTTAGATTGGTCAAGCTAGCATCTAAAACCTCCCCCCCTCACACACACACACACACACACACACACACTCTTTTATTAAAAAAAACTACTCACGACTGTAGTAACAGATTACATCATCAACGATTATTCTCACAAGCTCTCAGGAATACTACTATCACAATGTGAAAAAAGCCCAAATTTGATGGACCAAGATGTCAAATTGGCGTCGAATTTTATTGTCAAATTTATTTTCGACAGGCCAAAATTGTAAAATTAATGAAGGATGAGAGAAATTCGACAGCTCTAAGCTGTCAAATCTGGGAACATCAAGAATTTCGATGGTCCTTGACAGTCAAAATTCAGTTTCTAAAATTCATAAGCCTTGGCCAGTCAGTTTTTTCTGTCGAATTTTCCTGTTTTCACGTAGGGCTAGATTCCTTAATAACAAATAAATTCCTATCCAATGAGCCCAAATGAGTTAAATAGTCAGTTTGTCTATTGGTTTCCCTCCAAATTCAAAATTATACGACTCAAAGGCTTGGGCTAGCAGGTGTATCACCTTATTCTCATGTTTCCAAGAACGCTATTATTTGCATAGAGTAACCAAGACAATATTGTTTGTTTGTTTTCTGTTTCTTGTTTTGTCATACTGGAATACGTAATGGAGAAAGAGTTGGGAATGGATGGTAAAAAAAATCGGTCTCTTAATCAGTTCCTTCTCTCCACTCTTTTTCTTTCAATCCTATGGCATCAAGGTTTTGGAAATACCTCTTCTAATGTCTTTGAATCAATAAATATAACTAGGACCTTTCAAATTTATGATTGTCTTTATAAATATGTCTATTCTATTTGTTACATTGGACAAAAGTAGCCCATCTGGACATCTGGATCCTTCACCTATCTTATTTCCATTTGGTTATTAAAACTATATCATTTTCAGTGATGAGTAGATATACATGGTTTTACACAATGAAACTCAAATAGAATTTTCTTTTTATCATAAATATTCCTACAAATTCAAAATCTTGTCGAAAATCAATCTGATAAAAAAAATTCCTTCCAACGTGATGTGCTCAAGAGTTCTCGAAAAAAGAAGTCTTTAACACAATTGCCAAATTGTGGTATCCTAAGATGAATCTATTGTCTTCACACCCAAACTCAAAATGGGTTGCTGAGTTTAAACATTGTCACATAATCGGAATGTCTCAATCTTTTATTTTGTAGGCATTGCCCAACTTGCCTATGGGTAGAAACCTTTGCCTCTAGTCAACATCATTAATCGGTTTCCAACCACAATTCTCTAACACTCTTCTCCATACTTTCTTCTATATGGTAAGAATCCTTCTTATTATATGTTTCAAATCTTTGGATGCCTATGATTTTCTTACCTTTGAGACTTCTCTCCACAAAGACTTGCACCAAAAATCAGTCCTTGTGTATTTATTGTATGTAGTAGCCCTCATAATGATTTTAAATGTATCATAGTCAAGGTAAAAGAGACGTTCCACAGTGAGGACAAGAACAAAGGAGGATAAAGGATTGCCTTGGTGTAGCCCACATTTACTAGAGAAAAATCCATGGCATGACCCACTTAGGAGAATTGAAAACTTCGGCGTGGAAACACACTCCATGGCTCATGAAACCCAAATTCTGAGGCAACCTACATGAATAAGAAGAGATTCAAGAAAATCCCATCGAACACTGTCAAAAGTGCTTTCTCTTAGCATTACTCTTTCCTCTTTATAGCTAGGCTAGACTAATGATGGAAGAAAGGCAGCGAGAAATATAATTATCTTAGCTAGCATTTTTGTTATGACTTTATAAAGAAAGTTGCAATGGGATATGGGTCTGAAATGCTGTAATATATAGGCATTAGGAACTTTGGGGACCAAGAAAATTACAATGCTTACTTCTTTTAAAACCTTCCCAAGAGAGAAATTGTCTAGGACTGCTTTTTAGATGTCTTCCTTTATGATTTCCCAAAAAGCTGGCAACAAAGACTCCACTCCAAATCTGTCTAGGCCAGGGAATTTATTCTTGGGAGTTGTAAAAATAACTACTTTGATCTCTTCTTTGGTAATAGGTTGGCCAACCATCTCACTTTGCTCTGAGGATAATCTTTTCCTCAAGGGAAGATTTGGGCAAGGATGCCTAGAATGAACTCAAATACCCATAGAAATTTCATCCTTTAAAAGATTTCCCACCAAGTCAATCAGCTCCACTATTCCATTCCTTGCCGCATTGGAGGCAATTATGGCATAGAAAAAATGAGAGTTCATATCCCCTTCTTTTAACCTTTGAACTCTAGATTTTTTCTTGACAAATTTGTCTTACAGATCCATCTCGTTGTTAGAGTCTAAGATGGCTTTCCTTTCTACAATAGCTAAGTTGGGATCAAGGGACTGAGCTAGAATTTGAGCTTGGATCTCTTGGAGCTTCCAACAATCCATCTCAGTCCTCTGATTAATTCTTCCAAAGAAATACTTGTTCTACTCTTTAATGGATGCTTTACCGGCTCTCAGTTTTGAAGTTACTTTAAGCATTGAGCTTGTTCAACAATCTCTGGAAAGCCCGGAATGCCCAGCCACATGGTAAAAACTTTGAATTGCATTGGACCTCCCAAAGGCAAGGCAAAATCTTTGTTGTGAGATATCTAGTATTCTTATTGGGTTTGGACAGCAAGAGGTAAGGCAGTATTAAAAGGGGTTTTTCCCCAAAGAAGTATGGGCTCAGACTGAGTCTATAATCTTTATCATTCACAGTGGATTTTTCTCCCTCTCCTCCGTGGACCTAGGCAATTTGCTGAACCACGTAAATCTTGTGTTCTCGTGTTCGTTCTTTCCTTCTTTGTTTTTACTCTTATTACGCTTCCGCACAGCAGTATTGATTTGGGCTTAATCATCTTCCATTTGAGGCTTGGGGTGGCAAGGGGCTCACTCATCTATGGCCAAGATGGAAGCTCATGAAGTCATGGAGCACATTCTCCAATATCCTCAAATGTTCTCTCCAGCCTTATTGAGAGATTACATTAGGACAACTTCAAGCAAAGGTTCCTTAGGAGACATGGTTTCTTGTTATAATAAATCTCCCCCACTACATTGAAGGAAAGTTCCTTTTGCAATTACAATATAATGATTTCAAAAGGAAACCTTCCTTTCAAAATTGATTGCACTTTTTTGTAAATTATTTTCTTTTTATAATCCTTCCATAATGAGGTATACTGTAGGAATGTTTTGTGAATATTGATTAGGCCTCAAATTCTATTTAAACCTGTCCTAGTCTACTGATTTTGCCCGTCCAGAAATAAATTCTAGGTAAACTATGCAAACAGGATCAGAGGAAGGAGAAGTTCTCATCATACCTTTAATATTCCTGATTAGAGCTGAATTCATGATGATTATGGATGAAAATCTTCATCCAATGGGCATTTAGACCTGGTTTTAAGCGGAGGACCCAAATGCTCCCAGGTATGTTTGTTACGAACTTTCTTCATTTCTTCAACCTTCATTTTTTGTTCTGAGTTAGAATTAGCAGCAAGATGTTCTTCCTCTTTGGAATCATAAACTTCAATAATTTGAGCATCATGAGTGCTTGATGAACGAGGTTTCGGTGCTGCTACAGGCATTGGTTCATTAGCTGAAACATTCTTTGAAGGGGCAGCAGTATAGATTATCTTCTTATTCAGCCCCTCGAGATTCAGCTTGAAATTGAGGTCAACAACCAGCTGTATCGAAGGGACCATGTGATGCTCCACCTCAGTCATGACATGTGACCCTTCAGCAACATGTACTGGCAAATCTTTGCCGAAATCCGAAGATGATTTCTCCACCATAACATCTTTTAACTTTCCAGGTTGAGCATCTTTTCGAGCGGCCGGAACGACATCTTCAGAAATTGTTAAGGACTTTTGGTTGGGGATCCATATCTTCTTGCCTTTGTCCATTAATGTGTTCTTGGGTTCCATAATAGGTTCCTTGAATCTGCAGTGAGAGCAAAAAAAAGGGTAAAGCAGCTTAGTCAGTGAATCGTTCGCATTATTCTTTTCTAAAAAGGTGTTGAAGAAATAATTTCTATCGAAATTGGTTAGTACTTACATGAACCCTAATAGCGTTTATATAGAAAACTAAATCAAACAAAAATATAAAATAAATTAAGAAAGATTCTTAGTATCTATTTAATTAATATTTTCTAACTACTCCCATCTATGATATTCTTATAGATCATGAGATACAACTTTCTTATTCTAGTAAGATATCTATAGATATGAGCAGTTCTATACAGACTTCCTACAACATTACGTTTCACACTGTGTTGACGTGGTGGTGTGCACGAAACCATAGATGCTTGTCACTCATATCTCGAGGAAAAGTAAAGATGCTACAACATCAAGAACCAAGGATTACTAATGTTACTTGAAATCCTCAAAGAAGGTCCCCTTCAAGTTTTAAAAAAACAATGACTAAAGGAAGCTAGCTTTAATATTCATTGTAAAAGGTCGAAAATATGGAAAGGTAGAATTTGTCGAGCATTGTAAACTTTTTCTTTCTCGTTGTTAGAGCGATTGGTAGCTAAATGCTTGGTTATCTTTTGCCACATTGACTGTGGCATTCGACCTTTTTTTCGAGAAGACATTACCACAACAGGTGTGCTACATTCTTTGTCTTCCTCCAATAAATCTTCTTCTAATTTTTCTTTCATAATTGAGCTTCCTCTTATTGCTAAATGGGCAATTTTTAGAGATTTTATGAATCTTCCAAACACCAGAAAATTGTAATTTTTCTCTTTTGCTTTTTTCCTTTCATAAAATTCTTGCTTGCTTAGAAAAATAAAGAGAAGAGGATTCGTATGTTTAGTTGTTTGGTCTAAACCTGAAAATTGATAGATTAAAATAAACATTGACAACTCAAATTTGGGAAACCATGCTGCAGTAGGGATTGGGTGCATTGTTCAGATTGAGAATGCATGTTTGATTGATGAAGGCTTGCAACATTTATATCGGTTCTTTTCAAAACTCAAAAGACTCAAAGGTGTTCTTAAAATTTGGAATCAGGAGATTGTGGGCGATGTTCAAATGAAGTTAAAGGAAGCTGAATCTAGAGTACAAGAACTCGAAAATGTACTTGCTAATCAGGGTTGGGATCATAGTATCTACTTGGAGTGCCAAAAATCAAAGATGGAGTATGCTACTTGGGCAAGTAATGAAGAGTCGCTTTGGAAGCAGAAGTCTAGAGTATCTTGGCTCCAAAAGGGTGGTAGGAATACGGAATTTTTTCATTTGTCGGCTAAAATGCGAATAGTGAGAAATTCGATTAGAAGAATCAAAAAGCCTGATGGAACAATAATAGAAGATCCAGAAGAAATTGGAATGGAGGCGGTCTGTGCTTTTGTAGATCTCCTAAACTCTACCCAAAGATGTTCCTTTGGAAGTTTGTTGGAGGGTTTAACCAGCAAAGTTACTAGTGGTCAGAACAATCACTTGTCTGCTATTCCCACTGAGATTGAGGTTCTCCAGGCCATACAAGGCATGAATGCCCAAGGAGCTGCAGGCCTAGATGGTTTTTCAGGGGTCTTCTACATGAAATGTTGGGACATTATCAAGCAAGACTTGTTGAAGGCAGTTATAAATTTTTTCCAAGAAGGTTTCATCCCAAAAGCCGTTAATACCACATCCACAGCCTTGATTTCTAAGGTTGAGGTACCACTTTCGTTTTTCAGATTTTAGACCAATTAGTTTATGTAATTTCTTGTATAAAATTTTGTCTAACATTTTGGCTTCTAGACTAGGAGAGATCCTTCCCTTGTTAATTTTCCCTGAACAAGGGGCTTTTGTGAAGGGGAGAAATATCTATGATAACATCGTGATGGCTCATGAAGTGCTAGATGACCTCAACCTAAAAGCCAGGGTAAATAACTTGGCAATGAAAATTGACATGAAGAAAGCTTATGATAGGCTAGAATGGCCCTTCTTGATAGTTTTTCTTTCCAAGTTGGGGTTTTCAGTTGATTTTTTAAAATTGATCAAAGGCTGTTTGCAAAGCGTCTCATACTCAGTGTTAGTTAATGGGTGCTCTTATGGTTTTTTCGGAGGAAGCCGTGGTCTGAGACAAGGAAACCCTTTATCACCTAGCCTTTTCATCCTTACAGAAAAGGCACTTAGTGTGGGTCGTAGCAACCTAGTTCTTGAAGGCAAAATGGATAGATTTTCTGTTTAGAAAAAAGGGGTAGCTCCAAGCCATCTCCTTTTTGCAGATGATTTAGTTATTTTCTCGAAGGCCACCTCTAAGTCCTTAAAGGCTATTAAAGAATTTCTGGATTCTTATGAAAAGGCTTTAGGTGAGCAAATTAGTTTGGAGAAGAGTTGTTTTTTTGTGGCTGATCATGTGGGAGTTAGAAGAATCGAGATAGTTAAGACTATTATGGCTTTTTCCAAGGGTTCCCTTCCTACCAACAATCTGGGTGTTCCGTTGTTCTCAGGAAAACTTACGAGAGACATGTGTAGGGGATTAGTCTCAAAGATGTCGAGGAATATGACGGGTTGGAAATCAAACACCCATTCAGAGGGAGGCCGATTGACCTTATTATCTCATGTTCTTTCCTCTATTCCCATGTACTTTATCTCGTTACTGCCTATTCCCAAGTGTATCTCAGATTCTTTGGAATTGTGTTTTGCAAAATTCTTTTGGGGTAGCACTGAGGGAAAGGGGAAAAATCATCTTGTGGCTTGGCATAAAGTGTGTAAACCTAATCTAGAAGGTGGGTTGGGCATTAAAACACTTTCTGAGGTTCATAGAACGGGTTTAATGAAGACATGCTGGAGATTGATGAATGAGAAGGGGCTATGGATAGACTATCTCAATCAAAAATATGTGAATGATGGAAATTGGTGGAACCCTTAAAAAACGAGAGGCTTGAAGCTTTGGAGAACTTTCTGGTGTTTTCTTAAACCAACAATTAGGTTGACAAATAGCTTGATTGGAGATGGAGCAGAAACTTCCCTGTTCTTACATAATTGGTGAGGGTCAAGTCCATTAATAGATCTCTATCCGAATGAAAACAAAAACATTTTGTTGAAGGAGGTATGGGATCAAGAGGGTCGGAACGTTTCAAAGCTTAGAGCCTTGGTCATGAATAATTCAGCAGTGGACGAGATTCTGGCATCAAATGTTCAGCAAGGAAATCATGACAGATCAATTTGGATGGCCTCAGATTCAATATTGTTTTCTTCTCGATTGGCATGGAATTCTTTGAGAGCTAGGGGAAATGTCTCTCTAATCTGCAAAGCAATTTGGAATGCAAATGTGCGGACTAAGATGAAGACTCTAGCGTGGAAAATCTATCACAAAGTGTGTCCGGTGGACAGCGTTCGAAAAAAATGGGGTATACCTATGGCTTCAAGATGTTCTTGTTGTAAAGGTAATGAAGAAACTATTGATCACCTTTTTTTCCAATGTCCGTTTACGTTAGAGGTCTTGAACTACTTCAGCTGTCATTTGCTTGAGGAGACAACTAGAGTTATGACGCCTGGGTCTTTACTTAAATGGGGTCTTTCAAAAAAATCCCAATTTGGAAGTGTTAGTTGTATGGTTCCATGGGTAATCTGTTAGAACATATGGCTAACTAGAAACATATGTATCCTTGAAGACTTGAAACCTTCAGCTCAAGTGGTCATTAATAATTGTTTGAAATGGGTAAAGGAATTGGAGGAACATTTAATCTTCAAGCTCCCCTCTTTAGATGATGCTATCCAAAAATTATCAAATATTGGAATTAATCGTAAACAGATCCCTCGACATTGTTTACTTAAAATCTGCTGGAAGAGACCGCCCCATGGTTGGTTTAAGTTAAACTCTGATGGTTTAGCAATCTGTAATCCAGGTTTATCAAGTGGTGGTGCTATTCTACGTTACGAACATGGTGATTTGGTGGAAATAGGTCATTGGAACTTCGGAATGGCAACAAACAACATGGCAGAAGTCCGTGCGTTGGTAGCTGCACTGGAGACTTTTGATATACAAGGAAAGAATATTATCGTTGAAATGGATTCAGTTATCATAGTGAAAGGTCTTGCACATCAGGTTGTTTCGTGGAAATTGGATGAATGGGTACTTAAGGCAAGATCCTTGATTTCAAAAATAGATGCTCAAGTGTGCCACATTTGGAGAGAAGCAAATGCAATGGCAGATATACTTGCTGCTGCAGCTATCCAGAACGTTCAGTCATCGACATTCAAACGAGTTTGTGATTTGCCTTTAAATGTAAAAAATGCTTACATGGGAGATAAGCTAGATCTTCCGAAATTTAGATATGTAACTCGTTAGAGTTCTATCTTTGTATATTTGTTTATAATCTAATACAATTTCTTCTTGCTTGCTTAGCAACAAAAAAAAATATGTATAAGGCTTCGAACATGGCTAAATTTGTTCTGTATCTGGTGAAAGGTTTCTAAATGGATAGGCCACAAGGAAAGAAATCGTTGATTATGTCTTACTGTTTTTTAATATTCCAAGCTCTGGAGGTTGGTTCTTTTCTATGGGAGGTAGAAAATCCTTTTTACTCAACTTGATGCATATGACACCAAATCTGATGGGAGGCTCGATAAATTATTAGGGAGGGTAACACACTAGTTAATACTATGCTTATTCACGAGCCAAGCTCATTTGTTTCTAATGAGTTTGATGTGGTTTTTTTTTTGCTTTGGCTGGCTGGACGTACCTCCACCCTGTAATATGCAGGAATTTAAAGATAGCATTGTGGGAGGGCATATAGAGATTCAAAATCAAGACCTGGGGTGCACATCCAGTCCCTTCTTATCATCTCAGCTATCCCCCAGTGGGTATTTGATGTGATTGTTGATATCTCATTTATGGCTCGTATAACATTTATGTGAGATATATTTGAAAGCGCCACAATCGGGTTGGGAAAATCCATTTTTGGGGTTTAATGTGAGTTGTGACCAAGTTCTAGGTATAAAAATTCAAATTGACATTGAAAAATGGATTCCACTAGATCTGCAATAGAGATTATGGGTACAATAATCAATTTACAAGATTACAAGGTGTTAGGCACCAACCCCACCCAACGAAGCCAGTCTCTACTATTACCAATAATTTTATATTGCAAAATCAACCTAGGCTCTAAAATGAAAATTTTCGAAAGCTTACCGAGGGGATTGCAACCATAGGTTCCCTCAGAGATATATAAAGAATATAGAAATTTTGTGTGTTGTTCTTGAGCCAATGTCCACCTCCAATCTAGATTCCAAACTCAAAGATAAGAAATACCTTGTAAGATTTGTGAGTATTGATTACGGTTCAAGTAATTTAATGGCCTTCTTGGGTTTTTTCTTTGGATTAAAATAAATGTTATGGGTATGTGTATTGAGTGGGGACTTCGATTTTCGGGTCTTGGTCATCTTCAGTGGGGGTTTTGTTTGGTTTTTCCTAGGCTCAAAAGTTGCATATGAATTTTGGTGTTTTGATCCTTTTTTATTGATTTTTCTTGATGATTTTATGTTTGATTGATATTGCTTTGGATTAGGATTATTTCTAGATTTTTATATTGGGATTATCTCTTTCAATTTTGGATTAGGATTGTCTTTAAGTGTTTTTAGATTAGGCTTATCTTTTAGATTAGGATATTAATTCAAGATTGGCCAACCGTTAATTGTTTTAGATTTCATTTACATTATATAATTTTTTTTCTTTTTTTAATTCTTGATACCCCTCTCTCCATAAGAATGGACCGGCCAAGGCATGAGGATTCCTAACTTTTAGGCTTAATTTTTGGAGATATGGTTTGTTTAGAATTTAATCAAATTTGGAGGACCCCGTGAATTGTTCAGCCAACACATGGGATTCCCATATTTTAGGAATCTTTTATGAGAGTTTTAGTTAATTAATTTTTTTGGTGGACCTTTACTTAAATGGATTGACCAATGGGGCAAGGTATTCATTGAACATTGGGATGTTTTGGAAATAAATTTGTGTAAGGAATTCATCGAACATGTTAGTTTAAATTTTTTGATGTGAAATTGATGAAGGCTTTACAAAGGCATTTTGGTAATTTTTTAAAATTTGGTGAAAATCTGCATAATGGTTTATTTTGATTCCATATTGCCATTACATAGGTCAGAAAGAATTTCCTCGGTGTAATGTGGTTTCTAAGGATGCTTTAATTAAAAATTTGTTGAAAGGTTTACTTTGATTCCATTTTTCATTTCATACCTCAGAAAGAATTTCTTAAGCATAACAGTCTTCAGAGGGCTTGGATGTGAAGGAGATATGACTCGCAGGGTAATATTTGGAGATGTAATCCTTCGAATGATGCTTCTTGGACTTGGAGAGGTATTTTGAAAGTCCGAGAGATTACTACAAATCATATTCGATTATTAGTGGGAGATGGCTCGAAAACATGTTTTTGGATTGATCCTTGTTTAGAAGGGGGTGCGTTAGTCGATCAATTTGCAAGAAGGTCTGTTTTTCAAATGATTAGTAATCTGAATGCTATGGTATCTGATTTTGCGAGAAACGAATGTTAGAAAAGTATAATGAGAGATGATATAAGACTGCCAATCGTAGATTTAGTTGAAGCTCACCATCCTCTGTGGCCGAATGAAAATGATAAGATAATTTGGAAAGATAATGCGAAGGGGGAATTTACTCAAAAAGCTACATGGAATGCGATTAGAGTCCATGATACAAAGGTGATGTGGTACAAACTTGTTCGGAATAAGTGGAGAATACCTCGGCATTCTTTTATATCATGGCTTGCGATGCAAGGAAGTCTGCTAACAGTCAAGAATTTAAGGAAGAGAGGTTTAGTGCTAGTCTCTAGATGTGTATTGTGTCGAATGGATGGGGAGGATAATGAGCACTTATTTTTTTAGATGCAGATATAGTAGTAACTATTGGAAGAAGGTGCTGAATTGGGCTACGGTAGAGAGACAAACAGTGGGAAGCATTGAAGAGGAAATTGGGACCATTGAAAGTAAACCGATTTATACCATTCTCAGCCTTATGCTCTGTTTTACCTTGCATCATATACTTCGATGAAAAAGAGATGACTGGGCTGCAACTTTGTCAACTGATTATGGAAGATGTGTGCGGTAGGATTGAATGCATGACGACATCGAATTCTGAAATGCTGAAATTGATCAAGCTATGGGGCTGTCAAGGAACACTTGAAGTCAAAGAAAAGTTGGTTATTCAATGGCTACCGCTTCCAATGGGAGTTATCAAACTGAATAGTGATTGGCCAATATCAGAAACTGAGGTTTGGAATCAATTTTATTGCAAGAAATAATAAGAGAGAGATGATTACTGCTGCTATGGGGAGATCAAATCAAATGGATATTGTCGCTGTTGAATTGGAAACAATTCTCAAGGGCTTACAACAACTTAAAATGCAGGGCCATACAGATATAATCGTGAATTCAGATTCATTAGTGGCTTTTAATTGTATTAAGGAGGAATGGAGTAGGCCTTGGAAATAGATTAGCATTACCAGAGATATTAGAAGTGCATTGCGGTGGTTTAACTCAACTACTATAGAATTTATTTGGCGCGAAACAAATAAAGCAGTTGAGTGGTTAGCAAGAAGAGGAGCTTTGAATGCGCAATTCAGTATTTTAGATTATTTAAATGTTCCTGTGGAATTATACCATATCCTCCTGGAAGATATCAATGTTTATTACATATGACATTATCAGCTTTTAATAAATCAAGTTGGGACCCTTTATAGCCTCAACTTAGCGTAATGTGATTTCTAAGAATGTTTTAATGTCAAGTGTATTTTTATACTTTTGTTGAATTTTGTAATTTTGCACGTAAAGCATCTTTTAACAATAAAATGGTGATCCTTATGTCCGAATTTTGTTTTCCTAACATTGTGTGGTCTTTATGCCAATTTTAAATGTAGAATATCTCATCAAGGATCTAGAAAATATCAAAAGACAAATAAAATCTCTTAAAATACTTACCTATCATCAAAGAACAACTGCGGTCGGATTGACGAGTTGTTCAATTAAGCAAATGCGAAAGGGGGTGTCTACAATATTGGTTTGCCTATTGTGAGAATTTTGTTGTCATGTGGTATCCTCATCATTTACATGCATTAATTTTGATCAACAAAAATTTCTCCTCCTTGATTAGGAAAAAAAAAAACAACATTTTCCCAATTATTTACATTTATAGTTTTTCAAAGTCAATGGATTCAAATTCAGCCATTCATATTTTTTTTTTTCCTGATTATGAGATATTTGAAAATACAAAATTCTATTCTACCATCTAAGAATTTTATAAATGATGAACATTAAGGGAGCTCTATGTATTCCAAAACTAAAAAAGAACAAGAAGAAAGGGCGCTCTATTTATTGTATAATGTTTTGGAAAAGTATTACTTTTATCTAAATTAAAAGAAAATGTTACTTAGCTAATCCTTACTAATCCTTTTTTGCCTAGGCTCTCTCTTACTAATCTTAATTTACTTAATGTATGATTTCCATTTTTAAAATGTGTGGTGAATGAAAATTCAATTCATCCATCTTTCGTTTATTAGTTTAGTTGTGGTCTTGTAATGATCCCTCAAAATTCCTAATGAGCATGGAGTGATAAAGGTTGGTGATGATGCCATGAAACATGCTTGTATCATTGTAGGGGATGGATCATCAACATTTCTTTGGAAGGATCCATGACGCTTAAAGGGGCCCATTGATAATGCATTTTGGCAGTAGAATCATTTACCAATTTGGAAGCCACTTCTACACGTTGGTTTCGGATGTAATGTTGAGCAATAGTTGGAATGTTGCTACCCAGATGCATTAGTCTCATATGTGGTGGCAACCAATAATTCGAATCTTCTGGCCGATTAATGGAAGAATGAGGATTGTTAAACAAACCATAATGAGCCAAAGAGTGCCTAAAATATTATTAGGAGTTCAATTATTGCTAGTCCTTTGACAAGTGTTATTTGGGGGGGGCGGGCGTGAAATTTTTTTATGACAGGGGGTTCTAGTCCTGTAGGACTGTCTACCAAGGGAGAAGCTATCGGCTTATTATTGCACCATATCTTTCCTAAATCCCCTGGGTAGATGCAATATCCCCAAACCACACATACCAGGCACAATGTCAAAAAAACCCATTTGACAGCCGAAAAATGTCGAATTTCATAAAATTCGACGAACCATGGTGTCAAATTTTGGTTCTTCGAATTTTTCATTGTTGATTTTTTTTCGGCGGATCAAAACCATCTAATTATATAAAATGGGAAAAATTCGATGGCTCTAAGCTATTGAATTTGAGGAACATCAACAATTTCGACGGCCCAATGCTGTTGAAATTCAATTTCTAAAATTTGTTAGCCTTGTTTTAGTCGAATTTTCAATTTTCACATTGCGGGCTAAGGAGGGATAAATCCGTGTGAGTAGCCAAAAAGAGGGTTAGAACTCAAGACCTCTCCCTTTTTGGAAGGATGCCTTGGCCATTGCACCCAATGCTCGTTGGTTTATTTAAGAGAAGATAGCCTAAAATAAAGTATTAATAATTTAAGATTTACATAAGAGAGAGGTGCAACTTCCATCAATGTGGTTCTTGTATTTTAAAGCTCTTAAGTTATCTATTTTTCTAATATTCTTTTTTGCTATTGAATCTTGGTGAAAAGTTTTGCACAAATTTGGAATAGATAAATCAACTATTGGATCTAGTATGGATGAGACAATTTTTGTTGCAGATAAGAAATCACTAGTTTTTGTGTTATTCGATATGCTATGCTTAACATTTTCATCTTGAATAAACCAGGTTTTGTGTGAAAGAAATTGGGGGATATTTTAGAGGAAAGCAATCACTGAAGTAAAGATTCTTCAAATGATTAGTCTCACCCAAAGGGTGGGATACCCACGACACGCCAATAAAAAAACAACAAAAACTAGAGATTCTTCGAATGCTTTATGAAGATGTTAAATCTATTTATGAAGGTGTTGAGTACTCATATGATCTAAGTGGTTCGGGAGCTGAAGTTCTTCGGCAATGGTACTGTCAAGGTCTCAGGAAACATAGGTTGATAAGGATTTTAATTATGGTTTTCGGTCTTCTACATATGAGGGAATGTTGAAGATAAATATTGATGATTTGTTATCTCAGTTGGGGGCAAGATTTGGGTTTATAGGGCAAAATTTCTATGCCATATTTAAATAGGTTTGGAAAAAAATTAGAGGACAACATTATTGTTGTTAGATTAAGTTCGCCTCTATGAGATTCTTCTTATACAATCATGACCATGAAGGGGGAAATTGAAGTGTCATGGAGGTATTCTCATTATTTACCAAAGTTGTCAGGTCTACGGATTATTAAAGAGATTTATGTTTGAAATTTATTGAGGAGAGACTAGCTAATTTTCTAGCAAAAGTAGTGTGTGTCATCTCAAGAGTTCCAGGTTATTAATGAACATTAATTTCATTCCAATAGAGTTAGATCATGTTACCACTCTCATATGTAGTTCCCTTTTATTTTCAAATGACCGGCATGTTTTCTCATCCCTCAACTTACCATTATAAAACTAATTGTTTGCAATTTGAGGGGAAGAGAGCAGAATTCGCTTTGAGGTGTCTAGGGCTGTCTTGGAAGGACTTGTTTCATGGTGGAGACAATAGTTTATTTTTCTACGCTTCCATGATTATTGTACTAAAAATATAATTATTTTTTTTGAATCTGCAATATAGGTTTTCAATTCCCACATCTAAAGGCATATCATGAATTATATGGATAAAATTAAACATACATATCCACTTTAGAAACATTTTTAATTAAAGCAACAACTACAACATTGGAGAGGTTTTTTGAAAGTCCAAGAGATTACTACAAATCATATTCGGTTTTTAGTGGGAGATGGTTCGAAGACATCGTTTTGGATTGATCCTTGGTTAGAAGGGGGTTCGTTAGTCGATCAATTTGGAAGAAGGTTTGCTTTCCGAATGAATAGTAATCTGAATGCTATGGTATCTGATTTTGCAGGAAACAAATGCTGGAATGGTCTGATGAAAGATGATATAAGACTGATAGAAATCACAGATTTAGTTGAAACTCACCATCCTCCGTGGCTGAACGAAAATGATAGGATAATTTGGAAAGATAATGTGAAGGGGGATTGTGATTAGAATACCTCGGCATTCTTTTATAGCATGGCTTGCAATGCAACGAAGTCTGCTAACAACAGAGAATTTAAGGAAGAGAGGTTTAGTGCTGGTCTCTAGATGTGTGTTGTGTCGAATGGATGGAAAGGATAATGAGCACTTATTTTTAGATGCAGATATAGTAGAGATTGCTAGAAGAAGGTGCTGAATTCGGCCATGATAGAGAGAGAAATAGTGGGAAGCATTGAAGAGGAAATTGAGGTCATTGAAAGTAAACCAATTTATACCATTCTCAGCCTTATGCTCTGTTCTACCTTGTATCATATATGGTGTGAGCGTAACCATCGTATCTTTGATGAAAAAGAGATGAATGGGCAGCAGCTTTGTCAACTGATTATGGCAGATGTGTGCGGTAAGATTGAAGGTATGACAGCATCAAATTCTGAAATGCTAAACTTGATCAAGCTATGGGGCTGTTAAGGAACGCTTAAAGTCAAAGAAAGGTAGGTTATTCGATGGCTACTGCCTCCAATGGGAGTTATCAAATGGAATACTGAGGGGTCAATGTCAGAAACAGGGGTTGGAATCGGTTTTATTACAAGAGATAATAAGGGAGAAATGATTACAGCTGGTATGGGGAGGTCAAATCAAACGGATATTGTTGTTGTTGAATTGGAAGCAATTCTCAAAGGTTTACAACAACTTAGAATGCAGGGGCATCAGATATAGTCGTGAATTCAGATTCACTAGTGGCTGTTAATTGTATTAAGGAGGAATGGAGTACGCCTTGGAAATTGATTACCATTGCCACACATATTAGAAGTGTATTGTGGTGGTTTAACTGTTGGATGGAATCCTATTGGAGGAACAATTCCTCAAAGAAAACGTAGCTCAATCTGATACTATTTATGCTGCTATTTTTTCTCCTGATCTTCCTTAAGATAACGCTGCTGAAATTCTCCTGATCTTGGCATCGCAAGAGGACTTAGGATTGAAGACCGAATCAGAGAAAAATTAGTTTCCTAATAGGAAACTAATTCTCTATTGTCGTTTGATTTTATTTACTTATCTATAAGTAATAAAAACGAAAAACAGAGTGTGATGAAAAAACAGAGAGAGAGAGAGAGAGAGAGAGAGAGAGAGAGAGAGAGAGAGAGAGAGAACAGAAAAAAATTCTCTGGTTCTTGAGCCAATTGTAATCTCTAGTATCATTAATAATATCCCTCTTCGTTTGCACGTGGATGTAGGCGATTTGCCGAACCACTATAAATCTGGTGTGTGCTCTTGTTATATGCTGGATTTTTTTTCATTGTTTCATGAAGCTAATATCCATATTGAATTCTATTTGCTCTGTGACTTAACAAATTGGTATCAGAGCGCTAAGGTTTGCTTCTTGGTGTTCATCAGGAGTTAAGGTAATTGGTTTTAGCTTGATTCATTGGTTTGGTTATTAGTTTATAAAAGGTTGAAAAAAAACCTATGGTGAATTCTAGTGAATCGGAGAATAATTCTATTGCTTCAGCAAGTAGTAAAAAGGGTAACACAACTATGATGTTTTCTAATGCTAAGATCGAAGTCGAGAAATTTACGGGCACAAACAACTTCGGCATGTGGAGATGTGAGGTCATCGATGCCCTTTGTCAACTATATTTGGACGAGGTGTTGGAGGATAAACCGGAGGAGATGGATGATAGTGTTTGGAGTAAGATGAATAAAAGGGCTTGTGGCCAAATTAGGTCATTTTTGGCGCAAGACATAAAGTACCAAGTTATGAACGAAACTTCGGCCAAGACTATGTGGTCGATGTTGGAAGAGAAGTATCTGGTTAAGAGTATTCAAAATCGTCTCCATTTGAAGAAGAAGCTTTATCGATTCAGTATGAGGAAGGGTATTTCTATGTCTGAGCATTTGAATGATTTCACCAAGTTACTTGTAGACTTGGCGAATCTTGAAGAAGTTATGTGATGAAGACAAAGCTTTGTTGTTCTTGAACTCGCTTCCCGGGGAGTATAAGCACTTTGTTACTACGATAACCTATGGGAAGGATACTTTGAGGTATACAGATGTTACGACGGCGGTGATCAACAATGAGTATAGAAAAGAAGAGAAACGCGATGGTGACCAAGCGGTGTCAGAAGTATTAGTGACAAGAGGGAGGTCTGTAGACCGTGGTAGGTATAAGGAGAAAAAGAAAGAGAAATATAGTGGTAACAACTCTCGATCGAAATCGAGAGATCGCAATTTTGATCGGAAGAAATTGGCCAAGGATCAATGTGCGTTCTATCGGGAGATGGGACATTGGAAAAATGATTGCCCTATTCTTCTGAAAAGGAAGCAAGGTGGGAAAGATGGTTCCTCAATAAATGTTGCTCATCGTGAGGACGGTTCTGATTCTGATTTTTCTTTGGTTGTATTATCAAGTGTGTGTGTTGTTGATTCGAAGGGATGGATTTTGGATTCAGGTGCTACCTATCATATATGTCCCGAAAGGGAGTGGTTTTCTAGCTTTAAAAAGCTAGACTGTGGTACTGTGTTGATGGGAACTGATCACTGCTGTCGCATTTTAGGAATAGGTACGCTTCGTTTTAAGTTGCACAATGGTATAGTTAAGGAGTTGGAAGATGTTCGTTATGTTCCTGCTTTGAAAAAGAATATCATCTCGGAGGGCACTCTTGAGGTTGAAGGGTGCAAAGTCGTATCTGAGAATGGTGTGAGAAAGATCCTTAAAGGATCCATGGTGGTTATGAAAGGGCATAGGAGGAGTAATAATCTTTACTATTTGGATGGTGAGGTTGTTATGGGAGATGTTGCTACTGTAAGGAATGTAGAGACTACCTCCAGAGATACTACAAGGTTGTGGCATATGCGATTGGCGCACACTGGTGAGAAGTCTTTGCGTGTTCTAGTAAACCAAGGGTTATTGAAGGGTGCTAAGACATGCAAGTTAGATTTTTGTGAACATTGTGTTTTGGGCAAGCATACAAGGGTGAAGTTTGGCACAGCTATCCATCATACTCGTGGAATCCTCGATTATGTTCACTCAGATGTTTGGGGACCCTCCAGGAATGCATTGCTTGGAGGTATGCATTATTTTGTGTCTTTTGTTGATGATTATTCTAGGCGTGTGTGGGTATATACCATGAAACCTAAGGATGAAGTCCTAGAGATATTCTTGCGGTGGAAGAAGGTTATGGAAACTCAAACTGGCAGAAAGATAAAAATGCTCCGTTCAGATAACGGCGAGGAGTATACTAGTGATCCGTTCCTGCATGTATGTCAGAATGAGGGTATTGTTCGGCATTTCACCGTTAGAAAGACACCACAACAGAATGGGATAGCGGAACATATGAACCGAACTTTGCTGGAGAAAGTTCGGTGGATGTTGTCTAATTCTGGGTTAGGCAAGGTGTTTTGGGCTGAGGCAATTACTTATGCATGTTACCTAGTAAATAGGTTGCCTTCGTCTGCAATTGGTGGTAAAACACCGTTGGAGGCCTGGTCTGGAGAACCTACTAATGATTATGACAATATTCAGATTTTTGGGTGTCTAGCTTACTATCATGTTAATGATGGTAAATTGGATTCGCGTGCAAGAAGGGCGATTTTTCTGGGTATGAAGAAAGGTGTAAAAGGTTATAAGCTTTGGGATCCAGATTATAGAAAGATAGTTCTTAGTAGGGATGTCACTTTTAATGAGGCTTCTATGTTGAAGTCACATGACTCTAGGCATGAAAAGAAAAGAACAGGCGAGATATTGCAGCAGGTGGAGATTGATGTGTATTCACCAAATCCTGTTAGTTCTGTACCAAGAGATGGTTCATTTACCGATATGACAGTGGGAGTTGGGCAGTTGGCTGATGTCTAGTTTGATGAAGACACAGATGAAGAAGAGGCAAATGAGGGTACAGATGAGACGACTCCAGTTGTGATGTCAATTGCAACTACAAAACCGAAGAGGAATTATAAACAACCAGCTTGGTATGTTAAAGATATGGTACATCCAAAGAAGAAGTCGAATATGGAGCTTCCTAGTGCAAGGCTATGATAGCCTATGCATTACCAATCGTTGAAGAAGATGTTCCCTCCACTTATCATGGAGTTGTTTATGGTTCTGAAGCTAACAGTTGGGAGGAAGCAATGAAGGAAGAGATGTTTTTTCTTCATAAGAATGGAACTTGGGAACTTTCTAAGTTGCCTAAGGGAAAGAAGGCGATTGGGTGTAAGTGGTTGTATACAAAGAAACAGGGATCTCAAGAAAATGATGTGCGGTTCAAGGCGAGACTCGTAGCCAAGGGCTATGCTCAGAAAGAGGGGATCGACTACAATGAAGTATTTTCTCCAGTGGTGAAGCACTCCTCCATTCGTATCATTTTGGCCTTGGTAGCACAATACAATTTGGAGTTACATCAACTTGATGTGAAAACTACATTTTTACATGGAAATCTGAATGAGGAGATTTATATGACTCAGCCGAGTGGTTTTAAAGTTGCTGGTAAGGAAGAGTATGTGTGTAAACTAAAGAAGTCGTTGTATGGTTTGAAACAGTCTCCAAGACAGTGGTACAAGCGATTTGATCAGTTTATGGTTGGACAGAAGTACAAGTGAAGTCATTATGATCACTGTGTCTATTTACGGAAGCTACGTGATGGGTCCTTTATCTATTTGCTCTTGTATGTGGATGATATGCTTATTGCATGCAAGCATAAAGGTGAGATTGATAGGTTGAAGAAACAGCTGAGTCAAGAATTTGAGATGAAGGATTTGGGTGACGCTAAGAAGATTTTGGGTATGGAGATTGTTCGTGATAGGGAGAAGGGAACAGTTCATTTGTCACAGACATCATATTTGACGAAGGTACTTGCTCGATTTGGTGTTGATGAAAATACAAAGATTGGGAGTACTCCTCTTGCTCCTCAATTTAAGCTTAGGGCTTCAATGTCTCTTACTACAGATGAGGATCGTGATTATATGAGTCACGTTCCTTATGCTAGCACGGTTGGTACTTTGATGTATGCTATGGTTTGTACTCGACTGGATATTTCATAAGCAGTTGGGATGGTTAGCAGGTATATGCATGATCCTGGAAGGAATCACTGGGAAGCTGTGAAGTGGATCCTACGGTATATTAAAGGTACTGTAGACATTGGTTTGGAATTTCGTAAACAGGGTTCTATGGATCAATTTTGTGTTGGTTATGTGGATTCCGACAATATGGGTGATTTGGACAAGAGGCGGTCTACTACTGGGTATGTGTTTCCATTAGGTGGAGGACCGGTTAGTTGGAGGTCAACGTTACAGTCTACTGTAGCCTTGTCGACTACAGAGGCGGTGTATATGGCGGTAACGGAAGCTATAAAGGAGTCAATTTGGATGAAGGGTCTTTTGCGTGATTTGGGAATCAAGATTGAGCATCTTGATGTTTTTTGTGATAGTCAGAGTGCTATCTTCTTGGCAAAGGATCAGGTTCATCATCAGCGCACGAAGCATATTGACGTGCGATATCATTTTGTAAGAGAGGTTCTTGAAGAAGGTGAGATTCTTTTAAAGAAGATTCGTACAGATGGTAATCCTGCTGATATGTTAACGAAGATTGTTTCGGGGATTAAGTTCAATCATTGTTTGGACTTGGTCCAAATTGTTCGTATGGCTTGAGTTGGCCCCTAAGGGGGATTTACTAGAACTACGGGCGGCTTGATCCGTTTTATCACGGTACGTAGGCAACCATTGTTGGTGAAGCCGTTTTGGTCCTTCAGGACATTTGGGAGATAGGTGTTAATTTTTTGATGTCTGGGATGCTTGGGGTTCGGCTCAGTTTTGGGAAATCTTCACCGAGGTGGAGAATTGTTGGATGGAATCCTATTGGAGGAACAATTCCTCAAAGAAAACGTAGCTCAATCTGATACTGTTTATGCTGCTGTTTTTTCTCCTGATCTTCCTTAAGATAACGCTGCTGAAATTCTCCTGATCTTGGCATCTCAAGAGGACTTAGGATTGAAGACCGAATCAGAGAAAAATTAGTTTCCTAATTGGAAACTAATTCTCTATTGTCGTTTGATTTTATTTACTTATCTATAAGTAATAAAAACGAAAAACAGAGTGTGACGAAAAAACAGAGAGAGAGAGAGAGAATAGAAAAAAATTCTCTGGTTCTTGAGCCAATTGTAATCTCTAGTATCATTAATAATATCCCTCTCCGTTTGCACGTGGATGTAGGCGATTTGCCGAACCACTATAAATCTGGTGTGTGCTCTTGTTATATGCTGGATTGTTTTTCATTGTTTCATGAAGCTAATATCCATATTGAATTCTATTTGCTGCGTGACTTAACATTAACTTTGCTACTATAGAATTTATTTGGCAAAAAAACAAAATAAGCAGCCGATTGGTTAGTAAGAAGAGGAGCTTTCAATGTGCCATTCTGTATTTTAGATTATTTAAATGTTCCTGCGGATCTATATCATATCCTGCTGGAGGATATCAATATTTGTTACATTCGGCATTAGTAGCTTTTAATAAATCAGGGTAGGGCCCTTTATAGCCTCAACTTACTGATCGAAAAAAAAACAACTACAATATTGTCTTGTTTAAACACAGGTGAATCTTTCCAATTACATCAATTTAACTTGTCTAAAAAAAAAAAAAATCCCCTCATAAACCATCCAAGGTCATACAAACTGTGATAAACAACAAAGAATTATATTCAATTCAAACATTCTAACCCTCTATATTGAAGGCTCTAAACCATGCAAACTTAATCAAAGCAATTCCAAAAGGGAAACTAATAGTGTATGATACATGACCATCTTCATTTAACACAATGCCATATCCATCAAAGATATGGAAGATTAAAGGTCATGCATGCAGCTAGACAACCCTTGTTTTTGTGGAAGTGGTCGTTGGATAATAAGTCATACAAAGATGGTATGTGTTGAATTGCTTCAACTCCTCCATTTTTGACCTCCATGCTGTCTTAACATGATTTGTGGCATTATTGAATCTCTAATTTGAATGAATAATGCCACTTTTCATCTATTCAGATTGGCATATATATATGCCTATAATGTATCAACTTGATGTAAAACATATCTTCCCAAAATTTTATAGAACAAGAGGATTGTTTTAGTTATAATTAACAAGTCAATTATGACGATTGCATGCAAGAAATGTGTGACTTTTGATCATTGGGTTATCAATATCCTAAAATGAAAGAAGAAATTTGTTCATGAAGTTCGGGTGGTTACAGAAAATCGGTTTGTGTATCCAACTAGACAGAAAATTTCCTACAAGGCTGCTCTAGTGAGATTGGGGGAAAGAGAAGAAGATGATCCAATCATTAAGGAGCCAGATGTGGCGAGAATTGTTTCTTCTTTGATCATTAGTGCATAGACAAGAACACGTATTTTTTCACAAGGCACCTGATCCCAACCCTATAGAAATTCTGCAAGAGATATATCTTTTTTTTTTTTTTGTGCTAACAAACAAAGAGATTTATATCAATAAAAAAAGGAAAGGAGAGACCCCATTATAATGTTCTAATAACCTCTATTGTGTTCAAACTTAGTTAGAAACTCTTAATGGTATCCCCAAATTGCCACATGCACGCGCACACACGCCCCGCTACTCCCAGTCGGATCAGGCCACGGGGCCCTGGGCCCAATAGGGCTCTTCGTGCCCATGATTATGGGCATCTAAAGCTTTCGTTTTATTGAATTTTGTTTTTTTTTAAACTTTCTTTCCTCTTTTACACTTGATCTGTTCAAAGTTAGTGGCTCGTTATCTAACTACTTGGGCGCAAGTCTTAGGGACATACTTTACATATAAAATCTTAATTTGGTCTCTTCGTTAGTTGGACTCCTCTATTTAGAGAGGTCTTTTAGTTCATCTAAATCATCATTCTACAAACAACTTCTGCTTTCTAAACATATTGTCTTGTACACATTCTACAACTGTATAAGCTGAGATTACCCATTGAATCCTGGAAGAAGGGGGGACGGAGATCGCGGTCAGCCCGAGAAAACAAGGGCAGGACGATATTTACCTTTAATACAACGTGCACAACGCACAAATCAGGTTGCCTACAATCTATATTATTATCTTATCTTTCACAAGACATGAGTTTGGAGTCTGCATTCGTTATCATCCACGAAGTTGTTGCTGTTGGGTTTCTATTCACTATTAGCTTAGTTATCCGGATTAGTTCTTTCCATACAAGTTTTATTATGATTTGTTAGTTTGCCTACTGTTGCTTAATTTGAATTAATTAATACCAATTACATTGATTGTTTTTCTAACCTATTATGCTATGCTATGGTGCCTACCCTTAACAGATTGGATAAATTCCTTGTTTCAGATGATTGGGTTTAGTTATTCTGTCAGATTTCTCAGACGGCCATTCCTAACCCAGCGTCCGATCATTGCCCCATACAGTTGGAAGCAGGGCCGTTTAGTAGGGGTCATATTCCATTCCGCTTTGAAGTTATGTGGTTGAAACAACATAATTTCAAGGAATTGGTAGCAGATTGGTGGAGGAGCTTTGCATTTGTAGGAACAGTAGGGGAAGTGTTCAGGAAAAAGCTAAAGGCTCTAAAGGAGGTTATAAAACAGTGGAACAAGGAATCAGTCGGAAGGGTAGATGTTGTAGACACCCCATTTTTGCACTCGCCTGATTAATCAACTCGTCAACTCGATCGCAATGATTCCCAATGATGGATGTGTATTCCATTGCTTTATTTTGTTACCAGATGTGTTTCAGAAATCCGGATGAGGTATCTCGAATTGACAAAATCTTAGAAATCACGCTACGCTAGGAAAATACGACTCCAGAAACATAGAAATCATCATCTTGCAAATCAAAAAGAAGCTTCACGATAAAAATCACTAAAAATTGACCAAATTACCAAAATACCCCTAACATCAAAACAACCCTAGAGCCTACATTACGCTTAGGAAAACCCATTCAAACACATAAAATAACAAATCGGAACCAAATAAATCATTTCACCAATTTTAACAGAATTCGACAAAATTACGAAAATACCCCTCATAAAGTTCACGATCATTTCATACAAAAAGACTTCATAAATGACAAAAACCAACATTCCCATTGAATTCCTTACAAAAAACTGATTCCAAAACATCTTGGAACATGGAAAAACGACTTAAAACGTAAAAAATCCTCTCCGAGGGCAAAATGGTAATTTCACAATTTTAAAAATTAAAGATTTTGAAATTAATAAATAAATCATTAAATAATGTAAAGTGAAACATTAATATAATTAATTTAAAAATGTGAACAAAAAAATCGATCAATCAGGCTTTCAGGCAAAATTGTTGAGGGTTCGCAAGATATTTCTTTAAGGACCCCTCCATTTGGGGGTCCAAAGAATTAAAGATATAATAGAGAGGGGTTCTCCAAAAATTTAAAGTCAATCAAGCAAGACTAAAGTCAAGATATTAAAGTCAATCAAATAAAACTGAAGTCAAAATTAAAGTCAATTAAGTAAGACTAAAGTCAAGTATTAAAGTCAATCTCATAAGACTAAAGTCAAAATCCTAAATCAAAACCCTAATCTAAACTAATCAAGTCAATCTCATAAGACTTAAGTCAAAACCCTAAATAAAAACACTAATCTAAACTAATCAAGTCAATCTCCTAAGACTAAAGTCAAAACCCTAAGTCAAAACCCTAAAGACTAAGTCCATCTCATGAGACCAAAGTCTAAACCCTAATTGAAACCCTAAAAAGAAACCCTAATCAAACCCTAATGCTTCTAAAAACTTTATAAATAGGAGCCTCCACACTCTATTTTCGTATCAAAGAAAAAACCCTAGCAAAAGTAGGTGAAGAAGCCTCCACAACCTCCCCGAAACCCTAATTTTGGAGCCCCAACTCCTTCCCCAACACCCCTACTCCGATTTTAGCCTAAAAAACACCTAGAAACCTTTCAAAAACACCCCAAAAATCTACAAAAAATTCAAAGCATCCAGATCCAAGAAGGAGATACCTTGCCTCGGAGATCAGAAATCAGATCCAAAAACAGAACAAAGTAAGGAGTACGGTACAAGGAGCTGTTTTCACCAGATCTGAGGGAATAGTAGTTTTACAGATCGAAGGTAAGGTTTTTCATTATTTTTTAATCTAGATTTTGTCATTAGCGATGTAGTTATATTTGGAATAAGTAGAGACCGGCATTGGCCGGGCGGGGTTGGTGCCTAACACCTTCCAACCCCATAACATGATCCCCGGATTCAGATTTTCTGTGGTAGATTAGTGTTTATCCGTTTTAGAGTCAGTTTGGTTCCTAGACCATAATAACTAGGTGGCGACTCCCAAACCTCAAGGGTCAAAAGCGGATCCGCGCACCCCGCGGATCGAGGGCGCTTTCAGATGTTTAGAAGAAAGAGGCCCTGTTAAGAATCGAGGAGTTGGATAGAATCGAATAGTCGAATTCAATTTCAATGAGCGACAAGGCAACTAGAATCAATCTTCGAGAAAAGTTCCAACGGTTGGCTCTTATGGAAGAGATTAGTTGGAAACAGAAATCAAGATCTAGATGGCTTAAAGAAGGAGACGGAAATACAAAGTTCTTCCATAGTATGGCTAATGCTCGCAATAGAAATAATCGCATTACAAAAATAAAGGTGAACGGAGAATGGATGGAAGGGGAGGAGGAGGTTGCTAAAGGAATTGTAGACTTTTACTCGAAGCTATACTCCGACGAAAACTATATCAGACCAAAATCAGATTTATTGCAGTTTGATAGAGTAACTGAGTTGCAGCGTGATTGGTTGGAAAGACCGATTGAAGAAGAGGAGATTTGGGGGGTCATCTCAAGCATGAAGAGCGATAAAGCACCCAGGTCGGACGGATTTCCTGTAGAATTTTACAAAACATGTTGGGAGACCATCAAGAGAGACTTCATTGCGATCATAGAAGAGTTTTGCAGAGACGGAGTGATTGACCCCGGTTCAAACTATACTTTCATCGCTTTAATCCCTAAAGTGATAGGGACAGAAGATATCAAGGATCTGAGGCCCATCAGCTTGGTGAACACTAGTTACAAAATCATCACGAGTCTCCTTGCAAAAAGATTGAAAGGCGTCATTCAAGGACTGAAAGTCATAATCAGAGTGCATTCATTAAGGGGAGACAGATTCTGGATGGGGTCTTAATAGCAAACGAATGTGTTGATTCTAGATTGAAGTCTGGTAAAGTGGGGGTGGTTTGTAAAGTAGATCTTGAGAAAGCTTATGACCACATCAACTGGCAATTTTTGGAATACATGTTGGAAAAAATGGGTTTTGATAGAAGATGGATTTCTTGGATTATGATGTGTGTGTCTTCTCCATCCTTCTCGATTTTGGTGAATGAGACGCCCCGTGGTTTCTTTAAGAGCACTAGAGGTCTTAGGCAAGGGGATCCTCTATCCCCCTTTTTTTTATCATTGTGATAGAAGCACTCGGGAAGATGATGGAGAGAGGGGTGGCGAATGGCCTTTTTACGGGATTTTCAGTAGGAGTAGGCAATGTTACTGTTTCTCATCTTCAATTTGCAGATGATATACTAGTCTTCTTAGAGGATTCCATGGCGCAAACAAGAAAATTAGGTGGACTGTTATGTTGCTTTGAAGCAGTGTCAGGCATCCCAGTTAATATGAGAAAAAGCAAGGTACTTCCGGTCGGCATGGTCAGGTGTGTTTCCTTACTTGCGGCCTCGTTGGGATGGCAAGTGGGTAGCCTGCCCTCCTCTTATTTGGGGATTCCGCTCGGGGCCCCATATAGGATGGTGTCGATTTGGGAGCCGATAGTAGAGAGAATCCAAAGAAAACTTGTGATTTGGCAAGCAAATTACCTTTCCAAGGGAGGCAAATTGACTTTGATTAAAAGCGTCCTATCTAGTATTCCAGTTTATTTTCTATCTGTATTATCTTTGCCCCGTAGTGTGGAGCCAAGGTTAGATAAGTTGTTTCGTAACTTTTTATGGCATGATAGGGACGGGGGCAGGAAGTATCATTTAGTTAATTGGAAACAGGTTTGCTCAAACAAGAAAAAAGGTGGCCTTGGGAATAGAAGACTCGGGATAATGAATCTGGTTTGGAAGGGGAAGTGGTTATGGAAGTTTGGGTCTGATAGCAACAGCTTGTGGAGACAAGTCATAGAAGGAAAATACGATGCTAGGTGAACGGGCTGGGAGAGTGGTCCAACTAGACACCCTCACGGCTGTGGGATGTGGAAAGGCATCATGAAGACCATTTCTCTGTTCAAGTCCAGACTTAAATTTATAGTGGGTCAAGGGAACAAAGTAAGATTTTGGGAGGATATTTGGTGCACTAATCAGCCCCTTATGGAGGTGTGAGTGGTCCAACTAGACACCCTCATGGCTGTGGGATGTGGAAAGGCATCATGAAGACCATTTCTCTGTTCAAGTCCAGACTTAAATTTATAGTGGGTCAAGGGAACAAAGTAAGATTTTGGGAGGATATTTGGTGCACTAATCAGCCCCTTATGGAGGTGTTTCCTTCTTTGTATTCTATTTCTGAAAAAAAAGGGTTCCCTATCGCATCTTTCCGAAGATTAGTAGACGGCGAGTGGGCTTGGGACTTTGGTTTTAGAAGGGGTCTCGACGGTTTGGATTTGATAGAAGTTGGAAGAGTAATCGATGTAGCTTCGTGCATTGAGCTCCGTAGGGGAAGGGAGGATGAGAGAGTGTGGATGGCAAGCAAGGATGGTAGGTTCTCGGCACGTTCTTTTTACCATTCCTTGTGTTATGATGGTGATAATTCCTTCCCTTACGCATCAATTTGGGGCCCAAAGGTGCCAAGTAAGGTCGCGTTTTTCACATGGACAGCTTCATTAGGAAGGATCCAAATGACGGATTTTTTGATGCGGCGTGGGTGGTATGGGGCAAGCTGTTGTGTCTTGTGTATGGACAATGGAGAATCTTCGGATCACCTTCTCCTTCATTGCAATTTCACGTATGGAATTTGGGTACATTTCTTTAAGTTGTTTGGATTGTTAACTTGCTTGCCCAAAACAATAAAGGACATCTTCACATGTTGGTTGTCAAGTGGTTTTTCGTTTGGTGGCGTGAAAAGGTTGCTATGGAGTATTACACCCTTCGCAATATGTTGGGGGGTGTGGCGGGAGAGAAATGACCGTATTTTTAGGGGAAAGCAAAAAGATGGCACAGAAACGATTATTTCCATCTTGGGCCTTTTGTTTTGTTGGTCCAAAGTTTTCAAAGATTTTAGGGGGATCTTCTTCGAGGATTTTATCAATAATTAGGATGGGATATTGTGTATTTCTAGTGGATAACATCTGATGTAAGGTCCTGCTAGGTTAGTCATCTCGACTGGCCTAGTTCTGTTTTTTTTCATGAATATAATGCTATTTATCAAAAAAAACCTATTATGCTATACCTTTGTTTTTGTTCTCTAATTTCCCATAAATGGAGGGAAAGGAACACATGCATTTTTTGTGGCATCGCTTCTTCAAAGGCCAATATTAATTCTAGAGAAGATTGGGGATGACTTGAGGAGAATTTTTTGGGAATTGTTATTGACAGTGATATATTAAGGTCTAGATCTCTTACATGCAGGAATGAGAGAATTCTTGTGGGGAAGTTCAACCCCCATGAGACATTTACTTTGGAAATACGCAGAGGAGGCTATAATCAAATAAATATTAGTGGCTTGTTATGATCTATTGGAGGAAGATTGGGCTTAATCGGTCCAAATTATATGGGACAATTTTTATTTGCAAGTTGGAGTGGTTGTAATAAAAAAGATATTTTTTGTATCAAGTTGAATGAGATCATGGACACAATGACGTTTGTGGCCTCTAGAATATATCTCAGATTTTGATATTCTCGGATTCTCTTCACTTTACCAATAGTAGCAGGGGATCTATTAAAGGCTTCGGCTCAATCTTTTCTCCCATGTTCCTTTAATTTCTATTGGAAGGGAATAAATTGAGCTAGTGATTTCCTAGGCTGTCTAGGTTTGTATGAGAGGGATTTGTATGCAAGGGAAGATGTAACATGATTCCTAGAGACGTAACGTGGATTTTGTTTGATGACCCACCAGGGGTTAGTTGATGTGGTATGGAATGTGATCAGAAATCAGGATACAGAGGTTATGTGGTACAAAACTATTTGGAATAAGCTGAGAATACCACGTCATTCTTTCATAGCTTGGCTTGTAATGAATTGTAGGTTGCTTACAGTTGAAAATTTAAGGAAGATAGGGTTATTGCTCGCTTCTAGATGTGTGTTGTGCCGGAATGATGGGGAGGAGAATGAACACTTGTTTTTTAAGTGTAGATATAGCAGGGACTGTTGGAAGAATGTATTGAACTGGGCTGAGATTGAGAGAGATTCAGTCGGTACTTTAGAAAAGGAAATTGAGTATATTGGTAATCAATCCGTTTCAATTATTCTTAGTCTGATACTATGTGCTACTGTGTATCATATATGGCGTGAACGTAATCGACATATCTTTAATGAAACAGAGCTGAGTGAGCATCAACTAAGTCATATGATCATGGCGGATGTATGTGGTAGAGTAGACGGCTTGAAGACAGCAAATAATGAGGTGCTGAATCTGATTCAGGTTTGGGGCTGCAATGTAACTCTTAAAAATAAGGATAGCTATGTTGTTCGTTGGTTTGTTCTTCCAATGGGGATTATCAAGTTGAATACTGATGGGTCTTTATCAGAAATAGGGGTTGGAATCGGATTTATTGCAAGAAATAATAATGGAGAATTTGTCACTGCTGGTATGGGGAGATCGAATCATACAGAAATTGTAGTGATTGAAATGGAAGCGATTCTTCAAGGAATTCGACATCTTAAAATGAAAGGAGTTTCGGATATAATTGTGTCTTCAGATTCGTTAGTGGCTGTTAAATGTATTAAAGGTGAGTGGACTACGCCTTGGAAGTTAACTAGCCTTGTTAGAGACATTAGAAGGGAGATGCGGGGATTTAATTCAGTTGATTGGCTTGCTAGTAGAGGAGCTCGAAATATGCAATTTTGTATTTTTGATTTTTTTAATGTTCCCATGGATTTGTATCACATCCTCATAGAGGATGTCAATGTCTGTTTTTTTTCGGCGTTAGTAGCTTTTAATAAATCAGGGTGGGGCCCTTTATAGCCTCAACTTACCGATCAAAAAAAAAAAAAAGGTGACTGAGTTCACTCCCCAGGTCAGATCTTCAAATTTCTATATGCCCTTCTACATAAGGTGACTATATTTAATTGATGTACAAATGCAAGGTGATTGGCACATGTGGCCCACCAAAGAAAAGAAAGAAATAGAGGATTTTTTTTTATGATGTAACACGTAACTGCACACACATATATATTTTCAATAATAAGTGGATTGGGTCCTTTTAACACAAGCTCGCAAAACCAAAAAAGGCCGAGTAATATGCTACAGTAAAATCATAATAAACTAATATTAGATAGGAGAAAAATTATTTGAATAGTTATTGTCACCTTGATGGATTAGCCTGCTCAACGGGTTGAGCAGCAGAATGCCCTCCATATTCTTGATGCAAAGGCTCTGTGTCTCCTATATTATGTATTTCATTGGATTACGAATAAAATAAAATTAAAATAAGTTAGTTCTTTCCAATCAACATTCAACAAATACAATTACTTTGGTCTTCTAATAAAATCCTAGATTTCTGAAATTACAAATTTACAATTAAAAAAATAATAATAATGATATAATTATGAACGACAAAGTTATGTTTGGATTGAGAGAAGTTGGGAGAAAAGAAACTCATTAAGAGAAGAGAAGAGAAACTCAATTTCTCTCCACCATGTTTGGATTGACAGGAGAGAACTTGGGCAACTTTGGAATTTTAAATGACCTAAAATGAGATTCAGGCTCAGAGTTGGAATAATAAAATATTTTAAATGGGTTTCTCTTCACTTTTGGTGAGAAAGAAAACTTTCTTTTTTTTTCTCTTCTCTTCTCTCCAATTCTTTTCTCTTCTCTCCCCCACTTAACAAGAAAAATGGAGAGAAAATCATTTATTTTCTCTTCTCTTCTCTCCACTTCTCTCAATCGAAACACAGCGTTATTATTTTGAATTTTTTGATCACAAAATGATATTCCTAACATTTTTTTAGAATTATTCCCACATTTGTAATCATTAGTAGGTTTTCCCCTTTTCTTTGGTAAATTCCTCTTGTTTGCATGCTTTGTCTACATATATAAGCTAAACTAAACGAAAAAAACCAAAAAACAAAAGAAAAAAAAAAAAAACTTACTGGATTTGTTTAGCCGATCCCAAATCTTTGAGATAAGAAATATTCAATAATTATAAAAATAAAAATAAAAATAAAAACTAGGCATAAAACCTTACTGGATTTGGTAAGACAGGCGACAATGGAACGTAAGGTGGCAACAGTGACGATGAAGGCCGATATAGGTGTTGCTCAATTCCTCGATAAAAAAGGAGTTCTTTGTTGATCTCATGAAGCTCCTTCTCAGATTGATCTATATGGGATAAGAGGTCTTGTATGATACCATAAGGTCTATGAACAGGATCGTTAATCCTTGCCATGGCTTCTGCCATTATAGTCTCACTAGCTGTCTCCCTCTGACTGGGCTTGACGAATAAGTAGAATACCTTCGTAATATTATTTATTCCAAATAGTCTTGCAGCAGCCTCGAACTCTACCGATCGCTTAAGAGGGAAGTAACGGGCTAATAAGCAATCATCTAAGCACATTTTCCCTTGATACCTACATGCAGCACAAGGTGGTCTTTCCATCACTCCTCCAAGTAAAATGCAAAATTTCACAGAAGGAGAAGAGAAAAAAAAATTCTTTTAAGAAGATCAAGACGATTGAATTGGGAAGAAATGAAGATCAAAACCAGAAATATAGATCAAGAGATGGGTTGAGATTCTTTAGACGGAGAAACTTAGAATAGGTTTCTGTTACAAAGAAGGATGAAGTACACGTTTAAGAAAGTGTCAAGTTAGCCAGGCTAAAATAGATATATATATATTTTTTCTAGATCTGAGTTTTTCCATGAAGAAATTTGCGGTGTTATAGTAATGCATGTGGGCCCAATGAGCCTTTGTAAGATTTGAAATCTTACTAAGTTAGTAAGAAAAGTATTTTGTTTTATAAATAATTAAGACTCACTTATTCAGCAAATGTGTACATTTATTGAACAAAAGATTTAGTTCTTGTATTTGCTGGCTTTGAATCCCTCATTCAGGGTGTCCGAGTTGACTCAACTCAACTTGTTGCCGAATAAATTTTAAATCAAAATTAAAAATTAAAATTTATGTATATTTATCAGCCAGGCTCAGAATTTTTTTTACAACGGGGTGTTCGGTCTACGTCCGACCCTTGTTAGCAATCTCCCATGTTATTCGTTAAAAGTTCACAAATTTTTATTATTATTTTTTTTTCAATGAAAGTATTATTCATTGGATTATTGAACTATTCTAATAATTCACGGATTTTTTAAGTATGAAAAGAATAAAACAAAATTTTTACGAATTTTTATAAAACTCGATGGAAAAGATATGCTACTATAACATGTTGTATGTTGCAAAGTGTAAATTTCTAAGTTGTGTCATGTAACACAAGTCGACTTTGAAGCGGCCCTGCTACAAAATTTTGGAAGAATCTACAATTTTAGATGAAAAATGTCACTTTTATCTTTAAAAAATAATGACATAACCCTCTACATTTATTTGAGATTTCACCTTAATTTTTCAAATTGATGATTTATCCCTTGACCTTGGTCTTCTTTTAAAAATAAATGAAACAATAATCTCAATGTCCTCATTGTAGCTACGTGGTTTTCGTCATTACGACGGCCACATCTACTAAAATTTGGAGTCGCCACCATTCAAGTTGGAAGTGGGTGTGAATGGTCACCCGAGGTACATTTTTCGAAAAATTACCATTTTTGGCGTTAGTGACTTTCAACGGATAAGGGGTGGTCAAACCATGAAATTCAGATAAGCGGCTCGGTTGGAGAGAAGGGAAGGTGTTAGGCACCCTTTTCTCCCCGTCAAGTGGCGGTAACCTCTACGTAACTCGGTCATTTTGATTTTAAAAGAAAGTGAAAAATGTGCCACGTGGGTGCATTTGTTCCCTAAATAGGGGTTTAATTTTGGCTTGATAATAGGGTCATTCCATTAATGGAAATGACCCTTATGAACCTTAGCCTTGGGGTCCAATTATTAAAAGAGATAAAATAAAATGGAAGAGGGAAGAGGAGAAGGTTAGAAAGGGAGAGGAGAGGGGTGCCTTGAACCCACCTTGTAGCTTCAAGTTCTTCTTTTCTTCCTCTTCTTCTTCTTCTTTTAATTTCTCTTGAGTCCTTGGTGAGTTGAGAGTGAACTTTCCTTTTTTAGAACATGTTATGAGAGAGTAGTGAGGAGGGGTAGTAGATTTTCTTTTAGGGAGACTTGGTGTCACTTGATGATATTTTTTTCACCATTTTTGGGAGGAGGGAAGGGGTATTTATAGGTGTTGAGAGAAGGTTTGGGGGTATAATGGGGTTAAAATGTGATAGAAGGGGTAATGGCATAGGTTTTAGGAGTGAAATGTGTGAAATTTAAATTGAAATGGAGGGTAAATGTGTAATGAGTGAAAATGAGTGAGTTTTAGATCCAAATGGGTTGGATCCTACCCAAATCCATTTGGGTAGAGTGTTTGGTGGGATGAGATGAGTGATGATTGATGGTAGGAGTGGGGGTGTAAGAGGTTTGTTTAGAGGATGAGTGTTAGGTTGGTTGATGAGGTGAGGTGTGTAGATTTAGAAGAATGGGTTGTGTAAGGGGTTGTTAAATTGGTTTTTGGGAGGAGAAAGGGGATGATGCCATGTGGCATTTGTGATGAGAGGATGAGGTGATGAGATTGGTTGATTGGTTGATGGTGGTTGTTTGATTAGAGAAAGAGAAATGGGTTTGTTAATTGATGATGAGGGAAGTATGGGTTGATGGGATTTTGTTGGAGTGTTTTAAGGAAGGTGATGGGTGTAGATGTGGTTGGTTGTGATGTGGGTGGTTGTTTGATTGAGAAGGATGATAGATTAGGGTGTGTTGGGTATGGGTAGTGATGTGGTTGGTTGATGATGTTAGAGGATGGGGATAGGTTAGGTTATAGTAGGGTATGGGTTGAGGTGATTTTGGAGAGAGGTGAGATGGGTTAGATGAGTTGTTTAGAGAGTGGTGATGGGAGTGGGTGATTGGATGAGGGAGGTGAAGGGTGGTGATGACAAGTGTCATCTTTTGATGTTGGGAGGGTGATTGGTTGATGATGTTAGAGGATGGGGATAGGTTAGGTTAGGGTAGGGTATGGGTTGAGGTGATTTTTGAGAGAGGTGAGATGGGTTAGATGAGTTGTTTAGAGAGTGGTGATAGGAGTGGGTGATTGGATGAGGAAGGTGAAGGGTGGTGATGACAAGTGTCATCTTTTGATGTTGGGAGGGTGATTGGTTGATGTGGGTAAGGGTTGATGGGTTGGGTTGTGGGTTGGATAATTGGATATGGATGGTGGTTTGTGGATTTTTGATTTGGGCTTGGGCTTTTAGAGGGTTGTGGGTTGTTTTGGATTGGGTGCGACTCATTTGGATTGGATTTTGAGAAGGTGGGTTGATTTTAGGGTTTAGGTGGTGTGGAATTGATTTTGGGTTAAGTATAAGGTTGGAGAATGGGTTTAGGAAGGAGTTGAGGCCTTGTGGGCTTTTAGGTAGGTTTAGGGTATTTGCGGATTTCGAGGCGGAGCGGTGAAGGGTAGATGAAGGATAGGTATCCAAGTCTCCCTTTTTTAATTTTTTGATTTTTTTGAGTTTTTTGGAATCATTGATTTGATAAAAAATGCCACGTGTTGGCCTATCGGGCTTTTTGGGCCCGTTGAAAGATTTCATCGATCGTTCGATTTTTCTTGGATATAAAGGAGATGTGGTGAGGTCGGGCACATGTAGGATGGGTCACAACCCTTTGGTGAGTCCCTTGGACCACTGGGTGGTCTCAGGGGCTTCGGTTCAATCCAATTGCCATTTTTAGCATTTTGGGCTTTAGAGGCCCGTTTGCCTATTTTGTTGGAAAATCAGTATTTTGAATGGAGCGGAGCACGTCGAGCTTTTAGTGGACCTACTAACCCATTGAGAGGTGTTAGAGGCTTCGATTTTGGTGAAAATGCCATATTTTAATACTTCGGGCCTTCGAGGCCCGTTGGCCAAATTTATCGGAAAATTACTGTTTTTTGGGGCCCTTTCAAGTAAGGGCCCATTCAAATTGGGGTGTCTACAGCTGCCCTTCTTTGCAGGAATTGCGTGCAAAGAACTGCAAAGAATAGACTAAACCCCTATTTGTACGGGCCAGATGGAATTTTGCAAAACACGACTTTGAATTACCGGTTGAATTGACGATTTTTGTAAGAAATGGTTACTCAAGCACGGGGTCTGACAGAGTTACCTTATTAATTCTTTGGTCTCGATGGCGCGGAGCTCGTGTGAAACCTTAGATTTGATAAAGATCGGATGAGTTTTTGAAATTGAGGTATTTCTCGGTCGTGTTTTAACAAATCGAGATTAGGAGCAGCTCGAAAGGATTTTTGACTTTTGATTTGACTTTTGGCTTTTTCAATTTCAATTTTTTTGTTTGATTTTTGATTTTTGATTTTTATTATTTCTAATTTTTATTTGATCCGTGCTTAAGGCACGGATGGCGTTTGGAGTGCTTTGACCCGTGTTTAAAACACGAACAGTATTATTTTTATCTCATCCGTGCCTGAGGCACGGATTCAATTAAGCTCTCTTTATCCGTTCTAGTGGCACGGATGACACATTCCTTGTCTCATCCGTTTTGGTGACACGGACCAGTACGAATTTCAAACGATTAAAGCCTGCGCGCCCCTCCATTTTCTTCTTCTTCGGTTTCTTTCGGTTTTTTTCCTTCCTCTCTGGCGACTTTTGGCGATTTTTCTTCTTATCTCTTCATTTCCTTATTAATTTCTCTTCTCTTCTCTTCAGTTTCTCTTTATTTTCGTTGTTTGGACCTGTTACGAACTGGTTGTGAGCGTAAGTGGGAGTGTGTATCGCCTTTGAATGCTTGTGGGAGGATTTGGCGAGCGGACGAGTTCGACTACGGTCTTGTGTCGAGGTAAGTCTTTGGTTAACTTCTCTCTTTTATCTTCCTTGCCCACTTCATGTGCGAACAATGCCTCTGTTTTATGTTTCCTCTTTGATTTTCGTTTTTGCCTGTTTTATTTGCAATATTTCCTTCCTTTTTATTTGCATGTGATATCAATTATTTTGTCAATCTTTTATGCTTTCCATGAACGTATGGGTTACTGTTGGTGTTGGGTGAGAAGCTTCCCAGGATGTTTGGGAACTTGATTGTGGTGTATGGAGACGGTTGTGGGTATGATTGGTGGCTTTCGATTCGTGAGGCAAACTGTCATGATGGGATTTACGGAGAGTGGTGGTGGATGAAAATTTCCCAGGATATCTGGGAATCATAATGGGGTATCGACAGTGCTGTTTTGGGTGGTAGGAGGGGTGGTTTTTCGGGCTGTTAATAAGATATCGTGGTTTGGTACTGTTTTGATGAGAGTTTTGATGAGGCTGGACCATTTGGGTGACTTGGATCGGCAATAGATTCTTGGGTGTTCGTCGGGTTTGGTAGGTTCGGTTCATAGTTTATTTAGCCAGGTTGGGATGTATGGGTTTGTGAAAAGGACTGGGTGTTTTTTAGAAGCGAGTTGATGAAGTGATGGTTGTGGCTGGATCGTCGGGTTACAAGTGGGATTGTTTAGAGCGAAGAGTGCGATGGTTTAGGTTTGTCTGGAGTTTGAGGGTTGGTTTAAGGTTTGTCTAGAGTGAGGATGGGATTGGGTTTTAAGGATGGTTTGGCACTGTTCCTAGAGGTTATTTGGAGTAGGTGCTTGGGTTGGGTTTGAGGAACGATCCTTGAAGTGGCTAAGGTTGTTTTGGGGTTTATTGTTTGGGAAGTGGTTTAGAGACCGACTTTGGGACTGAAATGAGGAAGGTCGGATGTAGTCATGAGACTATTTTAGGCCTGTTGGGACTGGGTTGGACTGTTGGTGAAGGGTCTTAGACGCACCTTTTTAGCATGCCTTTTGGTCATAACTGTTTGTTTATCCTGCTCTTCGCGTTTGATCTCTTTGCCTGCTTGATTATGGATGTTTCGACTTGTTTCGGATATCTGCATATTTTCTCTCTTTTGAATGATTGATCGGCTTGTCACGGTTGTAGGCTTGGTTGGACAGGAGGGATCCGGGTTTGACTAGATTTAATAGGTGGACTGGGTTGATTAAGTTGACTGGATTGACTAAGGGTAGGTTAGCTTCGGTTGGCTGAATTGAGCGAGTTGACTGGGTTGGGCTAGGTTTTAACTTGAGTTGACTGGGTTGGGTTAGGTTTTAACTTGGGTTGATCGGGTTTTAACCGAATTGGGTAGGTTCGCCTTAGGTGGGCTAGCTTTAACTTGGACCGGATAGGGTTTACTGGCTTCGACTCGGATAGGTTGGGTTTTGACTAGGTTACTTTGGGTTTGACTTGGATAGGTTAGGACTGCGTAGGCCAAAATGGATTAACTGGGTCAGGGCAAATTAGGTTGGCTAGGCAGGACCCTGGTTGACTGGGTTTAAACTGGTTCGACTCGGTTTGGGTTAAACTGGGTTGAGTCGACTTCGGTTGATCAAGTTGACTGGGTTTTGTCTTAGATGGATTGGTTTGTTTGATTGGATTGACTGATTTTGACTGAGGTGGGTTTAATAAGTTGACTGGGGTTTGGATGGGTTTGATTTAGATTTGACCTAGATGGGATGGGTTTGACTGAGTTTGACTTTTTGATTAACCTATCTTTGATTACATCCGTGTTTTGGACACGGACCAGAATGATTTACTTAAGCCTTCATTTTGCCCTAACATCTTACTTTCATGTTTTTTACTTCCCTTTTTCACTTTTGGCCGATTTTTACTCTTCTTCTTGTCCAAAGCTCCCTCTCAAGCTCCATGGAGGTGTCATCTACTCTTCCCAACTTGAAAAGGTATGGCATTGTTGATTCTTTCTTGAGTAGTTGTATAGATAGCATGGATAATGATGATAAAGCTCGATGGTGCTTGAATAAGTTGGGGTTCACTCTTTCTTTGCCCAAGGTTCCATTGCAATGGAGCTTGATTGAGGCTATGTTGGGGTATTGGATTCTCGAGCTTAATCATTTTCGGTTTGGGGTGCATGAAATGACCCCCACTATCAAGGAATTTGAAGTATTGTTGGGGCTTGAGATATCGGGCCCCGTTGTGATTCCACCATTGCGCGATGGATTTCGAAGTGAGGCTTCCGATTTTTTGGGGATAAATCGCAAATTTTTGAAGATTCCGGATGGCGGATCGATTTTAAAGACAAT